>NC_143020.1:85071498-85371498 GCF_055824585.1 Amblyomma mixtum | reverse complement strand
GCGCCGGATCCGCATCGGCAGCTTCTCCGGTCCTCAAAGTGTCGTGATGATCTCTTGTCCACTGTGGTCCACTGTTAAAGATAATTGCAAACCTGAGGATAAGGTATACCTAAAATTTGGTAAGCTAGTTTTCAACGGTGACACATACATCTGGGACGAAGAAAGGAATGAAAGACGGAAACTTGCCGTTTTAAATGAGCGCAAAGATGATTCCGAAGGCGAAGATTCTGCCAGTGCGAATGCTGCCACATCACCGACTCGTGTTGTCACACGGAATCAGAAGCGAAAGACTTATAAATGACCAGCTGATAATGTCAGACCGTTGCGACTCGTTTGCTTCAACGCTCAAAGCATCGGAAATAAGACAGCCGAATTCGAAGCACTTTTTTATTACGACCTGGACCCGCACATTACGTTTCTGACAGAAACATGGCTTCATTCTGAAATCCCTGATAGCTTAATTGTTCCCCCCGCCTACAGAATATTGCGATGCGACAGGCCGACACGTGGCGGAGGAGTCGCGATAGTACTTAAGGAAAGTATATCTGCTGTGATGCTACCGGGTATTCCAAGCCATGAAAGTCTTTTCTGTAAGATCGATTTCTGTGGCAACACTATTGTACTAGGTGTAGTATATCGACCTCCTAACGCGGATGTCGCCTTTCTTGAAGAGCTGTGTGACTATGTTCAACGCTTCCGGGGCGACCGAGCGAAGTTGATTTTAGGTGGCGATTTCAACTTGCCTGATATAGATTGGTTCCACATGTGTACTATGGGTTCCAATTCTGGTCATTCTGAGCTCCTTTTGGACACTGCCTTCACGTGTAATCTGACCCAGATTGTTGACAGACCAGCCAGGATCTGTGCCTCTGCATCCCACATTCTTGACTTAGTGTTCATTAGTTCTGCCGTTAAGTGTATTTCTGTTCATGTTTTGAAGGGTGTATCTGATCATAATCTTGTTTCCTGTGTTTTTTCCTTATCAGTTTACGTTGACAGCAAAAAGCGTACCATTGTTGTGAAAAATTTTAACAGAGCTGATGATGTAGGAATTTTGGATTTTCTAGAGACCCACCTTGACAGCTTTAGAGCTGAGGAGAATGTGAATGTGTTATGGTGTATGTTTAGAAAGATATGCCTCGTCTGCTTGATAATGTATGTTCCTAGTGTTATTAAGAAAAAAAAACATAACCCATGGATTACGCGGGATATTATCCACACTAAACGTCGGCTAAAGCGAATGCGGCGTTCACGTAATCGGAATGAGTCTAATGAGAGCATGCTAGGCAGTCTATTAAGAAACAAGATCAAGCAAGCTAAGGATTCCTTTTTTAATATTACGCTTGGGCGCTTTCTGAGTGAAGCACCGGAGAAGTTCTGGCGATACATTAATGGCGAGAAACAACGCAATGTGTCATTAATAGTTGATGGTTCACCTGTCACAGGGTCAAAAGATACTGCTGGTGTGTTTAATGAGTACTTCCAGTCAGTGTATACCGATAAAACCTCGAGTTTTCCTTCTAAGCCAGACGACTACATTTCTTTAATGCCACATGTTACTATCTCCCGCGAAGGTATTTTGAATCTTCTTCTGAAACTTGACGTAAAAAAGTCTAGTGGGCCTGATAACATCCCTCCAGCTTTTCTCCGCCGTTACGCAGAATGGTTATCACATTACTTACATATTATTTTCAACGCTTGTCTGTCGCAGTGCGCAGTCCCATCGGAATGGAAAACCGCACGTGTCGTACCTGTTTTTAAAGGCAGTGACCCATCTCGCGTATCTAATTATCGCCCAATATCTTTGATCTCGACCAGCTGCAAAATGTTCGAGCATGTGATCTGCCGAGCTCTGACGGAATTTTTGGAATCGACCCATTTTTTATGTGATGAGCAGCACGGTTTTAGACGTGGTTTATCTACGGTCTCAGAACTGATAACCACTTGCCATGATTTTTTATTGCAGTTAATAACAAACAACAAATAGACGCTGTTTTTTTTTACTTCGTCAAAGCCTTTGATAAGGTTCCGCACACTAAACACATACAAAAGCTTTACACTGCCGGAATCAATCCTAATATTATTGACCTTATTATAGCCTACTTAGAAGATAGATTTCAATATGTTCGTGTTAACGATGAGTACTCTGATGAACTTCCGGTTTCATCTGGTGTTCCGCAAGGATCAGTTCTGGGGCCTATCCTATTTTTAGTTTACGTAAATGACATAATTAATGTGGTTGATTCCGAAGTTAAAATTAAGCTATTTGCAGATGACTGCGTTTTATACTCCTTAGTTAACTCCACACCGGACCAAATTAAGCTTAACAGTAACCTGCAGAAGATCTCATACTGGTGTAACCAATGGGGTATGTTTCTTAACGTTAATAAATGTTCCGTACTTGGAATTTGTAAAGAGAAAACTGTTCTGATACATCCATATTGTATAGCTGGCGTACCACTTCCAGAAACCTCGTCTGTGAAATACCTTGGAGTTCAGATAACTAATTGCCTAAACTGGGATGCTCACATCGATATTACATGCGGGAAAGCTCTGAGGACTCTGTGGTGTTTGAGGCGTAAACTGTCAAAGGCCCCAAAACATGTCAAACTGGCAGCGTATAAGGCTTTGGTGCGGCCTCGTCTGGAATATGCTTGTTGTTTATGGGACCCATATAAGGCCAATAATATCTCCAAATTAGAAAGAGGACAGAGGCCCGTTTCATTTGCAATCGATACAAACGAACAGATAGTGTATCAGCTATGATCAATTCTATTCGCCTAGAATCTCTTCAGACAAGGCGCACTGAAGCAAGATTGAAATTTTTGTTCCTAATATATAACAATCTGATTAGAATAAACACCCATGATTATATTACTCCTGTTTCATGAGCAAGTACGCGTTATAACCATGGAAAAATGCTGCAAGAATTTCGTGCATACTCTAACACAGTAAAACACTCATTTTTTTCAAATCAATAGCAGAGTGGAATGAATTGCCGAAGTGTGTAGTGAACAGCCCAAATGTGGAAACCTTTGTTGATAATTTGAGAGGCTTTTCTATGTGAAACCCATGTCTTTTTGGTTTCTTTTTTCGCATTATCGTTTGCTCTTGCGTGAAGTTTGCGCATATCTTGTGTTTTTTATTTGTATCTGTGCTCATGCCCGTGCTCATGGCTGCTTGGAGTCGAGCGACTCTGCAGTATTAAATAAATAAATAAATAAATAAATAAATATATAAATAAACACGGGCGGTGGTGGTGAAAAACATTTTTAATACTCAGAGAAATTTTGGGGATCAGAAGACCCCGCTACATGGTCGGTATCCTTAGTCCGGGACACCGCACGACGAGGCCCCGTCTCGCGCCCGCTTTACTAGAGCCCTTTGGGACTCCAGTGTGGAGCAGTTGAGGAGGGCAGTCTCCCATGCCTCTCGGGTGGGGGTGGGGGAAGGGTGAAGGTGAGGATTCTGAGTACATGCCCACACCATGTGAAAGATATCGCAGATCTCTCCACAGTGCGGGCAACGCCCATCTGTGTTCGGGTCGAAGTGTTTTGCTATGGCAGGGCAGAGAAGAGTTCCTGTCTGCAGGCGCCGCAGAGTTCGCTCCTCCGCCTTACTCAGCCCCTGGGCAGGTGCCGGGTAGAGGCGGTGGCTGTCGCAATAATGAATTAGGATTTCGCGGAGCCGCATAAGTGGTTTTTGAGCTTCTGAGCCAGGAGAGCTAGGATGAGGAGCCCGGTGTGTGAGCGCTAGGGCGGCCACATCAGCGGCCTCATTGCCTCGTAGACCCTGGTGGCCAGGAGCCGAGATCACTGTTGTGCGAGTTGGATCGGCGGGAGCGCGCCTTAGAATTTGGGAGGCAAGAGGTGATATTTCCCCTGCAAGATAATGTTCACAGGCCCGGCGAGAGTCTGTGATAACCGTTCTCGATTTTGGATCGGCGGCAGCGAGAGCTATTGCGACTTCCTCCGCTCGTGTTGAATTTGGGGCATGAAAAGATAGCCCATCGACATTCATTCCCCGGTGGACTACGGCAGCCGTGTAGAATCCCGCGGGCGACGGCCCAGTTATGTCCACGTAGTAGACGTCCTCTTTATATCCATATTGCCTCTCAAGCGTGCGAACCCGCGCTTGTCGTCTGCCTTCATGTGAAGCCATGTCCATGTTACGCCGGAGCGGAGCGACCCAGAGCATGTGGCGCCAAAGCACCGGGATGTTCTGCGCTCCCTCTGGTATGCATGTGTATTGGATGTGTAAGCGGTTTAGCAGGCGGCGTCCAAGAACCGTCTGCGATAGCCGCGTATATTGGTTCACGAGGTGGGCCTCCCGCAACTCCGGATAGGAGTTTACCACTCCCAACGCCTTCAGTTTGGCGTTGGAGGTAGCTACCGGGAGGTCCAGTGCTCGCTTTGTTGCCTTCCTGATGATGGCGTCAATGCACTCGTCTTGTTGTTCGGTGGTGCGTAGGTACGGCACGGCGTAGAGGATCCGGCTGGTCACAAAGGCATGGGCGAGCCGTAGCGCGTCCCTGCCCCGCAGACCACCCCGCTTGTTGGAAACACGGTGGATCATGCGCCCTACCTGTTTACCTATGCGCTTGAGTTTCGCTATAGTAGAGTCCGGCCTAAGTTTGTTATTGATGAACAGACCCAGGATCCGGAGCTCTGCCACTTCTCTGATGGGACCACCCGACAGAGATATGTGTAGAGACGTGTTGTCCTTGTGGTTTGTCCTGACGTGTAGAAGCTCTGATTTGGCGGGAGCACATGGGAGACCACAGTCGGCAGCATATGCATCGACTATGGAGGCCGCCAGCTGAAGGCGGTCCTCCATCTCTCCAAGGCTCCCCTCGGTGGTCCAGTTTGTAATGTCGTCTGCGTAGAGCGCGTGCTTTATGCCCCCCACCTGAGCAAGTCGGCCGGGAAGATGCATCATGGCGATGTTGAAAAGGAGCGGTGATAACACCACCCCCTGTGGTGTGCCTCGTGTACCCATAGAGTACGGGCCGTATTCCTCGTCCTCGATCCGGAGGAGTGCCTGACGCGCAGAGAGAAAGTCTCTGACACGGGCGGCGGCGCGCCGCACGGTGTGCCCCGCGGCACAGGCCGCATATTTCTGCTAAAAAAGGCAATTCACGCTTGTGTTTGCCTTATTTGGATGCGATATTCCAGTATACAGCATGAAAAATTATAGGACGCCGCTGCCAGCCTGATTTTCAAAATAGTGCTTCAGTCTCCCTTTAAGCCAGTCGTTCGGTGCGCTGTTCCTTTGTTTCCTGGGCGATTCGTTACCTCTTCACCTCGTTCCGATGTCTATTCCAGGCCTCCTTCTGCTTAGCAGACTTGTCGCCGTCCATACTGCAGCTCTTGCATTCTAAGACGGACTGAGAATCATTTGGGCTCCTGGCCACCAGGGCTTACGAGGTAATGAGGCCGCTGACGCCGCTGCCCGAGCTGGGAGAGAAGACGCCGCTGCCCGAGAAGAGCTGGGATCCTCATCCCAGCTCTTCTGGCTCGGAGACTAACCAGCCGCTGCTGCGATTCAAAGAAATAATAACGCATTATAGCGGCAACCACTGCCTTTTCCCGGCCCCTGCAAACGGGCTGAGTAAGACGGAGGAGCGAACTTTAAGGCGCCTGCAGACAGGTACTCTACTCTGTCCTGCGATCATAAAACATTACTATCCTAACACGGATGGGCGATGCCCGCACTGTGGGGAGACCTGTGATATCTTCCACATGGTGTGGGCATGTACTCAAAATCCCCACCACCCACCTTCCCCTACCCCTTCCAGAGAGACATGGGAGACTGCCCTCCTCAACTGCTCCTCGCTTGAGTCCCAATGGGCTCTGGTGAAACGGGCGAGAGACGGGGCATTGTCATGCGGTGTCCCGGACTAGGGACGCCGACCAAGCAGCGAGGCCGTTCTGTAGCTCCCAAACTCTATTTTATGAAATAAAAATTTTCACCACCACCACCACCTCAACTGTGGTTGCGGCGCACGGGAGCTCTCCTTGCGCAGTAACTATTACGCAGTAACTATCTCACATATCTCGGTGGACACCAGTCAAAAGAGTGACACCTCTACCAAAGGTCATATTGACATCGCAAGTAATATTGAATGCATAGAAGCTGCGCTGCAATATATTTTTAACTTGTGTGATTATCACCAGGGCTCAACGGTTGCGAGCGGTGGCCATTGAGTAAATGTAGGTAATATTTTTAGGGGAAGTTCTTCTAGCCTTCTTGCATATGCACCTATACTGAAGAAACTGTTGCCGTGCTGACATAAATATTCCTCTTGGAAAATAGATTAATTTAGATAATTAGGTTTTTGATGAAATGGGAAACTGAAATTTTCGCTATCGTAGAAAGTGAACCTTGAGATCGACCCTGGAAATGACAATGAGGATGTCGGCGAAGAGCAGCCGGAGCCGAGGAACAACGAGAATAAATGAACGCCTGACCTTTCACTTTCATGCCCTTTTCTCTACCACTCTTGTGAGCGTCGTCAGTGAGCTGCAAAAAGCGACCGGGGCATTCACACTGGAACATGCGCACTGCCATTCGCAGCACGTGTGGCGAAACCTCAACACTGGGAACAATGCAGTGTGTTTGTCGACATTTTCTTGAGACCGCCTATTCAGGATGCTCATAAGCAACTTCTGCTTTTTCAGCTGCCAAGCGATATTCCTATGCTTCAGAGGGAATTTCTTGTCCCCTGTACAAAACAACATTTGGTAAAGATTGCAGGCACGACAGATTATCTTCCTATTCATGAATTCTAGTACACAGCTGGTTTGAAAACAGGTGCAAGCCAGATGAATTGTGCCTCGCCCAAGCACAGAACTTGGATGTGCTGGGTTCTGCTCTGAGCAATAATGAAGCCCACCATAAAGCTCGATAGAGATTTACAGATTTGGGGACAGTCTTCATCTTGTTCACAGTTGCCTTCCAAAAGGGTCTGGGCGAATTTTTAATGTGTTTTTGATGTGACATACTACAACATGGAACACACGCATTTCAGCGACAATAACGGGGAGTAATGATACAAAACTCAAGGTAAACAGGGGAGAGCGGTGCCTGCTAAGTCGCCGCGACGCCATGATACCGGCGAGACGTTATGCGAGGCGCACGGCGAGAGAGGGAATGAACTTTATTAATATAGAGTAATTACGTGGGTGGTTCACCCATGTCCAGGAAACCATTGGCGAATACGGCCCTCCAGGCCTGACCGATCAGCTGGCACTTAAAGGGGAGCTGAGTGCGAACCAGCTTCGCGTCCCACTGCACATGGCTGACTTCCTGTAAACGGTACGCTTTTCTTTGCGCGGTGAAGTTCCAAACTGTGAACTGTGGCGCTGACTGACTCCTCTCCAAGGCCGGCTGTAACGGTCGCTACCGCAGCCGACCCACCTTGGTAAGCGAGGTGCCAGGCTGAGCGGCTATGCACTTAGTGCTACATAGTCGATACGCAGCACCCGAGGAGACAGACAGTCAACTAACGCTGCTGGGATTGGAAGAGAGAGAGATAGACAGAGAGAGAGAGAGAGGTGCACGCGCTGTCAAACGCATGGGCCGAGGCAAAAAAGCCGACGCAGCGTGATCTGGCGTGATCATGACACAGCAGTGCCTTTTGTGGTAACTGCAAGATCCATCTATAACTAACAAACTAAAAAGATAGCTTCTGCAGAGTTCTCAACACTGCTAAATATGAAATTTTTTGCATTCACTGTAATGGCTTGAATTGCGGTAACCAAAGCTGTCACTTTTGCATTTTGCACCCACTGAGCCCTGATGTCCGATTTTGGCACCATAACTGTAAATCAATTAATACTTGTACCACCAGCTTTAAACTTTTACTATGTGATTATGGGGCCCCTGATATTGCAAAAACACAGAGCGAAAAAATCGGCGATGAAAACAATAAATCCTGGGCCGAAAGGGATAAAATTGCAGAACGTTGTCAATGCCAACGCATGCAGCGCACATCTGTCACTACCGCCACGTAGCTTCAATCACGACTGAGGTGTCGTCCACTCCTCAAAGAGGGCAGTTATGTGCCTTTTCTTTGTTTTCCAAGCTCCCGCTTCATTCGTTTCGCAGCTTAAAGTGCGACTGAGGTGTCCGCTACTGGTTACAACGGCGACGGCGATGCCGGGAAACCCAGAAACGGGCGCCAAAGAGCTGCGCTCTAAAAGTGATATGCTTTCGCGGTCCGGGTAGGTAAGAGGAGTTGGTGCACAATTTCACGCGGCATGGTTGCCCAACCAATGCAGGATGCAGGCTGTCAGTTTTGAATGGAGAGTGCTAGGAAGCGCCTGTCATTCTCGGAATATATAGACATGAGAAGAGGCACGAGAAAGACCATTGCAGGTTTGTAGTGCATTGCCTCAGCGGCGAGTTGAAATGGTCACTATGTATTTGCAGCAAATGTTGCGTACCTAAATACAGTGATGGTCACCGTGACTGAATTCGTGGCGGTTCTTGGCAACGCAGTGGAGGCGACGGGTTTGTCCTTGTCTAATTGAAGTAGATTCAGAGAGCAAAGATGTGGGGAGGGGGAGGAGGAGGAGGTAGAAGAGGAAAGGCAGGGATGTTAATCGAAAGAATAATTGGTTTGCTACACTACACGGGGGGAAGGGGGTGAGGGGATAAAACAAAATTAAAGAGAACGGGGAATAACAGAAAATTGAAGTTCAATTCAATTCAATTCAATTTTATTCTCGAGTTATACACTGGAACGTTCTCCGGGATAAAAGGACCGACTGAGCCTTGACTGAGTCCCGGAGACGTTTACAGAGCAGCGACAGGCAGTACATACGGCGAAATACTATACAATACAAAAGTTAAACAGAGCATACACATATAGAAAGTACATACATATATACAAAGCACACAAAAGAGGACACTTATACAGAGTTATATAACTACAAAATGCGAGGAAGAAGGCAATTACAATTTCCTAGAGTATTCGTGTAGCTTTTTACGCGAAAAGTTATTCATATCTTTATGGCGATTTAATATAACAGGTAGATTGTGCTTTATGGACCGCAATTTATAATTGGTGCGAAAATGAGGAACGAGCCAAAGGTCGGTGTTACGGGTAGCAACATTGTGTTCGTGGCGTGGCAATGAATATACACGTTTAAAAAAAAGATCGGAACTCTTTTGTGGAAAAGAGAAATGACTTCAAGATGCGATACTCATAAAAGTGATGAATTCGGATAATATTGTAGTCAGCAAAACTATCGGCGGTGGTCAAGCCAGGATCAATATTTGCGATGTGGCGCATAATTTTCTTTTGAAGGATACTGATTTTGTTTATGTTGGTTTGTGTTGTGGTAGCCCAAACTAGATTGCAATAGTTTATTTGAGGGAAAAATACTCACTCTAAAACATCAGTGTTCTTTAAAGTCAGAGCCTGTCGTGCAGGCCAGAAGTTCTCACCAAGCGAAGCAGTGCCTTGGAGGCCTTCTCCGTCGACGACCGCCGCGGCCAGTGGCCGAGAATCTTCATTTCCCCCAGTGGGCGCGGATCTAGGCGCTCCAGCGCACGCCTGAGAGACTGCCTTTAATTGGTGTAGGCATGGCAGTATCAGTCTCACATATCGGTGGACACCTGAACCGCGCCGTAAGGGTTGAGGGCTAACGGAGGCAGTCCCAGAAGAATGGAAGGAAGTGGCGCCGTAGTGGAGGTCTCCGGAATAATTTCGACTACCTGGGGAACTTTAACGCGCACTGGCATCGCACAGCACACGGGCACCTTTGCGTTTCGCCTCCATCGGAACGCTGCCGCCTAGGTTTGGAATCCGGATACTCGAGATCATTAGCCGAGAGCCCTAACTACAGAGCCCTCGTGGCGAGTCAAGCAACTGGGCAACTTTATTCCTTTTTGTTTCGGAAGCAACACCACGCTAGGTGTGAGCGATTTCGCGGAGCCCCGCAGAGCCCCAACTGCGCATGCGCGAGGAGCGAGTGAAGTCAGAGCAGCCCGGAGCCGCCGCCGACTCCTCCGCAGCGCGGGTGACTTAAGAGGTGCCGTCCCCGCTGCGCCAGCAGTGCATAATCCGGGAGGAGTAACGTCACACGGCGCACATCTGCGGCGCTGGGGATTTGCGACTGACAGAAGGATGAAAAGGAAAGTATACGGGCCTGCCGACTGGCTCGAGCCAGGCTACCACCGCTGCCACGTGCAGATAGAGGAGAGTTTAACGATTAAAAGAATGAAAGTTGAGACGAGCGTCCGCCTAAGCGATGACGCCGGCTGAAACAATAGACAGTTTTAGTTTCACGTACGTAGAGGCTTCACGTACGTAGAGTGCTTACGGGTCACCAGTGCGCATGCGCAGAACGTGAAGCGTTTGTGTGGGTCTCACGGACGCACGTGAGATTCGGATCTTTGCGTTGCGGTCTTTGCGTTGTTTGCGTACGTAGCGTTGCCAAACATGGCGGCGCCCTGCCTGCCCGCTTCACAGCGATAACAGCTTCGCCGCTAACCTCTCGATGGGATATCGTGTTCAAAACTGTTGTATTCGCCTTCAATGTGGCCATTCTAACACTCGCATAAAGTTTCAAGCGACAAATAACTTTTGTTTTTCAGATAGAAAGGCGAATTGTAAGCTGTTAAGCCTGACGAAGTAGCGTTGGTCGTCGTCATAGCAATGGTCTCGCTAGATCACGCGAAGCTCTGCGAAGGTCTGAACCCTGCGGGATCTCGCGAGATCTGGAACTGAGAGAGCCCCAAACAAGCCAAACATAGCCAAGCCTAGCTGCATGGTCAAACCGCGGCGCCAAAACACAAATCAGCAGCCAAAACGTGGGCAGAGATGAGTGGGGCAGCTCCGCGCCTTCGTTTCTCTAAAAGCGATGACTTGGATCTGTTGCGCGATGTGAGAGAGTGCAATCCCTTCGAGGACGGCATGCGATATGCAGGGCGATGGAATGAGATCGCTCTGCGCCTGTCACAGGCGAGAAATAAAGTTTTCACCGCCCGCACTGTGCGGGACCGCACGGACCTGCTGCTTGCGCAGTACGGAGAAATGGACCGACGAAGCCTCCGCAGGTAAGTTACTTTGTCATTTCGCTTTAGTGCACAGGGCTATATAACGACAGGAAATGCCAGTACAAACGTTTCTTTTCATTCACATCTTAGGTCCGGAACCGAGGAGGAATACTCTGAACAGGACCAGCTCCTCGAGGAAATCCTCACAATCGCCAAAGAGAACGGCTACAAGATCAGAGTGCATAAAAAAGCGATAGTAAGCTCTGGGGGCCGAAGCGCATCCACGGGCACGAAACGTTCAGCGGCATCTGCGAGGAATTCAGCAGCGGAGGCGCACACAGCAGGAAGCGTCCTCAGCACTGCCGGCTTGCGCGCCGAATGTAAGTCTGTCATTTTTCCCTCGACGTTTTTGCGTTAAACGCACCTGCTTTTATTGGTACCACTGCAGCTGCTGGCGGAACCACGGCGTCCCAGGTGTTTGCCGAAATCATAAGTGGAAATAACGATCAGGACTCCGTCCCGGAGGCACCTCAGCAGTCACTGCTCGGAGCGGACTACGTTCTAGCTGAGCTCGACGTGGACGACGGTTTGCCCGCGTCCAGCCCAACGCCTTTGCCGGGAAGCATTGCTCGTCAGGCAGTGGAGGACGATTTGAACACGTCGCGGTCAGCTAGGAGCGAGCCCATACGCAAACCCAGTAAGTCTCTTTCCCGGGTAGCCGGCAATTTTCTCAAAGGTAAACATGGGGGCAACTTGTGAATTGGTCTAGTTTAACATAACAGCACATTATGAAGTACTGCTATGTATTTTTGGTAATCGAAGATGGCATGTGTAGTCAACCATGACTTTCAACCTTGTGCACAGCTATCCACCACCAACATAACTTAGGGAATCTAAATTATGTTTGTGTTCAGAGGCCACATTTTCAATAAATTATGCTTAAGTATAGAATGTGACTAATTTCATTCTACATTGCTCTTACCTTACTGAAAGCAGAAATGTATGTAACGAGCAGTTTATTATGCTTGTGCAGAATTAATGTTTGTGTCAACCAATGCACACACATTTACTGCTATGTGCTCTCATTTGTTTTTCACTGCATGTATGGGAAACTAAGCAACAGTGCTTGTGTTTAACTAAGAAATGAATACAGCTGGCAGAAATTCACCTTAAGGAAATCCAATCTGTGCAGTGAATTTTGTGCCTCATAACTAAGCCTGTGGCTTTTTCTAACACTGCTGCACCTTACAGGGAAAAGGACTGAAGCTGCACAGCAAGAGCAGACAGATTATGAATTCATAGAAAAAAGAATGCGACATGATGAATTCATTAAAGAAAGGCACTTCCTGATAGAATCTAGACGTATTGCACTAGAAGAAGACCGTCTCGCCTGGGAGAAGCAGAAAACCCTAAAAGAACTGGAACTCAAGGAAAACGGAATGAAGCTGAACGCCCAAGACAAGACAGAAGAAAGGCGGCTACGTGCAGAAGAGCGTGCCGAGGAAAGGCGTGAGAGGGCAGAAGAGCGTCGCATGGCTGCAGCCCAACAGGCAACTTTTTTCGGCCTGATGGAAAATCTGCTGAACAAGATGGGCACACTTGAAAATATGATGAAAAAGGATAAATAAAAAGGCTGAGGGTCATGTTTTTAACACGAATTAATGCTGTCTTCAAAGACTGATGCAGGTTAAGGTTCAAGCACAGCCTTTAGAGAGACTGTAACACTGTAAAAGCTGCCGCTGCGCCCTTGTCATCAGGAGGTTGTCAATGTCCTTCCAAGACAGAGACGACAGGAGATAAGGATCAGATAAGACACTTCGTGGCATTGCGAACTCATTGCGAAGCTTCAAGCGGTCCACGAGCAGAATCTACGTGCTTTGCGCGAAAATGCAGCCGGACTTGCTTGGCTTGTCTTGGATGACTTTGGCTACATTAGTGTCTGTGTCTGTTAGTAGATGGCGCTAGGAATAACGCACGGCTAAGCACGGCGTGCATCGCGTACGTGTAACTATAAGGGTTTCAAACGACCTGCGCGTTGGCTACGTAGACTTCTAACGTTTGCGTACGTGAAGCTTCTACGTACGTGAAACTAAAACTGTCTAATAGATACCCCCCTCCAACCGGCCACCGCCGACTCCTCCGCTAAGCGGGTGACTCAGAAGTGCCGCCGCCGCTGTGATTCTTGGCGCACGAGGGACCCCACAGGGAGCTGTCCTCTCGCCATTACTATTTAATCTGGCCATGATGAAGCTCCCTACCCAGCTGGCGGAGGTCGCCGGTGTGCAGCACGCTCTGTATGCGGACGACATCACCCTCTGGGCAACACAACAATCGGTTGGAGACATCGAGACCAACCTGCAACAAGCGGCAGCTATTGTGGACGAATACGCTCGTCGCTGTGGTCTTGAATGCTCCCCGAGCAAATCTGAATTTGTGCACATACGCCCCAACTCAAAGTGCACAACCAAAATTGCCCTTTCCCTACTTAGCAGACCGATACCTGAACACGAGGAGATCCGGGTACTGGGGCTTTTCATTCATCATAGGCGCAAGATAGACACTATCCTAAACAAGCTACGTAAGGTGGGGGACCAGGTGGGTGGGATGCTCCGCCGGGTGTCCAATAAAAGGGGGGGACTACGATGCAAAGATGCCCAGCGGCTGGCCAATGCATTCGTGACCAGCCGGATTTTATATTCGGCTCCCTACCTCCACCTACGCAAATGCGATGAGAATGCCTTAGAAGTAGTTCTCCGCAAGATTTATAAGAGAGCGCTCGACCTCCCCATAACGACGTCCAACAAGCGTCTCCTCGGTCTGGGGATGACCAACACCTTTGGGGAGTTACGAGAAGCTCATCTTAACAATCAATACTTGCGCCTAAGCAAAACACCTGCGGGGAGCCGCCTTCTGACCCGCTTACACATATCCTACGCAACACATACAGAAGAACGGGTCCGCATCCCTGAAGCCTGGCGCTTTGCACTCCAGGTGCGACCCCTTCCGAAGAACATGACTGCAGACACCCATGATGGTCGCCGTCTCGCGCGGGCGGAGGCTATTTCTCAACAATATGGCCATAAGCCAGGTGTCTTCTATGTGGATGCGGCCGGCCCACACCATGGGGGTTGGTACACGGCGGCCGTCATCCACCAAAACACTACAGTTCAGGGCCTTACGTTCCGTGCCCCAAACATTACATTTGCGGAAGAGATCGCCATTGCACTGGCCGCCGCAGATCCAGAGTCACGAGTCATTATTACGGACTCCAGGGGCGCCTGCCGCAATATTGAGCAAGGGTATATTCCAGACCGTGCTTTCAAAATTCTCCACGCATGCGAATACACAGGGTTTCCGACCCATCGTACCATCGTGTGGGCTCCGGCTCATGCGGGTCTTGAGGGGAACGAGGCAGCCGACGCTGCCGCCCGCGCGCTTACTCACCAGGCGTCGCCTCAACCGCAGCCTGATCCGGAATTCAATTTCAATCCGGCCATCACCTTTAAAGAGATCACCTCTCTTTATCAAAATTTTCATGGTCTCTATCCCCCTCCCTGTAAAGGCCTCACCAGGGTGGAGGAGCGCTGGCTTCTCCGCCTCTATACCAATACTGTACTGTGCCCCGCAGTACTTAAGCACTTCAATTCTTCTTTCTCGGGCGCGTGCCCACACTGTGAGGAGGAGTTTTCGGACACCTACAACATGGTGTGGGCATGCGCTTTCAATCCTGCCTACCCGCCCCACCTCCACCCCATTCGAGAGGACTGGGAAGCTGCCCTGCGCGGCTGCTCCGAACTCCATGCCCAACAGGCATTGGTAGCTAGAGCCCGGGCCGCTGCGGAAGCTACAGGGATCCCGGACTAGGGATCCCTCCTAGTGTTTGTAAGGGGCGGGCCCTTCCGGCTCGCCCCATCGACCTCTTACTGTAAATAGGAATAAAAGTTTTCCTCCTCCTCCTGTGATTGCCGCGCCGTTGCTCCCGCGATTTTACTCAGGATGACCATTGGTTAAGCCACAGCCAATCTTTTTGTTTTCTTGATAGGTGTCAATGAGAAGGTATCATGAGAAGCAGAATGTATTGGTACCTGTTGTGGGGATTCATGTTGCCCCTCGCCCGCCGGATGCACCCTTCTCTCTCTCGTGGCCTACCACGGCTCTTCCTCTGGCGGCCCCCGACATGGAGCGGAGGGGAGGCGCCCGCGACTACGCGTCGTCACGTGGGCAGCCCTCCTTGCCCACCGCTCTCGGTTTCGGCGGCCGCGCGGGCCGCGCCCACGGGAGAGTCGGATGGAGAGTTGACAGCGAGCCCTGAGAGAGAGCGGACGCGGCACCAGCGGCGGCCCAGGTGACCTGAACTCCTCTGTGCCTGTCTCCTGTGCCTGTGTCCTGTGCCTGTTGCCTGCCGCTGCTGCCTGCGCGCGACCGAGGAAAGACATTGGGAGATCCCAATTAAAGGTTTTGCCTGCGGGCTTATTCCTCGGAGGTGTTGTTCTTCGCGGCCACAGGTGTGGTCGAGCTAGCGGAGTGGCGTTGGCTCTGAGTTCAGGGTCCGAACCGTGCCAGGAACCCCACATTTTGGCGCACCAACGTGGGGCCCCTCTGGAGTTCCAGGTGGGGTGCTAGCTCACGAAGAACAGCATGACCAGCCCGCGCTACGGGCTGCCGGACCTAATGATGTTGGCTGATGTATGCGGCGAAGCACGGGAGATCTCGAGCATCGTTTCCGTGGCCACATCTAAACCGACCGCGGATGCGGTAGCGCAAGGTCCGTCGGGCGCTATGCATGAAGCCGCAGGCGCGGCTGGCGTCTGAAATATTGCGCCAGGAGTTCCTGGTGAATACTCCGAACTGGAGCAGCCAGATGGCTGTGGCTACAGGAGTTTCGTTCTGCTGAACGTGTCCCCAGGCGCTCCCGCAGATGCGGGTCGCGCAACTGGTTACGCGCCGGGAGATCCCGGCCAGCAAGGAAAGCCAAAGTCAGGTGTCAGTGGCTTCCAAACGCTCCGCTACGCTCCCACAGATGCGGGTCGCGCAGCTGGTTACGCGCCGGGAGATCCCGGCCAGCAAAGAAAGCCAATGTCAGGTGTCAGTGGCTTCCAAACGCTCCGCTACGTCTCAGGCGCGTCCGCAGATGCGGTTCGCAAACCGAGCTTCCAACCAGGAGATCCTGGACTGCTCGTAGAGCCATTGCCAGTTGGCGTCGGCTACTCGCTCCTTTCAACTCCTGCGCACGCATTCAGACCAGGTGGTCTAACTGCGTCGACGCCCGCAGATGCGGGCAGCGCTCCCCGCCAGATGGCAGAGGGTGACGCAGCGCACCTTGCTCCGGGAGGTCCCGAGCACCACTACAAGCCACCGCCAGTTGGCGAAGGCAACCCTTTTCCCGCCTCAGACAAAAGCTGGCCAGTTGGCCCCGCTCTAACTACGCCCGCAAATGTGGGACGCGCACCCAGCCAGGTGGCTGAAGAGCGCGCAGTGTGTCCGGCGGAAGGAGAGAACATCGCAAACGTCCTCGCAAACGCTTTGCAGCAGATGTTGCAATTAGCGCGCTCGCCCGGCCCTCGGATCGGAGTGCCGATACCGAATTACAGTGGCTACAGCGACAAGCAAAGTGCGAATGACTTTCTGCTGGCCCTGCGCCGGTACGAGCTAGCGAGTGACCTGAGCGAGAGCGAGATTCTGAGACGAGTTCTCCCCGTCGCACTCGTTGATCAAGCCGCCCGGTGGTACCAGTTGGTTGGCCACACAGCAGGCAACATGGCTGATTTTCGACGCTTGTTCAGGGAGGAGTTCCTTCCATACGATTACAAGCTGCGTATGCGACGAGAGCTTGAACTGCGGACACAGGCCCCGGATGAATCGCTTGTCGAGTTCGTACGAGCGATGCAAGAGCTGTATGAATATGCAGACCCAGGAGCTCCGAGTTCGGAGCGAGTGGAACGTGTTATCCGGCAGAGCCATCCGACATTTTCCCTCTACTTGAGGGGCTGCAGATGCAGCGATATGAACGAGCTTGCCATTGAAGCGCGCCGAGTCCAGGCTCAAATTTCAGCGGCCCGTAAATACCGGCCCCCACCGCCGGCTGAGGAGTGCCTCGAGCCAAGGTGTGCCTGGAGCGGCGTTGCAGCGGTAAGGGGTGAGATCAGTCCCACGGCAGGTGCGTTCACGAACGAGCGGATGCCGTTCGAAATATCGGATCGTGCTCTGGATCCCTACAGGTACGGGCTGCGGAGTGCTGATACACAACCCCCGGAGATCTGCGGGGTACCGCGACAAAAGCCCACACCTGCTCAGAAAGCACCCACGGAGATCCGTGTACGGCTGGATGGCCGAGGTGCCACTGAGACCCCCCGAGCGTCGCAGCGAGAAGCATGGAGATCTGTGCGCTGCTTTAATTGTGGCCAGAATGGTCACATAGCCAGACACTGCCCCTCGAGATCGGGAAACGAGGCAGGCCGCCGGTAGCAGCACCGGCGGAGGCTACCAACGCTCGGGAGCCCATCCCCGTCACGTCCGCATTCAAAGTTGGAGAACCAACTAACACGCCTGCTCCTTTCATGGACCTCGCAGTTGCGGGGAGAACCTTTAAGGCGTTGCTGGACACGGGGGCAAGCATCTCGCTAATAGGAGACGAGGTCGTTTCCCAGCTCCGGCGGAGATCCGGTCGGTTGCGACAGCGACGGACGCCACTCCAGCTAGCTAGCGGAGAAGTGCGGTCCTGTGGTGACGTTCGCCTCGCAGTGCGCTGGGATCAGCGTGTGCGCAGAATGCGTTTCGTTCACCTGCCTGGTCTCACCGTGCCAGTTATTCTAGGCCGAGAGTTCTTGGCGAAAACTGGACTGGTTGTAGACATCGCCCGTGGCGGATATCGGGAGAACCCGTGCGCCCCACTGAGGCCCTTTGTCGACCTGCCGACTGCAACGAGATCGTTGTCAGAACGCACGGCCGACACGCCCGTGGAGGAGCGAAATACCTCCCACGAGCAAAGCCCGCACCGCCAAATGCCGGGATCGGCAGCAGCGGCCCGCTCCAATGCGCCCTCTCCGAGGTCGGAGAAGGGAAAGCAGGCTGTACCGACAGATGTCGGCGAGCTAAGAGACAGCGGGTTTCCCCGTCCAATGCCGAGATCGGCAGCGGCGGCCTGTCAGCACGGTTTTCCTCCGAGATCGGGGGCGAAAATGCACAACTTACTGGCAGATGCCCGTGCGCTGACACAGCTCGAACGTGACCGCCTCTTGTCGTTGTTGGATGACTTTGACGAGATATTCACGGACCAGCCGGGATGCACTAGTTTGGTGCAGCACCGCATAGATACGAGTGATGCGCTGCCCTGGAAATGTAACCCAAGGCCCGTCAGTGCTGCCAGACGGCAAGCTATCGACGAGGCGCTCCAGGGGTTGCTCGATGCTGGTCTCATATGCCGCTCTTCCAGTCCCTGGGGGTTCCCAGTGGTTCTTGTGCCGAAGAAAGATCGCACGTGGCGCTTGTGCGTTGACTATCGGCGGCTGAATGCGGTCACAAAGAAAGATGCGTACCCCTTCCCGAGAATAGACGAGATCGTCTCAAATCTCGGCGGCGCTAAGTTCTTCTCGATTGTTGACGCAAGCAAGGGGTACCTGCAGGTCGAAATGCGACCGGGCGATGAGTGCAAAACGGCCTTCACGTGTCACAGAGGTCTGTTTCACTTCACGAGAATGCCTTTCGGTTTGTCCGGAGCTCCGAGCACATTCCAAAGGCTGATGGACCGTGTACTCGGAGACGCCAGATGGCATCACGCTCTCGCATACCTGGACGATGTGATCGTCTACTCTCAAACTTTCGAGGAGCACCTCGATCACCTGAGAGATGTCCTGGGAAATCTCAGGGCGGCTGGCATCACGCTCAATCCCGCAAAGGTGCAAATCTGCCAGGCTCAGGTGAGCTTGCTTGGATATCGAGTAAAACGGGGACAGGTGTCTCCTGATCCAGAGAAGCTTCGGGGGATCCTGGAGTTTCCTGCGCCTAAAGATGTGAGCGGTGTTCGCCGTTATCTTGGCATGGTGGGATACTATCGCCATTTCATTCCTAACTGTGTGCGACTGCAAGCGCCCTTGGCAAGATTGCTAAGAAAGTCTTCTCCGTGGATATGGGGAGACGAGCAGGAAAAGAGCTTTCATCAGCTCTCGCACGCTATCGCTGAGACGGCGGCTTTGAAGCTGTCCGACCTGAACCGCCCATTTGTTATCCAGACAGATGCCTGTGATATCGGGGTGGGAGCAGTACTCCTTCAGATGGAGGGGCATGAACTCCTACCTGTGGCATTTGCGAGCCGCGCCCTGACGCCGGCAGATCGCAATTACTCAGCGACAGAAAAGGAATGCCTGGCCATCATCTACGCACTTCGAAGGTTCGAGATGTACGTAGAGGGAACAAAGTTCACGGTCGAGACCGACCATATGGCCTTAACCTGGCTGAAACGCCTGCGTGAGCCCAGCGGGAGGCTTGCGCGGTGGGCCCTGACACTGCAACGCTTCGAGTTCGAAGTGCGTTACCGCAAAGGCACTGCAAATGTAGTCGCAGATGCGCTGTCACGGGCGCCGGTCACTGACACCCAACCGGCTGGCCAGGACGAGGAGGAGGCAGAGTGGCAGCTGTCTTCCCCTCTGCGGAAGGAGCTCGTTGTGGGGAGTGCCCCGTTTTCGAAGCCCCAAGAGCACGTGCACCTCGTTGGAGCGGGGATCCCTCTCGAGGTTGAGTTCAGCAGAGCAGAGCTTGTCAAGGCTCAGCAGGAAGACTCATTCTGTCAGGAGTTGATCAATAGTCTTAGTGAAGAGACAGACACTCCGACGAGTCAGGCCAAATTGCGCTGTGAAGCCACTGGTAGTGTGGTTGGCGCTAACTCTAGTGTCGCTGGTATTGCGGCGAGTGAGTTGGAGAACTTCCTGCTGGACCGTGATGGAGCTTTGCTAAAATACGTGCCAGGCAAAGAGGCCTCGGATGAGAGTTTCAAAGCCGTTATTCCGCTCAAACTGCGGCGCGCCGCTATGCGGCACTATCACGACGCAGACGGTCACGGGAGCGCTCCAAAGACATGGCAGAAGCTTTGTCGGTTTGCTACCTGGCCGGGAATGAAGGCTGACGTATGTAGATGTGTACGAACATGCCACGTCTGCCAAGAGAGAAAGCCTAGAGGTGGAAAGCCACCTGGCTTACTCCAACCCATCCTAAGCACCAAGCCCTGGGAGATCCTGGCGTGCGATTTGATGGGGCCGCTGCCGCGCAGCGAACGAGGGTACAAATACCTACTGGTAGTCACGTGTCACTTCAGTGGGATCGCTGAATTGTACCCGCTGCGAAAAGCGACTGCCCGGGAGATCCTGGCAAAGCTGTGTGAAGTGTTTTGCCGCTACGGCTTCCCAAAGCGGCTGATCACTGACAATGCCACGTATTTCACATCGAAAGTTTTCCGTGATACGTGTGCAGCAATGGGTGTCCGGCAGCAGAAAACCACGTGCTACCATCCCCAGTCCAATGTGAGCGAGCGCCGAAATCGAGATATCAAGCCGCTCCTGGGCGCATATGCGAGATCGCACAATGATTGGGACGAGCACTTGGACGCCATCTCCTTCGCTCTGCGCACGAGCACAAATCGCTCGACCGGCTTCACGCCGGCTTTTCTCATGTTTGGCAGAGAGCTGAACACGCCTATGGACACAATTCTCATGGAAGGGTCGGAGAGTGTCCGCGAAGTCACGGCAGATGTTGACGACTACGCAAGGCGATTGCGCGAGCGTTTGGCAAATGCCATTAAGGAGGCGAACCGCAGCCGCGCGAAGGCCAGGGCAAGTCAAAAGGCCACTTATGTTCGCGCACACAGAGACGTGGACTTTCAGATGGGAGACCTCGTTCTCAAGCGCAATCACGCACTCAGCGATGCAGCCGCAGGTTTCGCGGCCAGTCTAGCGCCCAAATGGGTGGGACCCTTCCTGATCGCTGAGAAGCTTTCGCGGCTCAACTACCGGCTGAAAGACCCGAGATCGGGCCGAATCAGCGGACCCATTCACGTGGGAGAGCTGAAACAGTACTTCCAGAGGGAGGTTGCTGTGGAAGCAGAAACGCCACCCGCGCAAGATTGCGCAGAGGCGAGCGAAGCCCAGAGAGATCTCTACAGGCATCGCTATAATACCCGAAGCCAGCGAGCTCGCTGGGGCAACGGGAGAATGCCGAAAACGTGAGATCACGCACAAGGCGGCGTCGGTTGGCCAAAACAGCTCGAGATCGAGCAAACGGCGAAGGAACGCCAGACGCGCGAGATCGCGCACGGTGGGCCTAATGCAAAGAGGTCCTTGCCCCCGACGTCACAATATTCGAACTCGGCGAGATCGCCGAATGTGACTCATGCCGACCAAGGCGAAGGAACGCCAGACGCGCGAGATCGCACACGGTGGACCTAATGCAAGGAGATCCTTGCCCCCGATGTCACAATATTCGAACTGGGCGAGATCGCCGAATGTGACCCATGCCGACCACGGCAAAGCCTGGTGCGAGAGGTCTCGTGCCCACCCTGCCTGTGTGGATACACAAGCCGGGGTAGTTCCTGTACCCGGAGCACTGCAAGACGTCCGCTCGGAGGAACCGAGCCCCCACCGGCTGCCCTGATTTACGGCCCTGGCTTCAGCGACGGCCACGGAGAGCGGCGCGCGGCCGGGGAGCGAGACGCCGAACTTCGCCCCCACACCATCGCACGGGGCATCGGCGGCGGTTCCGGAACAGCGCGGGGCGCGCTGACTATGGGCGGCCTGAATGCGGAGCAGGCCGGCTTTCGCGGGCACCATCCTGGTCTGGCGCGCGCCCCAGGCGCAGAGCTACCATCCCGGGGCCCAGTCTCCGGAAAGGCGGCATGGACCTGCTGATCCGCCGAGTACGCTTCAGCGGGTGGAGGTCACTATTGAGAGAGGGAGGGTGTGGGGATTCATGTTGCCCCTCGCCCGCCGGATGCACCCTTCTCTCTCTCGTGGCCTACCACGGCTCTTCCTCTGGCGGCCCCCGACATGGAGCGGAGGGGAGGCGCCCGCGACTACGCGTCGTCACGTGGGCAGCCCTCCTTGCCCACCGCTCTCGGTTTCGGCGGCCGCGCGGGCCGCGCACACGGGAGAGTCGGATGGAGAGTTGACAGCGAGCCCTGAGAGAGAGCGGACGCGGCACCAGCGGCGGCCCAGGTGACCTGAACTCCTCTGTGCCTGTCTCCTGTGCCTGTGTCCTGTGCCTGTTGCCTGCCGCTGCTGCCTGCGCGCGACCGAGGAAAGACATTGGGAGATCCCAATTAAAGGTTTTGCCTGCGGGCTTATTCCTCCGAGGTGTTGTTCTTCGCGGCCACAGGTGTGGTCGAGCTAGCGGAGTGGCGTTGGCCCTGAGTTCAGGGTCCGAACCGTGCCAGTAACCCCACACTGTGTGGGGCCGTGTTTGGAGAGCAGTTGGTGTAAGGTTTAGTGAACACTTCACTGTACCGAAATACATGCGTCTACTTGAGATTGGGCTGCGGCTTAATTTTAAGGCCTTTAATGCCTCTTGCTGTCGTTAGCAATCCGTGTCGGCAGCCGTGTCTGCGTCCGTGTCGGCAGCCGTGCCGACAGCCGTGTCGGCAGCCGTGTCGACAGATGTGTCGACAGATGTGTCCGCGTTTTGACGGGTGTCCACCGCGATATGTGTGATGGTTACTGCGTAATTTCCTTTCCTCAAATACAATTTTCAGTTTCTTCATTACGGCCCCTCTTTCTTCTTTCACTGCCACTTCCTCCCTTCCTGTACGGTGCTGTTAAGGTGTCCACCGAGATGATTGTGAATTACAGCGCCATTTCATTTCCTCAAAAAGCATTGCGTTCAAAGGGCAAGGCATCGCGCCGAACGGATGGTGGCGTTGCGTGGACTGCCTGGCAGCGCTACAACACGCTGTCGCGTTCCACTCCTAAAGGCGAAGCTTAAGCGCCATTAATTAGTGGTCAGTTAATGCTGAGTGATTAATCAGTAATTAGTCATTAATTAGTAATTTGTCATTACTTCGTCATTAATTATGTGTGACGTCATCCAGTTGATCCGTCACCAGTGTTACATAGGCAAAGTGGTGCGGAAAAGGCTTTCGCCTCTACACACTTTAGACAGTCGAAGTGCCCCCTTAATTTTTTTACCTTGAGCGGATGTTTACCGCCAACTGACATCGCAAAGCACGCCGGCCATTTCGCTCTCCACTACGGCGGCTGACTGCTATGCAGGAAAACGATGTGGGATGAAATAGCCGCTCCTGCCGTCGCGATGCAAGACATGAGAAAGGCGGAACATGCCCGCCTAGTGCATGACCTGAGTGCACGTAAAGAGCCTCGCGTTGTCTATATTGGTACAAAGCCAATTGCTAATCCAACTATCACTGTGGTTGGTTTGTCGCTCCATTTTAAATGCGTCAGTCACAGGACCGATAAGCCGTCCATTGAGACTCAGGGTGTTACCGTACCTTTCTATTCATGACAATAAGTAGCCAGTTTTTCGCTTCGTGGGCGTAGAAATAGGGTCGCTATGGCCAAAACTTGTGCGCCGATACCGAGCGAGGCAACAGAAAAGAAAAAAACTCAGCTATTGCACCACAGCGGCGAATAAGAAAATGCCAGTGACTGCGTCTCTCCTGGGAACTGCGCACAATGGTATTTCAAGCATATTGGAATTTCAGAAGACAGCGACCTTTCTTTCTTAACATAAGAAGTTCTGCATGCTTTTTATAAGCTATCTGAATGAAGCCTGCTGACGTGCCAGCAAACAACGTTCTTAATGTTTCAATTAATTTTATTATTTTCTTTATCATTACCCTTTCTAGATCGCTCTCATCTATACGGTGCCGATATTTATTTAACAAAAAGTTATGATTCTAAGGTCAGCAGCTGTTCCTGTCGCAAAGGCTGCTTTTTCGCGAGAAGCATTTTCGACAGCGAAGCCGCTGGGCTGGTTATGTAAGCGGCCAGCGCTAAGAGAAAAAAAGGACTGGCATATTGAGCATACCTTTCCAATGAACAGTAGAGTATGGTGCGTTATTAAGTTTTGTTTTATAGGTGAGCAACACGCAGGTTCGTTGCTCAGTCTGGAACTTCCTGTACACGGAAAATAGCACCCAAAAATAGTGTCATCTTCACATAGCATTTTCATTGTCATCGTAACTCCATATAGTCACGCGGACCATTGCATCAGCTTGGGAGAAATAACATTAGGTTTAGTCAGGCTGCTCTCATCGGAATTAACACCTGAACCATGCGATTAAAGTGACACTCGTCGTAATATGGCGTAGGATACGCTGCCTTGAGAATAGCTTATTCATCTCATATGCAAGGCTAGTAAATATTGACAGGACATCGATTAATGTAAGTTTCGATACGCTGTTCACTCGACTTTCGCGTCCCGACAACAATCGCCATTTCCTACATAAATTGGCTCTGTAAAAGCTGACACCTTCATCTTTTCATCCACGTGGTCACCTTAGTACGGGTGTTTCTCTCAGGTTTTTATTTACTTCGCGTGCTGTTTCTGCATATATCTGACTTAAGAAGTTTCGTTGTTGAAGTCGGAGCAGTTTTTGCTGAGTTAAGCTGCACCCAAGGTCGCGAATTTTTATTCTGGCCAATGCAACTACATATTTACGGAATCTAAAAACAGAAATGGCCGTGTGCTATACACTTTCAGTGTAAAAAAACCCTGGAAATGATACCAAAGGCATGCATAGTCTCTTGTCTCACAACGAAAAATGGTGTTCGTGACATGAAATTCATTATGATGTTTGTTCTTTCTAAACACTTTTTCATTTCTCGCTGATTCTACTTTATTATTTTTATACGAGGAGCAACTGCCATGCAGGCACCTTGATAACTTGTCTCTGCATTATTTCTCTTCTTATGCATGGTTACTTACGTGTATCATGTTGTGCATCGTGCGGATTAAGTTCCTGTACATAGAAAATTGCATAACTCCAATAAATACCATATTCAAAACAAAAAACAGTATTTGCATCATGGTCTACTGAAGTAGCAAATCGAAGCTGATATTTTCGCGATGGACTGAGTTTGCTACCCACTTCCGAAGAAATTTTATTTTTCTCTCCTTCATGATGATGTCGGTACGGTGGATGACGTAATGTCGTGATGCGGGGGTTTGGGTACGTTTCTGACGGACCAGCTGTAAACGCCGGATTTAGTGACTCATGGGCTATATAATGTTTTCGAAGTAATATATTTTGGAAGCACTCTTAAAAAAAGTTTTCTAAACCGCACCAGTGGCCTAGTGTCTGAGCATCTCCCTCGCACCCAGGCGGTCCAGGTTATAGCCACCAGTTCAACTGGTTACCTACCTGCGATATAATGGGTACAAGGTCTCCTTTTGTCGTATGCTTGGCTGTTTTAGGGTGGAATGACTGAGAGAAGGGTCTTCGACCCTAGATTGGGAGAACCAATACACCTTGTGCCATGGAGCTTTTTGGCCATAGGTGCCCGGTAGCGATTAAAATTCCTCATAACCTTGGATGTCTTCAAACAAACTTGATAAACAATCCCCCATTTTTAATTGAGGTACTTTTCTCGTGGCACGGGCGCTGAAGGGCACTGCGAACGGCAAGGCTTCAACCGTTGCTAGAACTTTCAGGCTTTGCACAGAGACGGGGTCTCATTCCACGGGCTACCTGAGCGTTCATTGCGTTTGCCGCAGGGTAAGTTCCAAAGCATGGTAGTGAGTTTGACAGGCACAGCAGATTGATGCACCTAAAAAATCCTTATTGTCTACAGATGGCCTCAAGCTCTCCGGATGCGCGTTCCAGGCCAAGGTGTCAGAACTTTCCTCAGGACAGTCGCCAGACCACGACTCATGACGGAGAAATCGGCGCTGGTGTCTACGAGAGCAGTCACGTGGCGGCCATCAACGACGGATTTGAGCCGAAGCTTGGTCACCTTCAAGAAAACGCTGTGTAGATTAGCTCCGACTAGGAGGTCGTTCTTGTCGTCGAGTTGGGGCGTCAAGCGGAGGCGTCTCTGTTTGTCGAAAGGTCGTCGGGGCGTGGGGTCGGAGGTCGGGTCGCATGCTAACGACGGTGAGCTTAGGATATTCCTCATTACGTCTAGTGACGGCGGCCTTACCTCCGGGGGTCACCGTCCTCAGTTTGATTGACGCGGGCTGGAGGACTGCCGGACATAGGACTGGCGGGTTGGTGAAGACAACCGTCGAGGCGACGGTGACCTGGACTGATGTTGGGCAGTGGGTGCAGGCGAGACGTTGGCCACCAGGTACTGGTAGATGTCGCGGGGTTGTTCACCATAGCGTGGCCGCGCTGCGTCTGGCGAAAAAACTCGCAGGCCAATCCGGTGGTTCGGGCAGTGACGACGCATCTGGCCTGCTTTGCTGCAGTGAAAGCACAAGGGCCTGTTGTTCAGCGTGCGCCACATGTTTGCCTTCGTGACGGGCGGGCGGTCATCTGGCAGCGCTGTCGTATACGGGAATGTGTGGAACGGTGCGGTAGGGGCAGGAGAGTAGAACGCCGGTGGTGGTGGCGCAGGGCTGCGCAATGCCTCGCTGTATTTCATCACATACGGTGCTGGCGGTTTGGAAGGTGGAATGGGCTGCACCACATGGCGTATCTCGTTACGAACAGCATCCGAAATGGCAGCTAAACTAGGAGGCTGCTCAACAGAGCGAAGCTTCTGCAACTCTTCGCGGACGATGCTCCTCATGAGCTCATGGAGGGTGGCATTTTCTTGCCCGGGCTTCGGCACGTGGCACTCCACAGCAATGATGCTTGCGGGGCAGCCATAGTGCGCAAACCGCTGTTGCAGGGCGCGCTCCATGCCTTCCACTTCCCTTGCAAAATTGGCGACTGTAGCCGGAGGATCGCACACGAGCCCGACGAACTCTTCGCATCAGATGGCGCACCTTCTTGGCTTCCGACATCGAAGCATCAGCGTGGTCGAAAAGCCGGGTCCTGTCCTCCACAAACACCTCCACGCTCTCGTTTGGCTTCTGGGCTCTGGATTGCAGGGCCAATTCAGCTCGCTCCTTCCGCTCGTTGCTGCTGAACGTATCCAGCATTTGCCTCCGGAAATGTCGCCAAGTGGGGATGGCGGACTCGTGGTTTTCGAACCACGTCTTGGCGGCGTCCTGGAGGGTAAAACAGACGTTCCGAAGCTTGCCGTCCCCGTCCCACAGATTGAATTCAGCGACCCTGCCGTACCCGTCCAACCAGTTCTCTACATCCTCAAACTTGTCAACATGAAACAGAGAAGTAGCGGTGGCGAACTCACAGAATGCTGGATGGTTTGGCTGGCCGCTCTGGAGGTCATCGTGGTGAGTGGCGCGGTGAGAGGCTTGTATTACCACCTAGACCAAAAAGACGTTTGTTTCAGAATGAAGCGATGGACGCGGTAAATTACACGGAGCTGAGATCCGACCATGCCAAGAGACCGGCTATATCGTTTGTGTGTACACTAGAAAGGTCAGTTACCCATTCAAAACTGGCTTCTTACAGAGCTTGGAATAAAAACCAAGGTTAACGATTCAGAAGAACTTCTCTAAAGTTTAAAGAGAGACTAAAACATCGTGACAATTAGCAGGAATAATAACGTAAGTTGCATAACATGTAAATTTTTTCAACAGCCAAGAAAGTATCCAAAATCTCTGCAAAGAATATAAGAATATGACAGAGATACGGACGGAACAGCTCCAAGCCATTTCTTGCGAATCTCGATCCCAGCATGCTCGACCCAGCAGGGCATCAGTTGAGTTAAAATTCCTCCATGCTGGAATGTTTAGTTTCTTTTTTATTCACTTCCACGGCGTCCACTTTCTTGCGCGCACCGTCCCAAAATCCACGCCATCAATGGGACCTTTTCTTTTTATTTCTGCCGTGTTGCTGGGTTTTCTGTATAAATCTCTAGTACGTTAATTTATGCAACTTCATGGTGTGGGTTTTACACGCTAAGTTTCTGACAACCTTGAATCTTGTGCCAAAGAACTCCTGTATATACACTGCCACACTCTTTTAAAAGATCAAAGGTGATGCGCCCCAAGATCCCTCGAAAAAAAAAAGAGAAAAAGAGTGATATGCTTTCGCGGTCCGGGTCACTAAGAGGAGTTGGTGTACAATTCCACGCGGTATGGTTACCCAAGCCATGGAGGATGCAGGCTGTCAGTTTTGATTGGAGAGCGACAGGAAGCGCCTGTAGTTCTCGGAATATATGGGCGTGAGAACAGGCGGGAGCCAGATCCTTGCAGGTTTGTAGTGAATTGCCACAGCGGCGAGTTGAAATGGTCACCGTGTATTTGCAGCAAGTGTTGCGTAGCCACCATGACGGTCACCATGACTGAATGCGTGGCGGTTTTTAGCGGCACAATGCAGGCTACAGTTTGTGCTTGTCTAACTGAAGAAGATTCAGAGAGCATGATGTATGACAAATGTTATGAATATGGCGGCGTTACGGGCGCATTGATTTGGGTGTCGGCTTTTATTGCGGTGCTTGGATTGCTCATTCTCGCGGATGTGAATTTCTAAGAGGGGATAAGGTTGGGCGGGGACGTGTGGCGAGCTTGGAATTTTTAACAGCGCATGTCTCTGACATTTCTCACTTACAGGTTTGTATACATCACTTAATGTTGTTAGCTTTTTGTGTTATAACCGCGTGGGTAAAAAGATTTAGTCGTTTACCAGTTGCTTTTTGACGTTGTTTATGCGCGACCTTTTCACTTTATAACACTTATCGCCTGCTATGATACACACATGAGGGAAAACGAGCGCCACAATATACGGCATGCAGGTTTGTGGCTGGAGTTCTTGCTTGTTTTTCTTAAGAAACCCGCACTTGTGTTTGTTGACAGATGTCCGTGCTTTAAGGTAACATCTTCGCACTTGGCCTAAGGGTGGTGAAACCATAATGAAGGAGAGGACAAGTTTTCTACTTTTTTCCTTTTTGTTTCCTTGATTAGTAACAATAAGAAGGTATCATGGTAAGCAGAATGTATTGGTGCCTATGCGTGGCCTTGCTCGGAGAGCAGCTTTAGTGAACGCTTTACTGTACCGAAATACACGCATCTACTAGAGACTCCGTTGTCGTGGGCTTCTGGTTAATCTTGACCTTGAGCGGATGTTCACCGCGCACTGACATCGCACAGCACGCGGGTCATTTCGCAACCCACTACGGCAGCTGACTGCTACGCAGGAAAACGATGTGGGATCAAATCGCCGCTTCAGTGGTCGCGATACAAGAAATGAGAAGCGCGAAACATGCCCGTCTGGTGCATGCCCTGAGTGCACGTAAAGAACCTCGCGTAGTCTATATTGGTACAAGGCTAATTCCTAATCTAAATATCAATGTTTGTATTTTTTTGCTCCATTTTTAAATCCTTCAGCCACAGGACCGCTCTGGCGTCCACCAAGATTGAGGTTGTTACTGTACCTTTCTATTCATGATACCCAGCATTCATTTTTCACTTAGTGTCCATGAGAAAAGGCCACTGTGGCCAAAACTCGTCCATCGACACTGAGAGGAGCAACAACAACAACAAGAAACTCAGCTACTCCGCCACAGAGGCGGATAACAAATTGCCGCTAGTGCGTCTCTTCTAGGAACTGCGCTTAATATAAGGTGTTTCTAACGCATTGGAATTTCAGAAGGCAGGGACTTTATTTTGCTTATCATAAGAAGTTAAGCACGCTTTCTATAAGCTCTTTGAGTGTAGCCTGCTGAGGTGCTGGCAAAAAAGGTTCTTAACGTTTCAATTTATTGAGATATTTTTACTTCAAATGTTGATACCCTTTTGCGATGTCTCTCATCAATACGCTACATATATTTATTTAGCGAAAATTCTCGAAGCTTAGTACAGCAGCTGTTCGCATCGGAAAGACTGCCTTTTTCGCCAGAAGCGTTTTCCACAATGAAGCCGTTGGGCTGGGTCTCTCAGCGGCCAGCGCTAGGAAGGAAGGGAAAACTTTATTTACAGTAATGGCTCTTCTGCGGTTTGGGGGCTTCTTCAAAGACGTCTTGGTTCTACCCCCAGGAGCCTTCTCTGTCGAAGTCGTCCGTCTCTAACCAGTGGTCGGTTGCCCTCAGTCCAGGGCTCCGCTGGCCACTGCCGCCCGTTGAGCTCGCTGTACCAGACCTTGTTGGTCTTCGCAGCGGTCGCTGGACAGCAGAGTCTCCCACTGCTCCGCACTCGGGTTTTGTATTTTGGGGACCACGTCTATGTTTTGGCAGGCCCATGTGATGTGGTATAGTGTAGGTTTTTCGTCGCACCAGGGACATTTGTTCGTGTATATCGTAGGGTGCATTTTGTTTAGTATATGTAGGTTTGGGAAAGAGCCTGTTTGTAATTGTCTCCAAGTGACAGCTTCCTCTCTGCTGAGAGATTTGTGCGGTGGGGGATATCGCATTCTTCTGCCTCTATAGTTTTGTAGTATGGCCGAGTATTCCCTGGGTGCTGGCGCGAGTTCCGCGGTCTCGTCGGAAGCTCGGAAAGTAATGTATCCTCGAGCTATCCTGTCGGCCTCTCGGTTCCCTGCAACCCCCGTGTGCCCCGGTACCCACACAATTTTGTGTAGGATCTTGTCGTTTTGTTCTTCCCGGTTTTTAATTCTGTCACTCGCTGCGAGGAGTATACGGATCGCGTGACGACCTATCCTGCCATTCATGTAATTTCGGCAGGCTGTTTGAGAGTCCGTAAGTATTGTTAGTGACCTCCCGGTTCTATAGCCCTCCGCCACCGCTAGAGCAACGGCTACTTCCTCGGACTCTGCAGCTGTGCAGCCTCGGAGAGACGCGCTGGTCATTTCGCGTAAAGACGAATCGACCACCGCCGCTACAGCGATTTTGGTATCTCCTCCTCTCCAAGACGCGTCTGTATACACGGTCGTGGCTTGAGGAGCGTATGTTTTCTCGATGAATTCGGCCCTCGCTTCTCTTCTGCCTCGATGGAGGTTGGGATCCATGTTTTTTGGTATTGGCGCTACCTTGAGGGTCTTGCGAAGCTCGTCGGGGATCGTTGCCGTCCTCGACATTTCTCGCATCTGCTCGCGGTATCCGAGCCTCTGCAGGAGCGCTCTTCCTGTCGTTGTTTGCAACAGCCTGAGTTTTTGCGACTCATGCTGCGCCTCTCGTAGCTCCTCAAAGGTGTTGTGTAATCCCAGGGCCATGAGTTTTTCTGTAGACGTGTTGCGTGGTAGTCGGAGCGCTGTCTTATACGCTTTGCGTAGCAGGGCATCCGCTTGTTGTATTTCATTTTTGTTGAGGCACTGGTAGGGTAGGCTGTACATGATTCAACTAACTACTAGGCTTCTGACTAGTTTTAGTGTGTCTTCCTCACGCATGCCATGTCGCCTGTTAGTGATGCGGGTGATCATGCGTGCGACTTGTAGCGTTGTTGCTTTCAGTAGGGTAAAAGTGTGAGTACTGCGCTGGTTGGATTGAACCCACATGCCCAAAATTCTTATTGTTGTCTTTTCGGGTATGGGCGTCCCATCTAGGTAGACGTTGAGTTTTAGGTCCTCGTTGGTTGGGACGGTCCGGTTTTGCTTGCCTCTCCAGACTCTCAGCAGTTCCGATTTCTCGGTCGAGCATGAGAGACGCCGCAGTGAAGGGCTCCGGAAATTTCGACCACCTGGGGTTCTTTAACGTGCACTGACATCGTTCTTTCAAAGGTAAACAACACAGTGGATCGTTGATGACTCTGAAAATTCACATACTTAGCAATTAAGACTAAAAAATGGGGTGACTACCTGTAGCATCCTAATTGTCATCGCATCTCAAGCTATTATCGCGGTACTATGCATCAGCTTGGGAGAAATAACATTAGCTATAGTCGGACTGCTTTCATCACAAGTAATTACTGCTGGGCGGTGCGATTAAAATGGCACTCAAGTGAATTTTTTTGGTCCTAATATGGTATAGGATGAGCTACTTTGCGAACTGCTTGTCGTTCAACTCATATGCAAGCTGGTAAATTTTGTAAAATTATCAATTAATGAAAGTTTGGATACGCTCATGACTAGACTTTCGCATCCTGACAACAATCGCCATTTCCTGTATCATCTGGTTTCGAAATGGCTGACACCTCCACCTTTTCTTCTTCCTCGTCACCTTAGATTCGTTGTTTCTCAGAGGTTCTTAATTATTTCGTGTGCTGTTTCTGTATATTGTTACGCCATGTAGCGGTTTGCTGAGCAGCGCTAGGAAGAAGAGGAGAGAGACACGCGCAGTCTGATGTGGGCTCCGAGCCGTTTCCGGCCAGGTTTGATCCATCGAGCTCTCACCTGTATTAAAAGGATTTCATCAGCTGCATTTGCTGCTAGGCGCTCGCTTAAAACGTGCTGTATTCGCAAGTACCCCGTCGCAGCCACCGTACAGCATGTTTGCCACCTTTTTAACCTTAATAGTTCCTTTCATAGGCTACCACGCAAGCGACCTTCCCAGGAACAGCGAGCTGAAGAAGAAACGACCTTCCCCAAAATCTAAAGCCGCGTACATTCCAAGGCGATACCGAAGAGGACGGTGAAGAATGGCTCCGAAATCATTAAAGGTGAAACAAGTACAACCGTTGCTGTACCGTTGCTGTTGGAGCTGTACCGCCCGCCTGTACAACGTTGTTTTCTTCCTGGATGGCACGGCTCTGATTTGGTTCCACCACCGTGAGGAAAATGTCACGTCTTGGAGCCAGTTTGTTGAAGAAATCGCTAAGTCCTTTGGAGATACTCTAGCGAAGAAGGAACGCGCTAAGCATCAGCATTCCTAGAGAGCCCTGCTGCACGGTGAAACATGCATGTGATACATCGAGGAAGTACTGAAATTTTGCCGCATTGTGAACTGGCAGTTGCTAGAGGAAGACAAGGTAGGGCACCTTCTCAAGGAGATTGCTGATGACGTGTATAACGCCGTATTTCACGAGACGGCCTTGTTACGGTTACAGATGTCATAATGCAGTGCCTTTCATTTGAGGAGCTTAAAGAGCGCCACACAGCGCCCAACTTCGGCCTTCTTCTCCCCAGCGTGTGCGCGCAGTGACTTCCCTGTCTCCGATCGCAGCATCAGTGCGCCGCCGCAGCGACAATGCCGTTCACCATCCCCACGTCGCCGCTTCGCTTCTCAACGCTGGGAAATCAGGGGGTGCGACCGATGGAGGTAAGGTCGCCGGAAAGTAAATTTCGCGAATACCTCTGCCTATAATCATGCTTAAAAAGAAAGTGTCAGTGTCTGTAGACAATGTTGAAATGGATGCTTTGGTTGACACTGGTGCTCCTTTGTCAGTTACGAGCCTTTCATTTGTGTGTCGCCTTCGGCAGAAAGTCATGTTTATGTAGGAGAGAATCGGTACGTTTTGGGGAGTTGGGGCTGAAATTTTAGTTCCGGTTGGCCTGTGCACTGCTTCAGTTGTGCGTGGTGACAAGTGCTGCAGAACAGAATTTGTTGTATTGAGACGTGCCACACAAGACGCGATCATGGGTGTTGAGTTTTTGCGCGAGGGTGGTACAACACTAGACTTTCGTGCCGGTGAAATTTCTTTGAACAGAACAAAGAGAACATTTTTTTTATTTCACACAAATAGTGAAGCCAAACATTAACCCGGCATTAGTGGATAACATGTCCCAGTATCATGAAGGAGTTATCTCCGTGAAGGAAGATATGCAGCAGCCTGTGATGGCGGCAACATTCGTGCCGGTGAAATCATCGAAATATTTCGGGGCACACACTCAACAGGCGTCGAGCCACATATCTCGAACGAGGTCAAAGAAAATATTTTGGTGCCACGCGCTGTCGTGAAGGCAGTGGATGGTCGCTCACACCTCTGGAATTTGAACGTGTCAGAGGAGCCTGTTCTTTTTACTTCTGGTTTCGCACTGGCTAGATTTGGAAACCATGTGATCCACACCATTGAATCTGTTTCTAATTGCGGAGGAGGCACAAAAGGGGAAATATGAATATGTGCTGAGCTTCCGCGTGTGGTAAAAAAATCGCTCCCGTCTAGTGAACGCTGTACGCTGCAAGAAATTCTGACGAATCATGACCAAGTGTTAGATTTTGCGTCCAACGGATCGGGCAGCGATTTCCCAGCGTCTCGACAACAGCATAATATTAACAGAGGGAAAACACGTAACCCCGCCAGACCACAAGATAATTCAAGAAAAGACAGATGAAATGCTGCGGAAAGCAGTCATATCCGAGAATCTTGAAGTTCGTGGGCCGCGCCTGGGATCCTAGTGCGACAAAAGGCAACAATTGGGGATTGTGAGTTTACTCATCATCATCATCATCATCATCATCATCATCAGCCTGACTACACCCACTGCAGGGCAAAGGCCTCTCCCATGTCTCTCCAATTAACCCTGTCCTTTGTCAGTTGCCGCCACTGTATCCCTGCAAACTTCTTAATCTCATCCGCCCAACTAACTTTCTGCCGTCCCCTGCTACGTTTGCTTTCTCTTGGAATCCACTCCGTTACCCTTAAGGACCAGCGGTTATCTTGCCTTCGCATTACATGCCCTCCCAAGCCCATTTCTTCCTCTTGATTTCAACTAAGATGTCATTAACCCGCGTTTGTTCCCTCACCCACTCCGCCCTCTTCCGATCTCTTAACGTTACACCTATCATTTTCCTTTCCATAGCTCGCTGCGTTGTTCTTAACTTAAGCTGAACCCTCTTTGTTAGTCTCCACGTTTCTGCCCCATAGGTGAGTACCGGTAGGATACAGCTGTTGTATACCTTTCTCTTCAGGGATATTGGTAAGCTACCATTCATGATCTGAGAGAACCTACCATATGCGCTCCACCCCATTCGTATTCTTCTAGTTATTTCCCTCTCATGATCCGGATCTGCGGTCACTACCTGCCCTAAGTAGACATATTCTCTTACTACTTCCAGCACCTCGCTACCAATTGCGAACTGCTGTTCCCTTGCTAGGCTGTTGAACATTACTTTGGTTTTCTGCATGTTAATTCTTAGCCCCACCGTTCTGCTCTGCCTTTCTAACTGATTGATCATGCTTTGCAGTTCTTGTCCTGAGTGGCTTAGCAAGGCAATGTCATCAGCGAATCGCAAATTACTCAGGTATTCTCCATTAACTCTTATCCCCAACTGTTCCCATTCCAGTCCCCGGAATACCTCCTGTAAGCAGGCAGTGAAGAGCATTGGCGAGATCGTGTCTCCCTGCCTGACCCCTTTCCGTATTGGAATTTTATTGCTCACTTTATGGAGAACTATAGTAGCTGTGCAGTCGTTATAAATATCTTCCAATATTTTCACATAACACTCTTCTACACCCTGATTCCGCAATGCCTGCATGACAGCTGAGGTTTCCACCGAGTCAAATGCTTTCTCGTAATCAATGAAGGCTATATATAAGGGTTGGTTATATTCTGCGCATTTCTCTATCACCTGATTGATAGTGTGAATGTGGTCTATTGTCGAGAATCCTTTACGAAAGCCTGCCTGATCATTTGGTTGACTAAAGTCCAAGGTTGTCCTGACTCTATTAGCGATTACCTTCGTAAATACCTTGTAGGCAACGGACAATAAGCTGATTGGTCTGCAATTCTTCAAGTCCTTCACATCTCCTTTCTTATGAATTAAGATAATGTTAGCGTTCTTCCAAGCTTCTGGTACTCTCGAGGTCACAAGGCATTGCGTATAGAGGGTGGCTAGTTTTTGTAGCACAATCTACAAGTTTACTACCGTCGTTTAAATGCGCTAACAAAGAATGACTTATAGCCCTTACCTCGCATTGACGAAGTAGTCGATTGTCTGTTTTAGGCATCATATTTCTCCTATGTTGATTTGGGACCTGGTTATTGGCAAATTCCCCTGCATCTATCCGACCGTGAGAAGACAGCCTTCGTAACCCGAGATGCTTTGTACGAGTTTAATGTGATGCCATTTTGATTATACAACGCCCCCGCAACGTACCGGCGATTTATGGACACTATGCTTCGTTGGTTAATGTTCGAAATATGCATTACCTGGATGATGTCATGATTTTAGGCAAGGCCTTCCAAGAGCACAATGAAGGACGCTATATTAATCTTGAGTGCATCGGCACAGCTGGACTGATTTTCAACTCGAAGAAGAGCCATTTTGGGGACCGCAAAAATTCTAGTTCTTGGCTTCCTGGTTAATAAGGAAGGTATGAGGCTGGATCCTCAGAAGATCGCTGCAGTACGAGATTTCGAAACTCCGGCGACATGAGATGCTTTCAGCGCTTCTTCGGACTCTGTTCTCATTTTCGTCGCTTCCTTGCTGGCTGAACGCAGATTACCCACCCCCTCACTTCTATTCTGAATAAGAATTCGCTGTTTGTGTGGGTCCCAGAGTAAGAATCCTCGTTCCATCTGCTCAAATCTCCTCTCAATTCAGCACCACTTCTGGGGCACTTCCACCCTTCTGCTGTGACGGAGATTCACACTGACGCCAGTGGCGCCAGTCTTGGGACGGGGCTTGTCCAGCTGCAGATTTGGGCAGAGTGCATTACTGCCTATGCCGGCCACACGTTTATAAAATGTGAGCGCAACTACAATGTCGCCGAATTGGAGCGTCTCGCAGTTATGTTCGCAGTGCACAAGTTCCGACCATAGCTATCTGGTCGCTACTTCACCATTGTCACAGGCCACCATTCTCTATGCTGGCTCACCGGACTTCGCGATCCATCTGGTCATCTGGCGTGCTGAAATTGCGCCTACAAGGGCATAACTTTGCTGTCGGGTACAAAACCGTGACAGTGATGCAGACTGCTTGTCACGCCACCCACTGCCGACCTCGGTCAACTATAAAGAGGTTTCGATGGGCGTTTCGCCTCGTTCACGCCGAAGTTTTCCAGTATGGCTACTATTAGGCGCAAGCAACGTAGTGACCTTTCACTGCAGCGCCTTATAGAAGAGGCAAAGGGACGAGTAGATTCAACGCCATGTACTGTCAACTGTTATGGTATTCTGTTCAAGAAGAACTACTCCGTCGATGGTGCTGCCGTGCTTTTGGTCGTGGCGAAAAATATCCCCCCAAGTTTTGCACGCTATGCACGAGTACATCACATCTGGACATCTGGGATTTTTTCGTACCCTACACCGAATTCGCCAGCGTTTTTGCTGACCACAAGTTTATCAGACCACCCAGCAGTACGTTGCAAGATGTGAACAATGCCAACGAATCTAGGAACGAACCACCGCGACGGCCGGTCCTTTGCAGCCCGTCAAACCACCAACTTCCTCTTTTCAAATGATTGAAATTGTCCTGCTTGGTCCTTTCCCAAAGTCTTTAGAGGGACGCCGCTCTATGATTGTATGCGTAGACTATCTTACCAGGTACGCGGAAACCACTGCTCTCGCTACCGCCAAGGCTGATGATTTTCGTCGTTTCTACTACAGTCTGTTATTCTTCGCCATCGCGCACTCCGTGCTATATTAAGTGATCGTGGACGGCAATTTGCTGCTGATGTCGGGGAATAAGTGCTCCGGCTTTGTGGATTGGACTATCGACACACACACCGTACCACCCGGAGACGAACGGTCCTACCGAACGCACCAAGCGCACCCTGACAACTATGCTGTCCCTGCATGTCTCGTCTGACCATCGCCACTGGGACACAGTGTTACCATATGTGACATACGCTTATAGCACGGCAAATCATGAGGTCACAGGGTATTAAATCGAAAGCCTTTAATGCCTCATACTGTCGTTAGCAATCCGTGTCGCCAGCCGTGTCTGCGTCCTTGTCGGCAGCCGCGTCGACAGCCATGTCGGTAGCCGTGTCGACAGATGGGTCCGCGTTTTGACGGCTGTCCACCGAGATATGAGAGACAGTTACTGCGTAATTTTCTTTCCTCAAATACAATTTTCAGTTTCTTCATTACGGTCCCTGTTTCTTCTTTCACTGCCACTTCCTCCCTTCCTGTACGGTGCGGTGAAGGTGTCCTCCGAGATGACTGAGAATTACAGCGCCATTTCCTTTCCTCAAAAAGCGTTGCGTTCAAAGGGCAAGCCATCGCGCCGAACGGATGGTGGCGTTGCGTGGACTCCCTGGCAGCGCTACAACACGCTGTCGCGTTCCACTTCTAAAGTCGAAGCTTAAGCGCCGTTAATTAGCACTCAATTAGTGCTGAGTGATTAATAAGTAATTATTCATTAATTAGTAATTTTCATTATTTTTTCATCAATTATGTGTGACGTCATCCAGTGGTGACGTCACCAGTGTCACATAGGCAAAGTGGTGCGGAAAACACTTTCGCCTCTGCGCACTTTAGACAGCCAATCACGCTCTGGGAAAAAAATCAAGGAGGCGTGTTCCCAGAGTCTGAATCACGGTGAAAGAAACAGCTATATTCTTCCACCGTGGTCTGAATTAAATAATAATGATAGAAATTAGCTTGCGGAAAAGCGATCGGAGTCATACCTAACTAGCATCTAAAATCTATTGATCTGTTACTTGGCATTTTCCTCCCATGATCCAGGCGGGCAAACTGTGAATTTCACGTTTATTTGCTTCTCAGCTACCGAGGAAGGGTGGTACATCGGTAAATTAAACTTTTCTTGCATCGGTGTTGTACATTAAGTGATAATGAAACCTGGGTAAAATTTCCCAGCTTTTCAGCAACTAGAGGCCATAGGGACAATGCAACCTTTACTTTTATTTAGTCAAAGCGCCACCGATTGATAACAATATCTACTTCCTAAAGGCCCCCATATTGATTGGGGAATAAAGTCGCAAGATTTTTGCAGTACGACTCGTATAAATGAACTTGCTCGCCTCCCTGGCAGGTCTTGTTGTAAACTGTCATGCATTCATTGGGGACTGGTTCATTCACAGTTGCTTCCGTTTGCACCAGCTGACACCCTGTGCGGAAAGAAATTGTATGCGTAAATTGGTGCGCCATTTTTGCACTCAGCGGAGGAATAGAATACTTCTCTTTGAATAAGTTAGTGAAGAACTAAGCCTACCTGCGAAGAAAAAACACAGAAATTAGCACTCTTTAGGAGGAGTTTCACATTGCCGTAAAATATTAGTATTAAAACCAGAACATGCTCTTATTATTTTACCTGTAGTTTTTCGATAATTTCCTGTAACAAGTATTTCGCTGCCCTTAAAAAAAATTTGAGTTTGGATCTTCTTGGTAGTCGTGTCACTAAATCGTGCAAGCTTAAATTCGGCCTGATTCAAGATATTCTGTAGGTGCTGAGAAATTTGGCTCCGATAAATATTTCATGCTTGATGAAAGTGAGCGAAAAAAGTAACTAAAGCAGGTAATTTTTTTTATATGCTTTCAACTGCACTTACCGAAAATTTTGTTATTTGAGGTTCTACAGAGTTCAGACCCAATTATTGCCACTTAAAACGGCTTACCCAATTCTTTGCGCTTAAATGGACCTAAATAGCGAAAACAACCCTCAGTAAACGAACTAAAGTGCCCTGAGTTACATTTTAGGAAACGTTATGTTGTTTTTCTTTGAATTTGAGCGATGCGTGCTAAAAGGTCATCCGATTTTTTTGTATCATGCGATGAAGGTCATTGTATATATCTCAGCATTCTATGCTTAGCATCCCAGTCTAAGAGCTTGGCCTGTTCGAAGACGAGATTTACATTCAAATGCGTACAGAAAACTACAAATAAAGAAACCTCAAATGGACATCGTCTCTCAAAGCGAGTACTGCATTTGACGTGAAGGTATCCTTACTGAATATGAAACAGGAAATCGGCTATGAACGGCACATCACTTTTAAAGCTATGCAACAGCCGTTTAGTTATCGGCGGTGTTGCATAATAATGGAATCTTAGCCCGTCCGCATGAACTATTAGTAGCGCTTTTTTGTCATGTTTAAAAGAAAAACCCTACAAATTACAAAGCCAGCATTCCAAAGGAAAGTTCTGGTGCACTACGGCTGATGTGTTTTCGCCCGATGGATTCAGGCCTGCGAATTCGACGTAGAGTCCGCCGAGAATGACCACCGGGATGAAGAAGTCGCGATTGCCCTAGCGGTCGCAGACCCCGAGTGCTAAATTGTCATCTAAGACGCTCGTTTCGCTTACCAGAGCTATGTCATTGGTGAGGTACATCGTCTAGCCTAGCAGATACTCTACGGCACGCCAAACCAGCGCCAAGACGCATCGTGTGGGGTGCGTCCCACCAGGGAGTCCCTGGAAACGAAGCTGCGAATGCGGCTGCCCGAGCCCTTATCCTTCCCAGCCGATGAGCCTAGCCGACCGCTTCTGCGCTTTCGTGAAACCATCGACTAACACAAAAACACGCATCGACAGTTCCCTCAATCGGCAAAGGGGCTGTCGAAGGCAGACTAACATATTCCGCGACAGCTACAGACGGACACCTACTGGTGTCCCGCTATGGCTGCTCGCTATGACCCGAAAGTGAATGCTTTGTGCACACTGTGACGAGCGCTGTTCTCTATCCCACATAGTATGGGCCTCTAAACGCAGACCCCACTTCCCTCCCAATCTCATCCCCACTGAAAAGGCTTGGGAGACCTTCTTCGTGTGTTGGAGTGCGACGGCGCCTGCCCTCGCACGCTGGGCTCGCAAGGTGGTGGTACCTTGCGGCATCCCGGATTAGGGACGCGGCTCAAGTAGATGCCGGCACTAACTACCTGCGGCGGCTCATCCTCTATATTTATATTAATAAAGGTCTGCTCTCTCTCTGTCTCCAAAGGCAACAGTATATTATTCTTTAAACCCAGCCAGCTGGCAGCCATTCTCTGATTTCAACAACATATACAAAGCGAGAAAGTGTGCACCTTACCATAAAATAGTAAAAAAATAAAAATCGGGGTCAAGTACACAATATATTAGATTACACTTTGTGGTAAGTAAAGTAACAATCTTTCATTCTCCCGCTTGTATTGCGCGAGTGGCATTATTTAGTTTGCGATCTTTGCTTTTGCACGTATAAACAACTTATTTTTGCGCCTTTTGCGGTTGGATTCTGCTTTTGCAGGTCAGAACTTGGGGATCCTTGGATATTGAAGACGGCGTCCTCCGGGGGTAGGGCCGCCGCCACTGTACAGAGTCAACAGCCTCCACCCGACGATTCGACGCCCCTGCCCGGGGGGTGGCGACCCGATCCGACGACCTCTCCCACGACCTCTCCGACGACCTCACCGACGTGCTGCGAACGTTTAGTTTCATCTGAAATTTCTGTAACCGCCGACACTTATCAAGTGACCGCACTCGTCGATACCGGCGCTGATTTTTCTGTGATGAGCAGTCAACTCGCCATGACTCTCCATAAAGTTCTGACGCCTTGGTGTGGACCCGTGATTCGCACCGCCAGTGGCCACGTAGTGACGCCGATCGGCGCCTGCACCTGCCGCATCCAGATCCGGGGTCTTACTTTCACTGGCTCCTTTGCCGTCTTACGTGACGGTTCTAAAGACCTCATTCTGGGCATGGATTTTCTTCAAGAGTATGGTGCGGTCATCGACCTTCGGGAACTCATGGTATCTTTTTCCGTCCAGCGAGCCGTTGACACCCACAGCGAGCCCTGCAGAGTAATGTTGCGCCTATGTGACGACCATGTAACGATCCCTCCGCGAGCCAGCAGGTTCGTCACAGTCGAGTGTAATGGCAGCACCGGCACCCTTGGCATCGCTGAAGCGAACATGTCGCTGCTACTCGCTCGGAAAGTTTGTGTAGCTCGAGGCCTAGTAGATCTTACCAACGGTCGCACCCACATCTTAGTTACAAACTTTACCCGTGAACCGCAACATCTCACGAAAACAGAGGTCGTCGCTTATTTGGACGAGCTCGGAGAGTGTACCAGGCAGTGCTCTTTGTCCACGACGTCAGACCACGACGAGGCGACAGCTACAACCATTCCGACCGACGTCAACCCGCACCTCTTGGCCAGTCAGAAAAGCTGCGTAGAAAACCTCATCTATTCCTTCCGCGATTGTTTTGCATCAACTTCCAAGGTGCGACAGACGCCGCTTACAAAGCACCGAATTGTCTTTGCTGACGACCGAAGACCAATATGTCAGCGCCCTTATCGGGTATCTTCAAAAGAACGTGACGCCATCCGCCGCCAAGTTACACAAATGCTCCAGGACGACGTCATACAACCGTCCACGAGCCCCTGGGCATCACCTGTTGTCCTCGTCACGAAGAAAGATGGCACCCTCAGGTTCTGCGTGGATTACAGGCACCTCAATAACGTCACGAAAAAGGATGTGTACCCTATGCCACGCATTGATGACTCTCTAGACCGCCTGCGCCATGCCACCTATTTTTCGTCTCTTGACCTCCGCAGTGGGTATTGGCAAATAGAGGTCGACGAACGCGACCGAGAGAAGACCGCCTTTATTACCCCTGACGGTTTATACGAGTTTAAGGTGCTCCCTTTTGGCTTGTGCTCGGCCCCTGCCACATTCCAACGAATGATGGACACCGTGCTATCTGGACTGCAGTGGCAGTCGTGCCTCGTATATCTCGACGATGTCGTGATCTTCTCCGACACGTTCGATGAGCATCTGAAACGTTTGCGTGCTGTTTTCGAGGCCATACGTTCCGCTGGGCTCTCTCTCAAGCCAGAGAAATGTCACATCGCGTTTCATCAGCTGAAGTTTCTTGGCCACATTGTCAGCGCTCGAGGCGTTAGTCCAGACCCCGAAAAGACGGCCGCCGTAGCTGCCTTCCCCAAGCCCACAGACAAACGGAGCCTGCGTCGTTTCTTGGGACTCTGCGCGTACTATTGCCGGTTCGTTTATAATTTCTCCAAGCTAGCTGAGCCTCTGACCCGCCTGACGAAAGACGCTGAACCCTTCTTGTGGAGGCAGGACCAGGAAAGAGCCTTCACGGAACTCAAGTCCCGTCTCCAATGTACGCCTGTGCTTGGCCACTTCGACGAGGACGCCGACACGGAACTACATACTGATGCCAGTAATGTTGGCCTCGGTGCGATCCTTGTTCAGTGGCAGGATGGTCTAGAACGCGTGATTGCTTACGCCAGTCGCACTTTGTCTCGTTCCGAAGTCAACTATTCCACCACGGAGAAGGAATGTCTGGCTGTGCTGTGGGCCGTTACGAAATTTCGTCCGTACCTGTATGGCCGCCCATTTCGGGTTGTGAGCGATCATCATTCCCTGTGTTGGCTGGCGAATCTGAGAGATTCCTCGGGGCGGCTTGCTCGTTGGAGCCTTCGGCTACAAGAATTTGATGTCACCATCGTGTACAAGTCCGGCCAGAAACACAGCGATGCTGACTGTCTATCCCGCGCTCCTATTCCCTGCCCCACGGGCGAGTCCGACGACGATTCCGCTTTTCTCGGGGCTGTCACCGCGTCCACCCTTGCCCGCCAACAGAGGGCCGACGCCGAACTGCTTCCTCTCATCGAGTATCTCGAAGGAACCGCTCCATCTCCTCCTCGAATCTTCAAGCGCGGGCTGTCATCGTTTTGCTTGCGCGATGGTGTCCTCTATAAAAAGAATTACGGCCCAACGGACCCTGCCTATCTGCTTGCCGTACCTACAGCGCTCCGTGACGAAGTTCTGCGTGCGTGCCACGATGACCTTCCTTCCGGCCACCTCGGATTTTCCCGCACGTTGGCGCGCATACGTCACAAGTACTACTGGCCCAGGCTTGCTGCGGTTGTCCACCGCTACGCCCGAACCTGCCGTGAATGCCAGCGCCGGAAGACGCCGCCGACTAAACCAGCCGGGCTCCTGCAGCCGACCGATCCCCCACGCCTCCCATTTTAACAGGTCGGCATGGACTTACTCGGCCCATTTCCGGCGTCTCCATGGGTAACCAGTATATTGTTGTTGCCACTGACTATCTTAGCCGCTACTGTGAGACCAAGGCCCTTCTCCGTGGTACCGCAGCCGAAGTTGCACATTTCTACATTCACAACATTGTACTTCGTCACGGAGCCCCTGCAGTCATATTAACTGACAGGGGCACCGCCTTCACGTCGGCACTTACGAGCGAGGTACTTCGACTCAGTGGCACCAGCCATCGAAGGACTACAGCTTACCATCCGCAAACGAACGGACTCACTGAGCGGCTTAACAAGACAATTTCCGACATGATTTCCATGTATGTAGACGATGACCATGGGAACTGGGACCGGATACTGCCTTACATCACGTTCGCTTACAACACTGCTCTACACGAAACGACACGCTTCACTCCGTTCCATTTGGTGCACAGTCGCGAAGCCTTGACCATGCTGGACGCCATGCTTCTTCCGGATCCTGCTCCCTCTTCTTTCGTAGCGAACCAATTTGCTCATGACGCCGAAGCCGCTCGCCGTGTTGCTCGACAGCGAATCCGGCACCAACAACAACGCGACGCCGAGCGTTACAACCTCCGCCGCAGGGAAAATGATTTACACACCCGGTGATCAAGTCTGGGTGAAGAGCCCGATCCGTTTGCGGGGGCGCTCTGAGAAGCTTCGTCGCCGTTACTTCGGTCCCTACCAGGTGTTACGCCGCCTCAGCGCGGTGACCTACGAGGTGCTCCCTCAAGGAACTGTCCGGTCCCCACGACAACCGACGCCCGAAGTAGTCCACGTGGCGCGACTGAAGCCGTATTACTCCCGTTAGCGCCTTTTCACACACTTAGCCCCTTTTCACGACACTCGCGCCGTTCACTTTCCGCCTTCCCTTCATTATTTTATTTTTCCGCCCGTGCGGCATCGGGTCGATGCCTCTTGAAAGAGGGGGGGGGGGGGGGCAATGCCACACTGCTGGCACTTTGCCGGCGCCACCTGGTGGCCGAACCTTGGCTCCAGGCGCACGGCCGCGCGTCGTCTTCGTTCTGCATGAGCTCGGCGGTTCGGCGGGCTTCGTCCTAGGAAACGCTGTGCTTGTCGGTGACAATATTTTGCCGACGGATTCTGGTTAGCGAGCACCTGCTTGAGGCGCTGGCTAAGATTGGGGGGGCGGAGGGGGGGGGGGGGGGCGAGGACATTATCACTGTTTTTTAATTTCGCTCGCGCGTTAAGTTTGTACTCGTGCAAGTGGTGTCTTCACCCATTGCTCCTACAGCGAGCGCTTGAAACCTCTTCCCAACTTCGAGTCTTGATAGCCCCATTTACGCAGTGAATCTTTCACCTCATCTTAAGCATGACGTTTCGGATTCTGTGAGGTTGAGTCTAGGTTCAACACGTCATCCCTCTCTGGCTGCGAAGCATTAGCGCTACCCTTGTTTCCATCGACTATTCAGCGCAGCGCCCGTAAAAGGGCCGCCAATTGGCCGCGGAGTGTTCTTTCCTGTGTGCGCTCGACTGGCATCTGCCTATTCGGTGGGCTCTCAGCTCTGCTTTTGATCGCACTACCTCCTCTCGCTTGCACGTGCGCTCCGTTCTCCCAATTTTCGCTTAATTTTTCTCTTTTTATTTCAAAGCGGGTTTAAGGCGTCCACCGGGAAGCGAGACACGGCGCCTTTCTCTCCCTTTCTCCGCCATTTTTCCAGCTTATTTGAGCATGATTGGCGTTAACATAGAATACTACCACGCACAGTCCGAGAACATCCGCGTTTAGAAGTGGCGCTGTAAAATGACGCAGCGCCCACGACTGTGACAAGTGGAAAAGAGGGCAAGGAATACAGCACAACTGGAACTGCAGTCTATATCAAATATGCGCAACGAAATTGTACGCAACGTCAAAAGACAAGGATATGGAAACATTAAAATAAACTTGCAAGTGCAAATCATGTGACCTAATTTACGAAGGCGGTTTTTACAGTTCTCTCACTGTCTCCGCTGCATTGCTCAATAAAAGAGAAGCGCAACACAATCACTAAAAAAGTCTTGCAGGTATACTCTAAATGAAAATCTACAGAGAATATTAACTGCATTCGAATAAGCGCGAAAGCGTGGGATTGTGCTACGCAGAAGACTACGATAAGCGGGCAGCGCTGCTGGACGAAGTGCTCGGGTTAGGCCAGCTGCGCACAGACAAAGAACAAAATTTCTCGGAGGTTGGTACACCCAGTCTTCCCCAAAATAACATCCTTCTGTGTCAACACACCGTTACCAGCACCTTTGCATCGCGAACGTTTAGGGCTGGTGCGCAAGCAGCGCGCAATCCCATTAACTCGTAGAAAAGAATTTTGACCCATGTGCAAAAGTCACTTGTAGACAGTGAACACAAGGACAGTAATGTTTTCGTATTGCCACTCTTAGACTGCCTGAAGTGTCTATGCCGATTTTTTTCCCCTGTGGGTTTTACTGGAACATCCAGTTTAAACCAGTAATTAACACGTTGTCCGAAAAATTAGCCTGGAACTCCAAACGGTGAAATACTCACAATAAATAAATGCGCGAATTTCCCTATGTTCTCTGTATAAAACATTCAAAACCTATTTAGCAAGCATTTTTCTCAGCTGCAAATCGTGAAGCAACTAGATGCAAATTAAAACTTTATAAATTCAACTTTTCCACAATTTATCTCTCGCTGGCACAACAATCAGCGTTGGGAACCTTTTTCACTTTTCCCCAGTTTTCGCATTTTGAATTGCTCAGTCAGGGCCGGCGCCATGAATAATTAGGTAGGAAAAGGAAGAAAAGAGCGGGTATTAGAGTGGCAACTCACTGCGACGCAGCGCGACTTTGCTGTTGTGTACTATGCACACAGTCTTTGTCAAAAGTATACAGTCCAAGGAGTCTGCTTCTAAACCCTGCAGTGCGGCTCCTCTTTTTTACTCAGGGACTCTAATGTTGCGAATGAAGGAGGAACTTAAGTATTCAACCCTCCCAAGCTTAGGACTGTCAGATATGCTAAAGAGCCCCGCTGCATGGCTTGAAAGCAAACCCCTTGTGCTGTATATTTTTGACAAAGAGTGTACATTGTAGTTTTCTGCAGTTGCTCGACATTACCGCACCCACCTCGAGCAGTATGCGTTAAAAGGGAGGATCTTACAAACACTCTGCAAAGAACATGCTACTGAGGTGACAGCAACTCATGCGTTCGTGGCCTAAACGCGCGAACAGATAGCATGCGACGTGAAGGTGTCCGAGCGGCAAGGGTGCTTTCAAACGGCTGGATGTGACCTATGATTCTAGGGTGCAGGTCCTCTATCTGAGGACATGACGATATCAACGGAATCATTGTTTTTTGGAAGAAGGAAAGGGCGCAGTAATTGTATGAATTCTCTTTGTACGCCTCCACCTCCCAGTGAGACAAGGGATGAAGCACGGTGTGGAAGAGGCTAGGAAGGAAGAGGTGCCGTAGTCGAGGAGGAGGAGAAGGAAAGGCAGGGAAGTTAACCCGAAGAATAAACCGGTTTGCTACCCTGCACGGGGAGAATGGATGAGGGAATATAAATATGAAGATAAAAAGGGAGTGGCAGGAAAATAAAGTCAGTGCGCAAAGTTAGCAAGCATTCGGTGAAGTCGCAGCCTATCGGGCAGGCCAGAAATTCCAGTGCAGTGAAGAAGTGCCTGTGGGCCTTCACCACCAATGATCAGCGCAGCCAGAGACCGAGAATATTTATTTCCTTCAGTGGACGTGGATCTAGAAGCTCCAGCGCACGGCAGAGAGACTGGATTTCGGCACTGCATGCAGGGCATTCACAAACAATGTGGGCTATAGTCTCCTTGCACCCGAAAATGGTGCACGCAGGGCTACGATCTATACCAGTTACAAGTGAGTAAACGTCTGCGAATGCTACAGCAAGCTGCAGACTGCACTACAAAATTGCTTCATGTTGTGGTAGGCCGGGTGCAAGCTTGTTCTTCAAGGATTTTAAATGTGAATTCGAAAACTGGTCAGCATTCTGCGCGGCCTGTCTGATCTCCCGCGCAAGAGCGCGAAACCTGCATGCTGCAGTTGGTCTCGAAATGGGAATCGACACACAATCGCCACCGTGGTGAGCAGTTCGCGTGACCTCGTCTGCGTGGGGTGGAGGGCTCTGAAATAACTTAGGCCACATGGCGATCTTTAATTTGCCTTGACATCGCATAGCTTAAGGGCGCCTTTTTAAGTTTCACCTGAACTGCGCAAAGACAAAAAGCTAGCGAGCGAGAGTGTGCTTCCGTGCAAAGAAAGAAAAATAAGTTAATATGACGAGGCGTGTAGTCTGGCACTAAATGACCACCATCGATGCCACGTGGGTGACCAATGCGGAAAGACTCAAGATGTGGGAAGAACTGACATTGCAGCCGCCTGCGCTTAAGCGACGACGATGGCTGCAGCTCATCCGAGATGCTTCTGCTTCGACGAGCTCTAGTTATCTCATAATCTCACTGCTGCTGCTACCATGACAGGCGCATGAATGATGAGGATACTTCTTGACGATGGCTACTACTTCCTCAACAGACACCTTTTGAACAGTGCGCAAGAGTGGAATTAGGCGATCGTTCACAGCCATAGTGCATATAAGCGTAAATCATTTTACATGAGTTTTGGTGGCTTTCCTCCCGGGTATTACTTCATCACATTACCCATAGTTAAGTGCAGTCCTCCAACACCAATCTCAGAAAATTAGGTGTTGAGCTCTATCACAAGAAATAAATTTGTTAAATTTCCGAAGAAGCAGCTCTGTAGCAAAATTGAAGATATTATTCTATCAACTTCCCTCCGTTACTGTTTCGGGCATATTTCTTGTTGCTTGGTGAAAATCTCCTAGTTGTGGTGACAGCTGATCTGTGTGTAATTTGGGGAATAGTTGTTCATGGGATAGTAAATTATCTCGCTCTGCAGCAGTCAACATGTAAACATTGCCCATCATAACATGAATAGATGTTTTCGTTTTTCTGTCTGGGACAATCTATTCTTAATATAGACAGTTGCTCACCTGTGTAATTTTTATTTTCGAGTTTTTCAGTCAAGACGAAGCAGGTTTTATTTTCGTTGATATACAGGAGTGTTATTTGCTTTTCCTGACGACCTGTAAAGTACAAGAAGCAAACATTTCGTATTGATGGAAGCGCAAAAAAATTGAAAGATTAGATTTTAAGAAACATTAGGCAATTAGGCAATTCACTTTTGTGACCCTAAGATAAGAATAACCAGTGGCACACTATATCAGAGGCACTGCCTGGATAACTCACAACCGCGAGCTGTAAATCCCCTCACTAACATTAAAAAGCAAACAAAGTGGATTTGAGCACAAAAAAATGGGGGATAGCATATACCAAAATCTGAAAGGCAGAAAACGAAAAAGACAGCTGGTCTGGCCAGCAAAACGGTCTCGTGCAGCGCGATGTGTTTTGTATTACTCGTTTTTTTTCATCCTGGGCGGCTTCAGGCGCGGCCGTCATGATTTCTCTACAAAACTAACAATATCTCTTGCTGTTGAGTTTGGTTTGGTTTATGGTTTGGTTTATGGTGTTTAACGTCCCAAAGCGACTAAGGCTATGAGAGACGCCGTAGTGGAGGGCTCCGGAAATTTTGACCACCTGGGGTTCTTTAACGTGCACTGACATCGCACAGTACACGGGCCCCTAGAATTTCTCCTCCAAAGAAATTCTAGCCGCCGCGGCCGGGATCGAACCCGCGTCTTTTGGGTCAGCAGCCGAGCACCATAACCGCTGAGCCACCGCGGCGGCGCTGTTGAGTTTGCTGCATATAGAAAGTAGAGAGGTCTAAGAAAGGAATGTTCGTTGTTTACAGGAAATAATTTTGGAGAAGCGGGCGTTTCCTGATACTTTGACTCTCCTTAACAGTGGTGCCTGCAAGCTCTCAATGTTATGGTAAGGAGATATTTTCTGATGTTGTTTATGCATTTTTATCTTGCATGCCTAGAAAAGGTTTGGAAGTTGTCATCCCCTGCAATTTATTTATTATACTGCTGGAAATATGGTCGTCACTACAATAGACGAGCTGCTACAAGGTAACAGAGCACAGAAAAGATTGAGTACTTTTTGCGGGGGTACTTCAAGAGCATGACTATACTTATAATCAAATAGCAAGCACTGCATATCATGAGCAAACGGTCAAGTTTTGATCGGTGCGCCATTTCCATCTCGAATAGAACCGAAATTCTAATTCCCAAAGTAAAACAGTTTTGGACGTCTGAATGAGGTATCCTTTAAAATTCCTTGCCATGCACACATCATCACATGGCTGCCTGCTATCCAAAATTTACACTCAAATTTACGCAAGAGCAGCATAAGTGGAGCATGCGCGAGAAATAGAGTTTTGACGGCAGGGAGTTGCAGTTTATGTCCGAATATTCCCATTCATAAACTCCAACGTGGCGCTGCATATACGAGGTCTGTTAGAAAAGTATCCGACTTCATTTTTTTTTACGAACACCTGATCGATTTGAAACAAGCACGCTTGCACCAGGCTACCTTGAGCCTTCGTGTGCATGCACAAATTTTTTCTCGCCTGCCGATAGCGTCAATCACTCGCACGCAGCGTTTGAGTGGGGCAGTGCGCAGTGCTCTCGTCGGTTTTTTATTGCAAGGAAAATGGCGGAGTGACAGGAGCAGCGCTGCTGCATCAAATTTTGCCAGAAACTAGGCGACAGCCAAGTGGAAACCATTCGGAATATTCAGACGGCTTTCGGTGACAATGCTATGAGCAGGACACAGATTAAGCAGTGGTACAATTGGTTTAAAGACGGCCGCACATCGGTGCACAAAGAGCCACGCTCCGGTCGGCCATCAACATGCCGAAATGACCAGGACATTACCGAAGTGAACGCTTTGGTGACGCGGGACCATCGTATGACTATCCGAGAAATTGTGGAAGAGGTGGACATCACCAATTTTTCTGAACATTCCATTATCACCGAAAATTTGGCCATGGAGAAAGATTCGGCGAAATTCGCGCCGAAGCTGCTCACGGTGGAGCAAAAGCAGCTTCGTGTTGAAGTCTCACAGGGTACGCTGGATTCCACAAACAGTGACCCCGACTTCAACACCATAATCGCTGGTGACGAGTCTTAGGTGTACAGGTACGACCCGGAAACCAAACCCCAGTCGTCACAATGGCAGCATTCCACGTCACCAAGACCAAAGAAGGCCCGCCAAATGCGCAGCAATGTCAAAGTGATACTGACTGCTTTCTTTGACTCCCTCTGTGTGGCACACCACGCGTACGCACCCCACAAAGTAAACATTGACTAAAAGAATACCACAGGGATGTTCTCCGTCGCCTGCGTGGTGCTGTGCGGCGCAAGAGGCCGAAGTTGAGGTCAACAGGAAATTGGCGCATCCATCACGACAATGCTCCTTCACATTCCTCGCACTAAATTCACACTTTTTTCGCAAAAAACCAGACTGCTGTAGTTCAGCAGACTACTTACTCTCCTGATATGGCCTCCTGTGACTTCTGGCCTTGTCCCAAAATCAAGAGGCCATTGGAAGGAGCGCGATTTCAGACAAGAGAGGACATTATGGCTGCGACGACAGCTGAGCTAATTAAACTCCATTCCGAAAAGGGCCTTTTCGGAATACTTCCAACAATGGCAGCACCGCTGGAAGAACTATGTGGAGTCCCAAGGAGCCTACTTTGAAGATGATTAGGTTTCCAAAGCTCCAGTTATGCCAGTTTTTTTTCTTCGGCTTATTTCCTTTTTAAGGTCGGATACTTTTCTAACAGACCTCGTACACGTTCCAGCTTCCCTGTGGGTACATCGATCTTCACTAGAGGTAAAAAATACTGACAAACGGTTTTCTAGCGTGACTTCAAGTTTTTGTACAAATTTCTAAGTCTCCTGGCATGATGATTTTCATAGTCGTTTCGCGGCAGACTTCGATGCGTCTGAATTTTGATGCCCAATTGGTCATGCGGTATTACTAGAGATATTCTTCTTGCATACACGCTTCTTTATGATAGCTTGATGACCATACTCGAGGCAAGAATTTTGCCGCGCGATGTCAACTTACCTGGCATGAGGCAGTAGTTTGCTGCGTTTGGCTCCGAGCGGTTGTCAGTGGTTAAAGTAGTCAGGTTTGTTTTGTAGCCGGTTCTGAATCAAAAGGAACACGCAATTGGAATCCATAATCGCAATATACACTGAAAGCAATCATTCATGGTGTTTCCCACTGTTAAGAATAAATTAATATGTAGTCTGGAGAGACTGTTCCGTACCACTAGAATAAATTTTGGTTTCGTGGTAAAATAAACTTTGGACTCCACATGCATTAAATAGAGAAAAGTTTTTATTTCCTAAAACAGGCCTTTTGTGCGAAATAATAAGGCGGAATTTTTTTGAAATTAATCACTTACGTGGTTGAGGTTTAGCACCAATTGGAAGGGTTATGCTGGTCATATTTGCCTCATTTATACAAAAAATTCTCCCTGTGGCGTTAAACTCACTACGACAACATTCGTTATGCGGCAGTGGGAAGCACCTGCCTCGTGAAATCTTTAGTACCATGAAAATCATTCCACGTTACGGTACTTTTCTTTGATTACTATTTTTTTATATCTTGAGGCCAAGAAAGCTAGTCAAGATCTATACTTTAGTTATTAAGCAATCTGCCTTCCTGAGCAGCGCTACTGAAAAGAAATCTTATAACTAGTTAGAGGTTAACGCGAACTAAATTGTACAGCATAGAAGGGTTGATGTACTTTTAAAGGAACGCTTGAAAAAGCTGCATGACGTGTTTGATTATTAGTTTTTTTGATTGACTGTTCTGCGCTTTTAGCAACCTCATGACCTTTGAAAAATTTTATACATATATGAAGCACCTCATTCCTTATTTTTTAAGCCATTCTGTCACTTCATTTATATTGTTTTGAATGGGAACACAACTGAAGTAACACAAAACCAGCATTCTCCGTTACGCGATCTCAATTTTCTAATGGCGACTCAGACTACAAGTGGTTTGCGTGACAAGTTAGAAGCTGAACGCATCGCTCGCTACCGGACAGAGATTTCCGTCCAAAATTGGTTCAAGCAGTGCGCCGAGCAAGAAGTCAACGGGCGGATACCACTAACGAAGTCTCTCGTGACCTTGACGCAAGGCGGAAAATTCAAGAAGTGTTCGCCTGCAGCTTGTTGGCTGCGTGCCGTTCACGTCGGTGACAAAAATAAAAAGAAATACAAGAATAATCAATTTTGCTTCGTTTGTAATATGTGAGAGCAACAGTCGCTTCCGGCCAATTTTAGAAATGCTTAGTGTACTGCAGTGCACTGTCTACTGAAAATATATGACCGTCATTAGTCGTCAAGCAAGAACAAATCCGCCTGCTTCTGTGTACTCGTGCTTCCGAATGAGCATGAAATCACTCACTGCTTAAAACATTCAGGGCTCTCTGCTGAGTCTAGGAATTATTTAACGCCGCATAGAGGGTGGTAAATTAACTTGTTGCATGCTTTAAGATAACCACCGGGTCATAATCATTCGCCTTCTGAGGTAACGATATATTTGAATGCATTTATTTTCTTCACAAAGTTACGAAAAGAACTTCTAGCTGCAAAAACTGGGTAAATTTTTTGAACATAACTTTATAAATTAAGCTCAGAATGGATCTTTTATTGCTAATAACAACAGTAACTACAGCATAGTACATTTTTCCGCCATTGAAATGAACCCACCAAACGAAAAAATTCAGGGAACCCTTTCCTCTGACGTCGTATTCCCATCCCGTCAAGGGTGTCCGAATGACACGATCAGTGTTACGCAGACCAACAGTGAATGAAGAGGCTACATGTCATTTTGTTTCCTCAGCCATCACTGGAGTCACATGAGTTTATAGGATTTTAAAGCTGCAACGAGAATGTTACCACCACTTAGCGTTTATCAGTTATGCTCAGATAATTCTATCAGTTCTAAGTTGTCTCCTTTCAGGTGCATCTATTGATTCTAGAAAAACGCAAAACCCTGTCGTAATTATCGTGCCACTCCTAGAACAGAGGCCTTTTTGGTCGCAGTCTAAGTGTAATCGAGTTCCATTTGATTCCGAGCACAAACCCTCCGGACGTGCACAATCAACAATCAAAAATTATTTCATCAAAAGCAACCAGTCTCCTAGCCCGAAGGCATCCCATTGCTAACTATATTGCGGCCGCCGCAACTTCGATAGTAAATACATGGTCTGTTCTGAAAGTAGTAGGACTCATTTTTTTAAACAAAATTTATTCAAGAGAATAGTACAAACGATTAAAATTTTTCCGCACCTACACGCTGCTGCCAATGAGTTCCACAGTTTTCGTACGCCTCCAGGAACGCCTGGACCGGAGTGCTGCTTAGCTCCCTCGTCACGGCCTGTTGAACCACCTCTACCGATCCGTGATGTTTCCCCTTGAGCGTCTATTTTATTCTGGGGAATAAAAAAAAGTCTGGCGGGGCCAAGTCGAGACTGTAGGGGGGCTGAGGCAGCGTTGCCGCCTTGTGCTGGGCAAAAAATTGGGGTCCTCATTCACATGATGAAGAAGATCCTACCGGTTGGCCTTTTCCTCCTCTGACAACACTCCCGGCACCAACTTCGCGCACGCTTTCCTCATGGATAAGTTTTCTGTCACGATCCCAAAAACTTGGGTTTGAGGAATGCTCAAGTCATCAGCAATCATTCTGATACTAATTCTACGAACACCGTTAAGTAAATGTTTCACTCGCTACACATTTTCGTTGGTCTTGCTGGTCAAAGGGCGTCTGGATCGGTCGTCTTCCTCCACTCTTTTCTTAACTTCTCGGAACAGCTTTTTCCACTCAAAAAACACCTGATCTACCCATGGAAGCGTCACCGTAGGCCTCCTTAATCATGCTGCGGGTCTCTTTGCCCGTTTTACCAAGATTTACTCAAAATTTGATCGCGTATCGCTGATGCAGTAAACGCTCGACGATTCTGCGTGACGAGACGTTTCGACAGGGGTTCACAGTACAAGCGACCTCCTCTCTTCAACGGCCGAGAGCCGACTGCCGATTTTCCCCAGCATTCCCAATATCCCCCTTCAACGATCCTGCACGCGCAGACCACCTCTCGTCAGCCCGTTCGCCCAGGAAAAAATCAGTCCTACTACTTTCAGAACCGACCCTGTATGTCACCTTCATGTTGAGAGCCTTTGTGTTACAGGGCCGTGAACGCTCGGAGTCCGTGGCGTCCATACTTTGGAACCTCCATTACTTATAGAAAGCTAATTTCTGGCCATTTTACACTTCCTTAGTTGGGTTTCCTGAAGCTTTATCATTAGTTCTAAAATTTTACCTATTCAATCTATGGGATTCACGGCATTCTGTGTTGTCGTTTTTTCAGATGTCTAGTTGTTTGCGCCAGCTTACCAGTTTCCCGCCTAGCCACCCTCGCCGTACTTCTATGCGCACTTCATAGTTGCACGGTTTTAACATGCGTTGGTTCTCAATGCAAGATTATCAATCGGAGAACACTAAGTTCGTTCTGCTTTTCTTGCTGGCTTGTTCCCTTCCCCCTTCAGGGCTAGGCTAACTGCCAAGTGCAAATGCTCGGTCACGTTGGGTGTTCATCGAATGGTCCCGTCATCATCCTAGGGCCACTGCACCAATGCAGCAGACATTACGGAGGACCTTCATATCCTTCACGACCCAAAGACGGAGACACGATAAGAAGGCTGCTTCATTTTTGGAGTCTTTGTTCCGGCATTCTGAATTCACATCCGGTTCTTGATCTTGCGTCTAAAGGTATCGAGAACCAGTTAGCTATTTCGCTCTTGGAACTGTAACAATTCTGTTGTGCGATTCCTAGGCAATGGCACAAGATCGTAGGCATAAGCGTACGAACGCAAGGTGAAAAGTCTCTTAGTAGTTGTTAGTGAATGTATGACTGCTTTCACACTTACACACACTTACAGTCCAGAATATATAACCGTACTCCTTATTGTGTGACACAATAGTGTTCATACCTTCACGCGACTAGAGTGACAATTCATAGGCAATTCATACCCTTAACACGGGTGGATCATTTCTGGAAAACATGATGCTATGACCCATGGGTAACGGCTGAACACAGTCTTTGATAGTACAGAGTGTCTCAAAAACCCCGCGACAGATGTAAGCTTACTTACCTGGGAGTATAAAAAGAAATTACCTTCCTCGTGCCATTCTTCTCGCATCAAATTGTACTTTAGCAAAAATTATGGCATGAGCATAGTGGCTTACTGCGCTAATAAGTTTTCATGCGTCAGCATTAAAACCTCAATATTAGAAGAAGTTTTTTTGTCTACCTCAAACCTCGGTTGGTTGGTAATAAAGAAGACAAAGGAGAACAAACCTCGTCACTTTTGAGGAAGAGCAGGGCGGGAAAGTAGCAGAGGGAGGACAAATGTAGAGTGGAAAGCGACAGGTGACCAGTGGCCAAGTGGATGGAGGGGAACTACTCTATCAACTTTAAGAAAGAGTAGTGATGGTGAAGTGGGAGAGGCACGGCGAAGAGAGCGTGGGAGGCGACGTTGGCGGAGAGGAGAGTGGACACGGCTTGTCACAATGAATGTTAGCTACGACCGGGGGTGTGGAGCGGGGATCTAGTGTTTCGCACATTGTTGGTCGCACAAGATATCGCCGCCCATTGCGTGATCCTAATGATAACACAATCACTAATCAGCAGCGGTGACTCAATGGCTGAAGAGCTTGGCTGTTCACCCAAAAGGCGCCGGGTCGATCCCGACAGCGGTCGTCGCATTTCGGTGGAGGCGGAGTGCAGAAACCCGTGTACTGTGTGATGTCATTGCACGTTAAAGAACCCTTGGTGGTCAAAAGTTTATGCAGCCCTTTACTACAGAGTCCCTCATCACCTGAGCCACTTTAGGATGTTAAAATCCCGGAAACCTTAGTCCAGAAGCTAACATATACAGTGTGGCATAAATCGCACTGGTCAACAATAATAAAAAAGAGGAAATTTCAGCTTTTCAATACATTCCACTAATTATAAAGAACTACAGTGTTTCACACAGCAGTGGTTGCTGATAAATGTTATATTATAGGCCGGCCTGTTTATATCCCAAGAGCGTAGAAAGCAGGAGAGGAAGGAAGATAATAATATAGATGCTGCGTAAAAGCACACGCTCTGGATATTGTCACTTACAGTATTTCCTTTGTTCCGTTCAAGTCAGCACGCAGTGCGTATACGTATGTGTCACCAGATTTATATCTCTTCTGTGTAGAGTGACAGCGGCTTTTTGTTTGATTGTAGTTTCGCAGTATGGTGTAAAGCGTCCCATTGAGGTTAATAACCTGAAAGAGTGAATGAAATGCGGGCCAAATCAGATTAAATTTCTGGCACTTAGAACTTATTACCTTCATGCCCATAGGCTGCCGATATATTGAGCTTCAACACATAAAAGTGATGTAGTGGAGCACCGCTTCAAGGTTTACATTTTGTTTTTGTAATGATAGAGTTCATGCTGGTTTGATGGCGCTGAAGTTGGCCGTGGCAGTATCCTCATCATCATGAACATCACCACGTACATCAGCCTTACTATCGCTACTGCGGGACCAAAACCTCTGCATTATCCGTCCAGTTACCCTTATTCTGCGCCAGGAGCAGTCACCTTATCTCTATAAACGTTGTAATCATATCCACCCACAAAAATCTCTGTTAGCCCCTGCTACACTTGCTTTTTCTTGGCATCGTGTTCCTTCTCCTTGGGTCCAGCAAATAACCTGTCTTTAAATTAAATGAATGGCCGAGGTCAATTTCTTGTGCTTACTTTTCGCTAGGACGTCATAAACTCTAGTTCTATCCTTTAAACATTGCTCTCTTCGCCTCTCTGAACAATTGTGTAATCATTCCTTTGTCCATAGCTTGCTGCTCAGTCATAAAAAAAGTTTAACCCTATTTGATAGCCTCCCTGTTACAGCCCCAGCTTTCAGTGCCTTTAAGGTGCTGCTGTTATAATTTTCACTTCATGTATATTCCAAAACCGCCATTAATGACCAGATGGCACCTGCTGTATGCGCTTCATTCCACTTTCAAACTAGTATTGTTTTCACTCTCGTGGTATATATCTGTTGTGACTACCTGCCATATATTGATTTATAACTTCACCATTCCAAGTACAGCCTTTGTCAAAAGTTTGGAGCCCGGGGGGTTTGCTTCTGGAGCACACTGTCTGGTTCGTAATGCATCTCGAGCGCTCCAAATTTGCTGAAGGTAAGAAGATTTCTGGTCCTGCCTCCTCCAATAGGTAGGACTACCACGAATGTTACAGGAGTCCCACTGCGATACTTAGAAGCAAACCCCCTGGGCTCTAAACTTTTGACAAAGACTGTACCTGACTACCTGTCATAAACTTCATTCCCCACAGAAACAACTGAACGGCAGTTTATATTTCTGCGGCATAATTTTAAACCAACCGGTCTGCTTTGGCTGTCTCACTTCGTGACTATCATTTATAATTCATTCCCTGAGTTGCTTAGTAGGGCAATGTAACTAATATATCGTCTGCTAATAGCAGATTACTGAGGTATTGTTGATTAACTCTTACTGCGAAGTCTACCCTACCAATGCCTCCAAACACCCCATGTAAAGAAGCCGACAGTAACACTCTAGACAGCGTCTCCCACTCTTTCGCCATTTATTATTTAGATTTTTTACTTTATTGATGAAGGACTGTTGCGATTATGTATTCGATAGAGAAAAATTCTGTTTGTGCATATCAGTCATTTACACAATGATTCTTTAATGCCAGAGTGAAATCTTTTTCGTAATCTATGAAAGCCATATTGAAGGGTTGGTCCGTTTCGGTATCACCTCATTAATAGTGTGAATTTGAACTACTTAGTCTAGTGGCCTCCGGGAAACCCTGTCTGCTCGTTTGGTTGAATGAAGTCTCCGGTTTTGCGAATTTTGTTAAATGTTGTTTAGTGAATACTTAAGGAACGGACAGTCATCGCATAGGTAATTTTTCATAACCTGGGTGCCCCGTTTCATATGAAATAATTTAGTCCTATTGCTCTTCCAAGATTCAGGCACGGTCCAAGTCATAAAACATGGCGCAGACATGGTAGTCAGTTTTATAGCACTATATTCACACCATCGTTTAGCAGATCTGATCTTATGCTGTTAAGGCAATAAATACGAAATAGCTCCAGTCCTTCTCTTCTATAAATCTTTAGCAGCGGCTCTCCCCCTTTGTATTGCTTCTAAGGCTTTCTTCAGTTCCTTTTCTGTTGCACTAATATGTCCTGTTCCTCTGCACTAGTGTCACTTTCATGATCGTCCCGTTTGCTTCGGCTACTGCAAGCACCTCTATTGAACTCCTCTGCTATTTTAAATTTTTCTATTACGGGGATCACATTGCTTCCCTTTCTCTTACGCCTAGATCTGATTCTTACAGATGAATAGCTTCCTCTTCACCGCTTTTTGTATACCTTAACTTTTTAGAGAATGCTGGGCTCTCTCCATATTGTAGTGGCGTGTGTCCGTTTTCTTGCGCTCTTTGATGAAACTTAGTATCTCGGCCGGTTTTATTATCGGAGTTTTGGTTAGAGGGTTTCATCCTAAGGCGTTTATTTATTATATATTTCATATTCTTAGAAATCTGACCGGTATCTTGTCCAACTATCCTAGTGCCTACTACTACTGAGCACTGCCCATCGATATCGGCTAGAATATCGGTTATATTTTATGGTTAATTTTGCGTTTACATACTGGCTTGCCATTCACATTAATTGGGTCCCTGTCACAGCCCTAATTGATACCGGTGCGCAACTACCGTCATTAGTACACAATTACGCCGCCGCCTCAGAAAAGTGCTAACACCAGCACCTAAAGCCCTTGTCCAGTTATCCGATGGCGAGATGCCTCCGTGGTCGAACTATGCAGGGCCCATGTGAAAATCTCTGGCCGCCACACCTTTGTTCCGCTCTCCTTTGTGGACCAGTGCCCTAGCGATGCCATTCTCGGCCTTGAATTCTTTTCCAATCATTCCGCCCTCATCGACTACGCCACAAGTGTCGTTGAGCTTGATATTTATCTATTTTCGGTGTCGGCGCTTAATGTTTAACCCGTATTTCTACTGTCGAGTTCGTCCGTCTGCCCCCGACGCCGCCACTTATATGTCTGTGTTCTGTGTGCCACCTTTTCATGAAGATAACTACATCGTAACTCCCGTTCTTAATGCGTCCTTCACCCACAGTATTGCGCTTGCCCATACCGTCGTCACAATATCTGCAAACCGAGCGTTTCTTCCAGTCATGAACTTAGGCTCGTATGCCCAGTCGCTCAGGCTAGGCATGATGCTCAAAGCATTCTGCCCTGCCAACGAATATGTCATATCGGCTATGGCAACTGCGTTTCGCTATCTACTCGCCGCCCATTGCCTACCGTAACACCAACCGCCGAGTACGGCAAAACAATCGCTTTTGTCCTGGCACCAATCCAAGCCCCAGACCGGCGGTTTCTACTATCCTCTTTTCGCGACATCTCCTACTTTCATGACCGCCCTTTCTATCGAACCTCTACTGCGGAGTTCCGTACAGCCGTACAGCAGCTCAACTTCTCGAAATGCAAATTAGGTCGCCGACTTATCATTCTCGGGCATCTCGCTGAGGCCTCACGAGTATGGCCAGATCCCGCCAATCTTCAAGCCGTCACAAATTTCCTCTACCACGGTCGTCGAAGGATATGCGTGGCTTAAGCCATCTGTGCTCATACTTCCGCTTTTTTATCAAACATTTCGCCGAAGTTCATTGTTCCCGCACTGATCTTCTTAAAACTGACACTCCATTCACCTGGGCCCTGCCCAAGAGAACGCGTTTTCTTTGCTCATCGCCTGTTCTCCAGTCGCCCCATTATAGCCCGTTTCGATCCTACTCTCCCCGGAGTTCGCATCGGCGCCGTGCTCGCTCAGCATGCCCACAGGCGGGCACGATCGCGTCACTGCTTGTGCCAGCGCCCTTCTTTCCAATGCTGAGAAAAATTACTCAAGCGGACAAATTTCGATCGAGGCGAAATTCTAGAGGCCCGTGTACAGTGCGATTTAAGTGCACGCTAAGCAACCCCAAATGGTCGAAACTTGCGGAGCCCTTCACTACGGCGCCCCTCACAGCCTGAGTCGCTTTGGGACGTTAACCTCATAGGAACCGTAAACCAGTTAATGAGCACGAGTGTCTATCCCTTGCACGGGCAGTCGCCCGACTTCGGCCATGCCTCTTCTCCCGTTCTTTCTCAGTCGTCAGGGGCGACTATGCCCTTTGTTGGATCTCTTGGAATATTCGTACACCACCGTGTTCATGTCAGGACACCTCCACGAAGACGCTCACTACGAGTATCGCTACCCTGCAGAGCCACCTGATATTTTTGAAACTTATTTATTTATTTATTTAGAACATACTGCAGGCCTACAGTAGGCCCAAGCAGGAAGGGCGAATACATAATATATGCAAAAAAGAACAGGTTTAGCAAAATTGAAAAATGTTAAATACAAGTTGTAACACAAAATACAGCAATAAATACAAGGCTCAGATGCAAAATACAAAAAGTAAACGTAGAAATAAATGGCTCTCAAATTAAATGCTGTGAAGAAAACATAGAGTCAAAAGAATCAGCTCTGGTTAAGAGATCTGGCGGCCACCTGTTCCACTCCTCAATGGTGCGTGGAAAAAGTGAGTATTTAAAGGCGTTAATCCTAGCACTGTAAGGGGTTAATGATTGTGTAGATGATTTCGTGTTTGGCGCGTAGTGTTAGGTTTGAGGAAGGGGTCTGCATTCATAGACAGTTTATGGTTTTTTAGTAAGAAAAGTAGTCATCACCTTGTTTCGTTGCTATTTCTGATCTCCCTCAACATCACCGACAAAGAGCGCCAATATTCCTCCTTAAGTCCCCTCACTGACGGCCTCAGCTCAGAAAACACGAATCCGTCCCTGAAACTATATGTTCTACACAATGGCATCCTTTGCCACCGCAGCCTACGCCCTGACTACGCTCCTCTGTCCTTGAACTGCACGATCTAGCGACAGCCGGGCACCTTGGCTTCTCCCGCACTAATGTACGGGTCCGGCACCGCTTTTGTCCTGGTTTATGTTGTAGCGTGTTGCACCCGAAAAGTATGAGGCCGGTACGAGGAAGTAAATGATGGATTTACTGGCTGGGTGCTAAGATGGAAGATGGCGTGCAGCCGAACGGTGCATCTCGCAGGCACGAGAGTCGAGCTCTATTCGGAGGCACTTCGGCGTCCTCGTCTTCGGCGGACGGTGCTGCTCCTGCAGCGTAAGACGGCTGCGGCTGCTACAGTAGCCCCCCCGCTAGTGAAGGAGTCCGGTGAAGCTGGAAGCCGGAACGATACTTTCCGCTGCTAAGGGGTAGCGGAGAAAGATGGCGGAGGAGGACAGCCGGCCCGTTGGGGCAGAGAAACCACACATGTAGGGCCAGAGAGCGAGGCGTCTTCTGTGAAGGCTGGCTTCAAGCGGTCGATTGAAATGGTGTCAGTGCGCCCATGAATGTCCACGATGAACAACTTCGGTGTTCTTTCGAGTACGTGGAATGGCCCGTCGTAGGGGCGCTGAACCGGCTTGCGGACAGAGTCTCGGCGAACAAAAACGTGTGTGCAAGTCGCTAGTGCGGATGGGACGTGTGAAGATGGCCGAGACTGGCGTGGGAGATGTGGCGCTCGGAGATGACGGCAATGGTGGAGCTGCGTCACGTAATCGGTAGGGTCGGGAATTGTGGTCGAATCGGTGGATTCGAAAAAATCACCAGGAAGACGCAGGGGCGAACCGAAGAGAAGTTCTGCGGGAGTGCACCGAAGATCTTGTTTTAGCGTAGCACGGAGGCTGAGGAGAACCAGCGGTAGGGATGCAGTTCAGTGGGTAGTGTCGAGTTGGGCTTTCAGGGATATTTTGAGCGAACGATGGAAACGTTCGATCATGCCGTTGGCGATGAGATGGTAAGCTGTAGTTCTGATTCGTGAAGTGCCAAGTAAATTCATAAGGTGATTAAAAAGAGAAGATTCAAACTGGGCGCCACGGTCGGTGGTGATGGTTGAGGGAACCCCGTACCGGGAGACCCAACCGGTGACGAATGTTCTGGCGATGCTGTCACTGGTGGCGTCAGGCAGATGGAACGCTTCGGGTCAGCGAGTAAACCTATCGATGCAAGTAAGAAGATAAGAATGTCCCGCGGAAGGTGGCCAGGGACACAAGATATCGATGTGGACGTTGTCAAAACAGGCTGACGGCGGAGGGAACGAGCCGAAAGGAGAGGTCGTGTGTCGCTGTGTTTTAGACTGCTGGCAAGCCAGGCAGGCACGGGCCCAGGCGCACACGTCCTTGCTGATGCCGGGCCAGACGTAACGTTTTGCAAGAAGATGCTGCGTGGCGCGAATTCCGGGATCGGAAAGGCCATGGAGGGCATCGAAGACAAGACGTTTAAAGGCAGAGGGGACCAAAGGCGTGGAGTGCCGGCCGAAGTGTCGCAGATGATGGGGACGGGGCACGAAGGGAGGAGAATTTCACGGAGAACCAGTGCGCCAGGGTCTCTACGAAGGTCCGCAACTTCCGAGTCATGCTGCTGTGCTTTTGCAAGGGTGGCAAAGTCGATGTTCGGTGATGGAGCAGCAGAGGCGACGGAAGGAGTAACACGCGACAGAGCGTCCGCCGTGGCATTGTCGAAACCTTGAACATGTCTGATGTCAGTCGTGAATTCTGCCACGTACGAAAAGTGACGAATTTCACGAGGCGAGAATTTACCGCTCCCCGATTTGATGGCAAAAATCAGTGGTTTGTGCTCGGTGACGATGTGAAACTGCCGACCTTCTAGGAGGGGCTTGAAATGCCGCACGGACATGTACATGGCAAGAATTTCACGGCCGAAAGTACTGTAGCGGCTTTCGGCAGCGGATAACTTGTGTGAGAAAAAAGATAGAGGGCTCCAAGCACCATCCACGAGCTGGTGTAGCACGGCTCCAACGCCGGAGTCGGAGGCGTCGGTCATGAGGCGTAGGGGTGCATCAGGCCGCGGACGGGCAAGGTAGGCCAGGTCGGAGAGTTTCGCTTTGGCGGCCCGGAAAGAATCCAGAGCAGCTGAAGACCATGTGAGTTGTGCGGAGTTTGTTTTCTTGCCTTGAAGCATGTCTGTGAATGGTTTGAGGAGTGTAGCACAGTGAGGGATGAAACGGCGATAAAAATTGATAAGGCCGAGAAATTCACGGAGCTTGCGGATTGAGGCAGGCTGCGGAAAATTTTGAATGGCCTGGACTTTTGATGGGAGAGGCCGGATGCCGGAGCGGTTCACACGGTGACCAAGGAAATCGAGCTCCGACTTGCCGAATTCACATTTGGCTCTGTTGATGATCAGGCCGTAATCAGAGAGCCGTTGAAACAGCGCCCGGAGGTGTTGCAAGGGATGCTCCGGGTCGCGGCTGAATACGAGGAGGTCATCGATGTAGGCCATGCAGAAAGATAGACCCCGTGTAACTGTGTCAGCGAAGCGTTGAAACGTCTGGCCAGAGTTACGGAGGCCAAATGGCACGCGGAGGTATTCGAAGAAGCCGAATGGTGTAATGATTGCAGTTTTGGGTACATCGGATGGTTCGACAGGGATTTGGTGGTAGGCCTTGATGAGATCGATTTTAGAGAAAATTGTGGCGCCATGCAGTGCGGAGGTGAAATTGGCGATGTGAGGTAGGCGATAACGGTCCAGAACGGTGGCGTTTTTGAGGGCGCGGTAATCGCCACAGGGACGCCAGTCCCCTGGGGATTTCTTGGGTACTATGTGAAGAGGGGACGCCCACGGGCTAGACGAAGGTCGGATAATGCCGAGCTCCAGCATGTGTTCGAACTCATTGCGGATGATCTGTAAACGGTTTGGAGAAAGGCGACGGGCTCGAGCGTGTGTTGGCGGGCCAGTGGTCGCAGTGTGAAGCGTGACCTGGTGTTTGACGGATAGTAAGAAGTTGGAAGGTCGGAGCAGAGAAGGGTATTCATCTAGGAGAACCTCGTAGGCGGACTGGTGCGGGCTGGGTATACTGGCAAGCGGTTCTCGAAGACGGAGGCCCTGAACAGAGAGGTTCGTCATTGCATCCACGAGACACTTGCTGTGCATATCGACCAGCAGATTGTAGTGGCGCAAGAAATCAGCTCCGAGGATTGGGTAGCGAACGTCTGCGACGAGAAAAACCCATCGAAAAACACGTCGGAGGCCCAAATTGAGTGTAAGAGCTTGTTCGCCGTACGTAGCGATGGGGGTGAGGTTTGCGGCTTGGAGAGATAGGCCAGGAATGCGAGAAGTTGATGGTGTAAGGCTGCGGGGGAGCACGCTCACCTCTGCTCCGGTGTCAACGTGAAAACGGAGGCCGGAGTTATGGTCGCGAATGAAGAATAAGCGGGTGGTCTGTGGGGTGAGACCTCTTGCCGCTTCCAGTGGTGTCGTGGGGAGTGTCCCTGGAAGTGACAGGGAAGGGGCACAGACGCGCTGCTTTACCAAAGGTGCGGGGCTACCAGCACTTGAAACACCTTGAAGAGGTGGGGTAGCGCAGCGTAGGTGAGGTGAGGTCTGGCGACGTGAAGGCGAGAAAGAGCGGGAAGTCGACAGCGCGGCTATTTGGTCGGAGAGACGTGCAATTTGGGCGTGGAATTTATCACGAAGGCTCTGAAGGTCAACACATTTCGTCACCCTAACGCCTTGATGGCGCTTCTGCCGTCCGAAGTCATGTGGCGGGCCGACGACGAAGAGATGCACTATGTGACAAGTCTACGACGGACGGATAGGACGAAGATTTCTTTCTCCCGGTCCGCTCGGCGCTGCTCGCAGGTACCGCGGCTACCGGTATATGTCTGCCAGTAAATGCCTGGAAATATAATCGTTCCCTTTGCAATATATTTGCGAACATTTAAGAACATTTTTCGGCTGTGCACTCAGTGCGGTCACCGAGGTGGCATTGGGATTACAAGCTGTCGTAACGGGCAGGGAGTAGGATAAATTGCTGTGGACGTGTAGACCGTGTCTGATGCTGTGGAGAAACCCAGCTTTGATAGGTGCTATTGCGGAACGCGCGAATGTGAGTGGGAAGAAGGTAAATAAGATATACTCTTGATTTCAGCCCGCAGGAAAGAGAGGAAAAGCTTTATTATAAAAGGAATTCGGCACACGCCCTGGGTCCCCTCACAACCGCGCTGCATTCAAGTGTTTATGTTCCTAAGGTCCATAACACTGGCAGCCCGGCCGGTGACGATGGTCGGCACGGCCGGGTCCTGCGAGCAAAGAAGGGAGCATCTTCCGCCCAAGCGGCATTTATTTTCTCTTGCAATGCCCTCCGTTACACTAAGGGTTCTCTCTTTTTATGTTTTGCCCACACTCATTTTCTTTTCTTAATTTCAGTTGAAACTTCTATAACTCGTGTACCTTGCCTAACTTCCCGTCTTCTCTTTATGTCTCTGAATACAGCTCATCTCACATATTTTTTCCGCGGTTCGCCATTTTACGGACAATATTATGTACTGTTCGGGTACGCATTCTGGATGGGTGACCGACGCAAGACATGTCTGAACGCAGTTTACTAATTTCCTTACATGCAGCTTCATATTATGCTGTTTAGTTTTGTGTAAAAGATGGCCTTATATACATAGCAGCTAATTCTGTGTTCCATCCTGCATGTAGTTCGATTCGCTTACCTTACTGCTGCCAACACTTGCTGCTACGTACATTTTTTAGGAAGCTTGCGCGGCGAAACAAGACGCCTAGCTTAATTTTTGAAAACGAGATAAATACAAATAAGTCACCTGGAACACTGAGCGCTTAGCGGGAAGCTTAGAATGCTTGCACATCCTATTACCCTTTCGTTACGGTAACCAGACAAATGAGGTCTTGAACTTTAACACTATTGATGACAAGCGATGCTATTGTTTCCGGATTGTTTGTAGACAAATGTGTAATATTTGTTTACAATAATGGGCAAGAGTTATTTATGGAAAATGGGGCATCGGACAGCAGAAAAGCTTTACAAACAGAATCATAGAGAATCCATAAATCAGAAAGTTTACTTCAGTCGAATGCACCCGAGGATAAACAAAGAGTAATTAGCAGTTGCGAAATGTAAATCACCACCTGCTGGACTTAAATCAAAACAAAGTTCACAGCCCAACACGTCTTATAGTCGAAGCATGGTCTAAGAATTCTAAGCACACCCTCCGGTCCCCCTCCCCCCCCCCTCCCCTCGCCGCTGCCCCTTACACCCCTTTTTTACTTTGTTTTGCATTTTCCATTTACGGTCCGTCTGCGTACTCTCGCTCTGCCGTTATTAAGAGCATGTGTTTCCTAGTGAGAAAAAAACTTAGCCACTACAAAATATACGCCCATGCTTGCCAGTATTGGAGAGTGTTAAAACCCTTAATGACAATGTCGGTCAGAAGATTAGGGGATTCCCCAAGGTGGAGTAAATTTGTATTAAGGGAGCAAACTGCTCATTGGGATCCACACAAGCGCAGCCATACGGCTACAAAAGAAAGCTGTAAAGCTTTCTCAGAAACTTCGTAGTTGAAGAAAAACTTGTCCTGGTTCTTTAACTACGAAGTTTCTGTAGAAGTTGTGTAGCTTTCCTTTGTAGCCGTAAGGCTGCGCTTCAGTGGATATCAGTGATCAATTTTCTTCCTTATTACCTTAATAATAAAGTTGGCGTGTTGCATATGGTTCTTCAATTTAAATACAAAACTCGTCACTTTCGAAACTTCCTATATGTCCTTAGGTGAAACGTTCTGAAGACTTTTAGCCGGACGCGTTCGGTAGTTTTGTACAAGCAAGCAGGGCCACCTTCCTAAGCGTGTTTTGAACTAAACACCTTTAGAAAACAAGTACTTCACGTGCGGTCCCAACGTAATGAAAAAGCATGATTAAATGCATGCACAAATCTGTGTTTCTTCTAATGCGTGTCACAGAAACTTCCACGAAACCTTACCAGATTTAGATTGCGGACGCCGAAATTGAAATCTCAAGAATGAAAAAGAAAGGCATAATCTGTCCTAATGCGAGGCTTAAGTTGACTCAAGAAAAACCATTTCACTTACATCTTTGATGTGCTGTCTATCTTCTGTTATGTTTTGGCCGAAGCTGCTAGCGACTAAGCAGAATGCCGTTGCAAGGGCGAGTATCATGATTTGTGCCTACTTTGCCAAAATGCGTGATGAGTGTACTGACTGCAATCTCCGGCTTATATAACGAATGCGTAAACCCAGTGCAATGCACTGACAAAGAACTGAGGTCACTCACTTTCGAAAAAAAAAACCAACGGTCATGGTTAGCAATGGTGTGCTAGAAGAATGTTTGTAATGAACTCAAGGATAGAGATATTCAACCTTTGTAAAGCTATCATATATGCAAAGGTCAAAGAAAATTCATTTGACAGCATTTTTCTGGCAAACACCGCAACTTTTGAAACTAAAAAAAAATGAGGGGAGTCAGAGTTTGCATATATATTTTATTCGTCTTCTTTGTTCACAACGTTATGCAGAAGTTAACATTCTGAGAACGAAATTTCAATGAGAAACAGCAGTCGACGAATAGCGCAGTCAAAAGGGCATCAGTGACTAGGAGCGGCTGATCAACCTAACGTCCGTTCAGCGGCTCAAACAGTGCTAATTGTAGGCACACATATATGTACAAGTTTTAGCGTATTCCGCGGTAATACTTTTTTTTTGTACGAAAGATGAAGAATGTGATATGTTTGTTGTCAGCGTGTTCGAAAAGATATAATTTGTTGAAGGGGATTTAGGCAATGTGTGGAAGATTTGGCACACATTCGGTCCTAAATTATTTTAACTGTATTTCAATATTCAAATATTCAAATATTCAAATATTCAAATATTTATTCCAACATTACACCATACAGATATAATGTCGAGGATGGCAGGCAGAAAGCCTCCTGGAGGCTTGACCGGTCCTGCATCCTGGTGTACACTTGGCAGAGCGGCGGTGGCAGTCAGCTTATCAGAACACAAGAAGTGAATAAAGAAAGCCCAAAACAAAACAAAGAAACATTCACAAATATGTATGAAGGAGAGACAGTGGTATTAAAGAAATAATAAAGACAAAAATATATTACATTTTATGCAGTATAGGAACGCATGAAGGCATTAAAGTTTGACGGGTTCATGCTTAGAATGTCGATACCCATTTCAATTAGGGAATTTAACAACCTTGGTAAATTATTCTCAAGCATCTGTTTGCTATAATTACTTCTGTATCTCGAAACATTCCATATTTCCGTGCGGCGTGTAGTGTAGGCAGGTAAATTCTGATGCAGGTTCGCGATTTTCACTAACGTAAAATTATGCTTCCTGCTGCTATAGTAAAAATCTCGCAGAAGTCTGTATGTGTAAATGTCGTGAATCTTTCTTATGTTATACTTCTCGAAGAGTGGTTCAATGTGTTCCGTAAAGGATACATTGGCAATAATACGTAGAGCCCTTTTCTGCATGATTAATATATTATTAAGATTTGATTGTGTCGTTGTACCCCACATTCTAAGTGACCATAATTAATGTGCGAGGCAAACAAGGCATTATACAAAAGTATTTTAACAAAAGTAGGAAAAATGTGTCGATTGCGACTTAGCATTCCAACCGTACTGCTTAGCTTCTTGAGGACTGAATCTGCATGCTCGTCCCATTGTAGGCTGCTGGAGAAGGTTACACCAAGAATTTTAATTGAGTTAACAACCTCAATTTGCATGGACTCGAACAGTATATTATGGTACTGTGGGATTTCTTTTCCTTGAGTTCGGAAAATTACTGCTTTTGTTTTACTGCAATTAACCTGTAGGCAATTTTTTTTCGACCAAATCGAAAGTCTCCCGAGAAGTTCATTTGCCATTCTTATTAATTCTGTGTAATTGCGGGACGATAAAAAATACTCGTGTCATCTGCGTACATTATAAATTTTGCTTCTTGATAAATCGATACTATATCATTAACATAAATGTTAAAAAGTAGCGGCCCGAGAATACTTCCCTGTGGTACACCTGAGATTATGCCCTGGGTTTGCGATTTGAATTCGCATAATGAGACAAATTGGTGCCTGTTTTTGAGGTAGGAAGATAATAAAGCGAGAGGTGTGCCCCTTACGCCGCACCATTCTAGTTTATTGAGGAGAATATTGTGGTTGATATGGTCAAACGCCTTAGTGTAATCAACAAATATACCGAGAGTTAAAAGCTTGTTTTCAAAGTTTCTTAATATGTGCTCTTTCTGATCTAAAAGCGCTAGTTCTGTGGACTTCTCTTTCTGAAATCCATACTGTGCTTCGGTTATAAGCTGGTGTTTACTGCAAAATGAAGAAAGCCTATTGAGGTTAATTTTCTCAAAACCTTTAGAAAAAATGGGGAGAATCGATATTGGACGGTAGTTTTTTATATTCTGTTTGTCGCCTTTTTTAAAAATAGGAATTACTCTTGCGGTTTTCATTCTGTCGGGAAAAACCCCGCAAGAGATACACATGTTATAAATGTACACCAGTATAGGGGCGAGTTCATGTATGGCATATTTAACAGGCCGTATCTGTAGGTCGTCCATGTCGCAGCTGCGTGAATTTTTGAGGTTGAGATAAATGGAACACACCTCTTCACTGTCAATTGGCGCGAAAAAAAATGGAATTATTGTTTCTAGGTGCAGTGAGGTCATTGCTAGGACGAGCATTCTGGTCAGTATCTTTTGTTACAAAGTACTGATTAAATGCATAAGCAAGCTCCTGGTCTCTCACTAAGCGTCCATTTAACGAAACCTCTTGTGGTTGTTCCCCCTTCTGTTTCCGTCCTGTAAGAGCATTTACCTTGTTCCACAGTTTAGCCGTCTGTCCGGTACAGGATACAAGTTCCTGAATATAATACGCGTCTCTTGCTATTCTTAACTCTTTAGTTAACTTATTTCTGAAGGTCTTAAACAATTTGAGAGTTGAGGGTTCTCGAGTTTTTAGAAATTTCGCATACAACCTGTCTCGTTTTCTAATTTTCCTTAAAAGCTCATTGGTTACCCAAGGCTTCCGAATCTTTTTATTTATTTTTTGCTCTTTAGAGACAAAGTGTTTCCTGTATACTGTCACAAAGTGACTTATGAAGGTATCATAAGCCTCCTGTGCTGTATGTTGTAAACACACGGTATCCCAGCAAGTACCTTGTATGTCGATGCGGAAAGCCTCTAGAGAGTTTTCAGTGATGCTTTGCAAGTTTATACATGCACGGTACTAAGTGCAGAAATTAAATGTAATGGTGGAAAAGGGTAACAAGTTTCAGGGTGGCACTGTCGAGAAAAAGCCGACTTCCTATTGGCTGTCCTTTTCCTGCCTGTCCCACGGGTTGTGCGACAGCGGTGTTAAGCTACGAGTGTACGTCATGATCTGTTCGAAAGCACAACACTTAGTTCTTTTGCGGAACGTGCTGTCTACAGGCATTAAAGGGCATTTGCATAGGTATTAGAAATCGACGAGCTTAAAAGTGTTGATTGTGTGAAACTTCCAGGCAATGTATGCGAAGTACTCTTGGCCTAGCGTTTGAAACAGTGACGTAATCACCAATTAAAACTGCGAGGGCCTTCAAGCTTCTCCGCAAGGCACAACGCTACGTGGGGAACGCACGATGACGTCATCGAAGGTATCTGCACATTTCAAACGCATAAACGCCTACTTTTAAGGAAAAAAACCAACGCCACAGAAGGCAAGGGCCGCCGAACGTTGTTCGGCAGCGTCCAACGAGGCGCGGCAGGGCGTGGCTGATACCAGCGATAATTTGAAATCATACCTTCCTGGACGACACACTGAACTTCTCCGCACGCCTCTCCTGCTTTGCGCAGGAGTGCAAAATTCAATCGTTGATTACGTCACTATTTTACATGGTAGTGCAAAAAAACGAGGCACGCTTTACCTACAGCCTATATAGATTTGAATGCTTGCATATCGTGAAATACTAAAAAAGTGACGCAGTTGCCCTTTAAGAATGGTTCTTCTGCAGACGCACTGCGTCACATCTTTCTTTATTCTCAAGCTGGCGTGCACAAACAAAGGCCTTTGAGGTGGTAAATGTTCTCTGTATTTACGTTAGGCACGCGTGTGGTACAAAGGCAATCGCATAATTTAGTATGGCTTATGTTGCCATCGGTTATTTGATCTTGACCGTTGTTCCACAACCCTGGCAGTTCACGGCTCGCCAGTTCATTGAACGGAAGGTCAGCTAAACGCTGTTTGAACGGAATGTTTTCCAATGTTAGGTATGAGCTTCCCCGTCTTGTTTGGTTCCATGTTCGGTTCCTTTGTTTTGACACAGTTCCTTGATGATGATAGCTTTAGTAGAACAAGCATCAGATGTAAATGCGCTTGGTAGTTAATAGAACAGAATTCTGGGCATGAACTTGAATACGTCTTATAACATTTCGAACGATAAGGGGCGAAGATGATAACTGCTGGAAACTGCTTTCTTCTTCGACCTTTTCGTTTGCGCGGTTACAAGATACATTCAAGTGCAAGCGAACTAGCCCGTGTTTACTAGTTATAGTCAAGGCTCTCCTCGTGACGCACTGATTTCCTAAAACACTTCCCGTTGAAAAATGCGCTTGTCAGAATTCTCGGGAATGCTCGCGTATAAACACCTTTTACCACACTACTGCACGAAAAATAAATATCGCCGACCAAACGAAAAGAAAAAGACGTTGCGGCTTCCACAAAAGAGGCTTGTTGACAATAAACACAAAACGAAGAATCGTCCCCTTTAGTACGGACCATTAAAGCCCCTCAAGCTTTTATAAGATAAGGGTTCGGCTTCCACACGGAAGGTTGGTTCTCTTTTGAGGGGCGTCGTTTATTTTCCGTCGTCCTCCATCGTTGTCAGAAGGGTTCGTCGACCTCTTGACTTAAAACATCACTGTCCTTGATTTTTCATTAATTATGAATTGTAAATAATTATTCACGAAAGTGGTGCAGAACACTGGCACATGTAAATGGTTTGTGCAACAAGTCCCAAATCCAGGTTTCTTGCGGGACTGTTCTCAAACGTAGAAAACATCTTAGGGCATGAGCTGTCGCAGTGCCACGTGAAAAAATTATATTGTGTTTGTTTGTCTCTCTCTTCTATTAGTGCACTCTAGAGGCAAGGCTTTTTGTCGTACTGGTCTCTCTCGAATGTTACTTTGCACGAGTTGCATTGTTTTGTTAATCACCTCGTATGCGTTAGTACGAGTGATTGCTAGTTCCTCTGCATCGTCTCTGCGCTGTAAAAACATTGTTTTGTTTGTGAGTCTTTGGCTTTAAACTGTTCTTTGGCTTGCGGCCGGCGAAAGTTCGGCACCAAACATCCACCACCACCCTCCCTCCCCTGGTCACTTGATAGCTGATTTCTGGCTAAGCTTGCCACGCTGAGTCGAGGGCATCTACCGCTACCCCCAGCTCGAAGGGCGTCTTCAAGTGCACGGGCAAGTAAGCGAAAAGGTGACAATATTCAATGGTTGAAGAGAATGGTTCACTCTACTAGATTGCACGGGGGCTACGGAGAGGCCTTAGTTTAGATAATCATAATAATTACAACCACCATTGGGCGTTTAATGTTCACTGATATCGCACAGCACGTCGTTCACGTCACGCACCGCCAATGCGGCTGAGCAATTCCGGTGTCCAGCTCTTCAGCACAAGCGCGTGGGATTAAATTCCTACCACTGCGTCCGCGTTCCGATAGAGCTGATGTGCTGAACCCGCCTGTCGTCTTCGCGAAGTCAGTGCTCGCCAAAGGACACCTTTGGGGTAAAAATCAAACCAAAGCCCTGTTCTTGTGCGCCATTGTGTATTTTCCTTATTTCTCTCACTTTGCCTGTTCTGTCAAACTGCACTTGAGGTGTTCACCGAGACTGAAGGAGTTATTGCACTTTACCTTCCCGTATAACCCATTTTAATTCCACTTCGTGCCTATGGAAGTGGGGCCACAACGAACGAGGTTCAGTCCTGAAACGAAAGCGCTCAGCAGAGGATCATTTCAGCTGCTGCGCCACAGTGGCGAGTATTGAAATGCCGCTGAGTGTTTACGACTCAGGAACGCGCTCAGTTAAAGGTACTTTAAGCGCAGCTTAATTTTAATGGCCAGTGACCTTATTAAGCTTTTTATTCATTAGTTACATTGTTCAGTGTGCTCATTAACATGCGCTTAAACTGAGGCGCATTATAGCCTAAAAGAAAGTACATTTTGTCTTGTTTTTATTCAGATCGCATGCTCTTCTAGTTGGTTACCCTTTCGAGGCGCCGCTCATACTTGCTGCTGATCTTTATAAAACGGAACTTTAACATTCTTAGTAGAGCAGCTGTTCATGTAGCAAAGGTCGGTTTCTCGGGCGAAGAATGTAACTCTTTGATTCTGAAGGCTTGAGTTTGCAGGCAGCCGGCACGTGTAGAAGAGCAGGAAAGACATATTCAACGTATTTTTCCGAGAATTGTAGCGTATGGAGCTTCGTAAGACGCGTTCATTTATTAATAAAATGAGAAGAGATTTAGGCGCTATCGAAAATCATGGTTCCTTCGGAGAATATCTCTTCAAAAGTTTGTATTTCCTATCACAGATACCAATTGTAGTTCAACTTGTGTTCCACATTTCATTTAATTCTTACTTTTGGGCCGTGGGGGAGAAACATACACGCAGAGAGCGAAATAAACTTTTTCAGTACGGGCAGCCCGGAGAATAAACAGAAAAGCGCGCGAATCTTGCACAGGACAAAGCGTGCGCCTATATCGCATACCACGTCATCATTTTTGTATTTGGGCGCTGCCAAAAGAATCAGAGCGGACGCTTAAACACCATTCTTAAGAGCAGGACACGATAGCGCCAAGCGTTTACTGTTCATATAAGAGAAACTGGTCATTATCTGCTATAGATCCCTGTGAGCCTTCGTATCATTCCCGGCGCAGTGGTGCAGCGGTTAAGCGATGCGCCACTGCCCTGCGATGGGAGGTGCTGCCACCGGTACGGCTTGTGAGGCCGACGTTGCTCTTCGCCAACAGTCCCTAACGATCAATCGTCAGAGTAACTACCACCTGCCACGGTGGGCAGTTAGCTGACAATATGGTGACCTGCCAACTATGTGCCTTCTATGGAGATTTTTTCGTGGAGTTTTCGCTCATGGTCAACGTCAAAGGCTTTTTTACGGTACGGGCTCGTTAGCGCTCGCGTTCGCACGGCGGCCCCGGTTGAGATCGTACTCGCTGACATGAAATAAGCAGTGGAACGCAAAGGCCTCTGAACCACCTCTCCGGTATTTCCCCTCCCGTATGTTGTCTACCCAGAGCTTCATAACAATCTTGGAAGCTGGGCAGCGAAAGAAGCTCTATCAGTGGGCGAAGTTTCGTTTCTTTTTAGCGTTGATCACTACGTGACCATCCATGCGCTGTCCCGAAAGGCAGGTTAAATAAAACGCGTGCATAAATGTTTGCTTTATGACAACGCTCGCTACCTATGCATAGGAAGGAAACACGCAAAAACACACATTCCGGCATTGGAGTAGTATAGGCGTACAATGCACTGGACCGAGCGTTCTTGAAAATTTTCAATCCGGCAAGAAGTTGGGTTATTTTTGATTCGGTATTCTTTCTTTTATTTGTATTGTTAACTATGTGGTGTAAAATATTTCCTTATTATTATATTAGTCGTAAATAGCTGCCTTCGCCATCGAAGCCCTCTTATTCACACTTTGGTGAAGCTGCGAGGAAGCTGAAGTATACGGCTGAGCAGCCAACTCTCAGCCGTTCTACTCATCAAACTCTCTGATCATGCGTACTTTCTAGTCTTCTGGACCTTCTTCGTTTCTTGACATTATAAACTTACTGTGCATTAAAAAAACCTTCAAAACAGCAACATCTCACCAACTACGTGGTCGCTGCAGTCCCCTATGAAGGTGATTTATTTCCTATTTTGATATCTGTAATCCACTTCCTGAAAGCTCGCCATTAACTTTAACTACATGACTTGCAAAATCATCGCCATGTTAAGATCCAGAGGCAAACAGCTACGTCAAATTCCAACGCCGGTATCAAAGTCAGCTTTCTGAGAACATCTTGAAACAAAAATCCCACACCGTGCTTATCATTGCGTTCAACACTAACGGCCCACTGGTGGCGCAGTTGGGGATAGAACAGTTTTCCCTACACTTGCATTGTCCTACTTCAGCCCGACGACGGCAAGCAGACCTGTAGTGTCCACCAACCAAGCGATTCAAATATCACGTTTTCATTATTGTATATTGTACCCGTATATTTCAGAAGCAGTTGATTTACTTTCATTTTACAATAATAACCTAACTTGCCAAAATAGGCCTGGCAGATGCACGAAGGCATCATCATTTCAAGCCTGCTCATTTCAAGACTGCCATCGAGAAAGCCATGTCATCTTCATGACTGTCACTCAACAGTGATTGTTAACCGCCATTCATGCGCCCATCCCTCATGCAATGCCCATCCTGAGGACCCTTGAGTTTGATATAAATAAATAAAGCATCCACAAAGCATTAGTATGGTGTCGGTACACGTTAACCATACGAGTCGATTAAAATAAAGCAAAACGAGTGAAACTTCACTGCCAACAACAACATCATCATCATCATTCGCCTGACTACGCCCACAGCAGTGCAAAGGAAAGTATACAACAGCTGTACCTCACCGGTACTCACCTATGGATCTGGAAAGTGGAGGCTAACGAAAAGAGTTCAACTTAGGTTAAGCACAACGCAGACAATATTCCTGAGCTTCTACCGCAGGGCATCGGCTGTTGTAAACGCGGTCTCATACTGTCTATAAAATATGTGAGAGAGATTTGCTGATATCGGAAAGCTCATTCGTGGGCAGTGCCCCAGCGAATGCTACGTATCTGGTACCCGTCGGAACTTTTCTGGCTGTCATCTCCTTGCTACCTGCGGTGTCTAAGTGGAACTTCAAAGCGCAAGGGGTGTCTCCACTGCCACGCGTCCCACCCAATGCCGGCAGATCTAGCAGGAAGCGTTTAGCCGCTGCCTCTGCCTGGAATTGGCGCCGTGCAGTCACGACGGTGACAACTTTGTTGTCGCCTAGTGGGTCCGGCGCGCTCCGGCCCGCGTTGCTTGCAGGACGGTCACAACGCTGCGAAATGCGCTCGATCGCGTTCTAATTCTTCTATATTTACTTCATGCTCCGAATCTGCAGTAAACTTGCGCTAAGTAGATGTTTTGCTTTACCACTTAAGGTGTCTCGGTGCTCATCGTAAACGGCTGTTCCCTTCCGAAAATGTTTAGGATTAGTTTTTTTGTAATCATTTTTATAGCCGCCATATTGCCTTTTCCTGTCCAGCTCATTGATCATCCTTTGTAATTCGTCATCTGAGTTACACAGAAAGGCAATGTCCTCAGCACATCACCGATTACTAAGGTATTCACCATTAATGCTTATAACCGATTGTTCACAATACCGGTCTTTGAATGCCTCGTTCAAAGAAATGTGGAATGGGACTACAGAGATCTCTCTCTGTCCAACACCAATCTTCATATGCCTTTGATTACTTTCTTTACTGAGGACTATGGTAGGAGCACAGACGCTATAGATATGTGCTAGTATTTGGACATATGGCTTCTCAATGCATTGCCTTCACAAATCCTGCAAGACAGTAGTTTCTCTCAGTGAGCGAATGCTCTCTTGTAATTTCAGAAGTTTATATTTAGGGGTTGATTATACACTGCGCATTTCGTTATCACCTTGTTGACAGTGTAAATATGAATTATTGTTGAAAAAATCCTTTATGAAAGCCTGCCTAAATGCACGCTGATTGAAAGCTGCGCTTTTCTTGATTGTATTAGCGGTTACCGTAGCAAATACCTTGCAGGCAATGGACAGTAGGCTGATCGGTCTGTAATTTCATCGGCTGATCGGTCTGTAAGACGGTGTGAAGAGATAAGGGCCTCACAGCACTGTAGATAAAGCTGCATTTAAAATATAGTAGAAATATACGCCGCTTCGTTCATTTTTCGTGATGAAGAATGACTAACGTATAGGAGGTATTCACTGAGGCCGCGCTACCAGACGGCGCGAGCGTCGTCGCGGCAGGCGCGCCATGTTTGCGGTCGTTTCAGGCCAGCTCGCGCAGTGTCACGGTGCGCCGTGAGGTACCCGGCCTGAACTGTTAGTGATCCGTAACATATTTGTACGTTGTTGAATACGACAGCGACCACTTATCTTTGAGGAGCGCGTATTGTGCATGAAGTCTGCAGCAGAATTCTTCTGCGCCGTGATATAACCGAGCTGCCTCAACTCGGCAGCAAAACTGGCTGGCTGCGCTGCACGCAAGAACGTACACGACTTGCAGCTTTTAATATCAGTTGATAACTGTCAGCTAGTCATGCAGGGCACATCGTGGATAAACAGCACGATTAATTACCGAAATTCCAGAACTGCCACCGCAGAATTGATAATTCAAGCGCCTAGCTGTAGTCCGCGAACTGCTGACGCTTCTCAGACGTACGGTCTTTCAGCAGAAAGGCAAAGCGTCATAGCTGCCTTATTTACCCGACAGAACGGCCAAACAAATACTGCCATGCGCTCGCAGCACGAACGGCAGACACAGCGAGAATGTTTTGCAGTTTTGATTGTAGCTACGTAGCGCTGCTTCGTTTGCACAAGACCGTTTTCGCAGCAACGCAGTGTGCAGCCATTCCGCTAGATTCAGTTGAAACACGTCACTTTCAGCAGATAGACATGACAAGTGAAGCTACAGCTAAGTGAACAGACCCTTCGAATTACTCACCTCTTCAAAAACGGCACTTCGGCCGTCGGCACCGCGGACGTCGGCACCCACAGCACGACTCTTGGACTCACCCGCTTGTCAAGTAATTGCACCCTCTCATAGGTTTATATCCTTTAATTCCTTGGCCTGCCAGCAAACTTAAGCCGTGCACAAGGTGGGCCTCGATACCGGTGAATTCAACGCGCGGCAGCAGTCTTGTATACGTCGCACACCATGCCGGTGCCTCCGCATTCCTACTGGGGGGTCGACTTTTTCACAAAGTAGAACCTTCTGAGCGTGCCCGCTCTTTTCTGCTTCGCACAGTTCACGGAATATTCACTCAGTCACGCGGCGGCACGGGTCGGACAGAAATTATCTGCGGCGAGACGCGAAATACACTCACATTTCACCCATCACCAGCTATTCAAACGCTGCGGCTGCATGCGGCGGCCGCGCGCGCGACCACCAACATGGCGAATGCCGCGCCGGCCGCTAGCGCCCCTTGCGGATGACGTCATGTGAATACCTCCTATAAACAAGATGTTCAAAGAGACGCTAATATTGTTTTTCTATCGCAGTTTTTTTAGTGAATAAATTCCGTGGGTTACTGCTTGATATATATTTTCTAAATAAGAACGCATTTTTATACTTGCTGCAAGAGAATCCAAATCTAGCATTATTTTCAAGGAGGACCTCATTCGGCTGTTGAGATGTGGCTACACTCCGCCTTGTGAGAAAGAGCGCGTGTGCAACGCTTCCAGCGTACGGATCGTGTCCAAGGAAGGATTTCGTTTTGGTCCGTCGGTGTGTGGTCTGGCACGCAACGGCCATCGCCCTCCAGCGGACAAGCCGGGAGGCTGTGAGTGATTAGGTGGTGATTCAATTTGTCAAAAGGAATTTTCACCGCACTCGCACAAGCGCACTCAGTATTCTATCTTGTGTAAAACGAATGCGGGAAGACTCACAGTAGAGCAGAAAAACATCAAACATTAACAAGTGCGTGGCTGCCATGTTTTTCGTGGTTTGGCTTTGGCCTCTTGCCCGTATGCAACGCAAAAGGGTATGTCCACATAAATCCCCAACCAAGATCTACGGCACAGCGCCACGCTGTTATACAACGTTTCTTGTCAGTCGTGAATCTATGTAGTTCGTGAATCCACTTCAGCCGCTCGACCCCAACCTCCGGCCTTTATCAGTACTTTCACGAGGCTCATTGTATCTGGTTTGTGTGAACAGTGTGTAGCTAGTACAAAGTCACATGAACCTTGACCCACTGAAATGGCGCTTTTCAACCTGCATTGATTTTCTCCAGTATTTGCATGATTGCTCGCTAAAATTTTAACGACGATGATTTCAGGGGAGTTAATAAATGCAGTCAGGCTTGTAAAGCTTTAGGCTTTTTCTCTTTCCCTTGCAATTTGTGTTGTAGTAGTTTCTGCATACGTAAGGAATTTCTTCTTCAGTCATGAAACAGGCACATGCAGTTCGCATCCTATGAAAGAGAGGAAAAGTGAAATATCTTTATCCGCCAGCTTGTGCGCTCTATACTTCAGCCACGGATAATATATCAGGCACAATTTCAACGTCTCACCCGCAGACAGTGGGACTCCCTTGAAGCTATCAATCGTGAGGCTATGCGCGCCGTAACATTTTTGCCTCGTTTGACACCCATACCCGTGCTTCAGGAGTTCGCCCAAATTAATACTCTCAGTGAACTCATTGACCAGCGGGTGGCAAACAAAGCTCGCAAACAGTCTCTACAACTTCATCGTTTAAAGACGCTCCCTCCGTGGTCGTATTGTCAGCTCACAGACAATCGCCCCACTGTTTCCCCGTCGGTATCAGCCGCGCATCTGCCTGAAGGGTGCATATTGTACACCGATGCATCACATACTGCAGAGCGGGGAGTTCCTGCTGTATATAGTCCCTCCCATCAGCATCTCAACTCTCGTGCGACGTACACCGCAGATACATGTACCCCCCTGGCATTGGAACTTCAAGCCATTTACAATGCCATTGCTTCCCTTTCGCTCGTTCCCACATTCAATGCAGTTCATATTTATACAGACTCCCTTGCCGCCCTTAAACAGCTTAAGGCTGTTCGACGCACATTCCAGATTACACAATCAATTCACCTACTCTGGGCAAAATACCCATGACCTGTACGCATACACTGGATTCGCGGTCATGCTCACGATCCACATAACATTCAAGCAGATGCTATGTCTCACATTGACACATCAGACGACTCGCCACCTTCCCCTCTTCCCCCAGATCCGTTCCTGTCGCATGTCTCCGATCCACAAGCTCTGCGCCAGCGAACACGCGCTCTAATTCCTCCGTGTTCGCACCCTCTCCCCCGTAGTCTAACTCGGCAGGAGGAGGTATCAGTGCGCCGGATTCGGGCAGGGGCGGCCCTGACCCCATCTGTCCGTTATCGGTGGCGTGATAAATATCTGCAAGCAACTGACAGGTGCCCTCACTGCGGCGCTGCACCGGACATTTGTGATGTGCGGCACCTGTTGTGGACTTGCCCAGTGACGGCCCCTATTAGAAAACGGCTCCTCAGGAAGGTCGGCCTGTGGTGGAACCGCGACGGGGACTATGTGAAGTGGACTATGGACAATCACTTCACCAGCAGCCTATGCGAGTACCTCGCCGAAACTGGTCTACACTCCTTCTTTTAACTTTCTGTAACCTACAGTCCACTCCCCCTTTTCTCAACTTATGCCTCAAGGCAGACTTCTCGGATAGAAAAAAAATATCTTTATAGTCAGCAATATTACCAATAATGCAGTTTCCTTTTCCTGAAACCTGTTGCTATGTTGTGATTATTCATGACGCAACATGAATGATGGCTAAATACGTATAAAAACGTGCATTACATCAGGTCGTTTATAGCTCACATCTCCCGAAGAGGTGTCTGCGGTTCCATCAGAAATTGAATACCTCATTTGTTGGCGGTAGTTACGAAATCAAAAGGGGGTTGTATAAACCTGCTCTATAAGTTATTAGCCTTGAGATTTTGAGCAATTGTTTTACAGACGTGCCAGGACAAATATTTTTGTAAATTTCTTTTATTATAACATATATATATAATACAAGAAATATATATATATATATATATATATATATATATATATATATATAGTAGTTGCAGGAAGTCTTGTCGTTCAATGGGCCAGGAAGACTTGTAGAAGAAGGGGTCACAACCTTGCAATTATCTTAATTTAATACCGACAGTTTCGGACGGAGGACCGTCCTTCCTCAGGGTATACACAAGAATCTTGTGTATACCCTGAGGAAGGACGGTCCTCCGTCCGAAACTGTCGGTATTAAATTAAGATAATTGCAAGGTTGTGACCCCTTCTTCTATATATATATATATATATATATATATATATATATATATATATATATATATATATATATATATATATATATATTGTCACCGAGAAACGCAGCAGGAAGCGGGAAGCAAAGCAAAGCCGTTTTCTAGGACGAGGCTCGCCGAACCGCCGAGCTCATGCAATACAAAGAAGACGCTCGGCTACGCGCTGGGAGACAAGGTGCGGCCACCAGGTGGCGCCTGCAGAGTGTCAGTAGTGTGGCATTGCCCCCCTCCCTTCCAATAGGCATCGGTTCGATGACGCACGGGAGGAGGGGGGGATTAATAATAAAGGCAACGCGGAAAGTTCACGGTGCGAGTGTCTCCGTGAAGTGGGGCGAACGGGAGTAATACGGCTTCATTCGCGCCACGTGCACTACTTCGGACGTCGGTTGTCGAGAGGACCGGACAGTTCCTTGAGGGAGCACCTAGTAGTTCACCGCGCTGAGGCGGCGTAGCACCTTGTAGGGACCAAAGTAACGCCGAAGAAGCTTCTCAGAGCGCCCTCGCAAACGGATCGGGCTCCACTCCCATACTTGGTCACCGGCTGTGTAAATAACCTCCCTGCGGCGGAGGTTGTAACCCTCGGTGTCGCGTTGTTGTTGGCGCCGGAGTCGTTGTCGACCACATGGCGAGCGGTTTCGACGTCACGAACAAATTGGTGAGCGGCCACGACAGAAGAAGGAGCAGGGTCCGGAAGAAGCATGGCGTCCAGCATGGCCAGGGCTTCGCGACCGTGCACCAAATGGAACGGAGTGAAGCGTATCGTTTCGTGTAGAGGAGAGTTGTAAGCGAACGTGATGTAAGGCAGTATTCGATCCCAGTTCCCGTGATCATCGTCGACATACACCGAAATCATATCGGCAATTGTCTTGTTAAGCCGCTCAGTCAGTCCGTTCGTTTGCGGATGGTAGGCTGTAGTCTTTCGATGGCTGGTGCCACTGAGACGAAGTACCTCGCTCGTTAATGCCGACGTAAACGCGGTTCCCCTGCCAGTTAATAAGACTGTAGGGGCTCCGTGACAAAGCACAATGTTGTAAATGAAGAAATGTGCAACTTCGGCTGCGGTACCACGGGGAATGGCCTTGGTCTCACAGTAGCCGCTACGATAGTCAGTGGCAACAGCAATATACCGGTTACCCATGGAAGACGCCGGAAATGGGCCGAGTAAGTCCATGACGACCTGTTGAAATGGGAGGCGCGGGGGATCAATAGGCTGCAGGAGCCCGGCTGGTTTAGTCGGCGGCGTCTTCCGGCGCTGGCACTCACGACAGGTTCGTACGTAGCGGTGGACAACCGCAGCAAGCCTGGGCCAGTCGTACTTGTGACGTATGCGCGCCAATGTGCTGGAAAACCCGAGGTGGCCCTAAGGAAGGTCGTCGTTGCACGCACGCAGAACTTCGCCACGAAGCGCCGTAGGTACTGCAAGCAGATAGACAGTGTCCGTTGGGCTGTAATTCTTTTTGTAGAGGACACCATCAGGCAAGCAAAACGATGACAGTACGCGCTTGAACAGTAGAGGAGGAGATGGAGTGGTTCCTTCGAGGTACTCGATGAGGGGAAGGAGTTCGGAGTCGGCCCTCTGTGGGCGGGCAAGAGCGGACGTGGTGACAGCACCGAGGAAAGCGGAATCGTCGTCGGATTCGTCCGCGGGGCAGGGAATAGGAGCGCGGGACAGACAGTCAGCATCGCTGTGTTTCTGTCTGGACTTGTGCACAATGGTGACATCAAATTCTTGTAACCGAAGGCTCCATCGAGCAAGTCGCCCCGAGGGATCTTTCAGATACGCCAGCCAACAGAGTGAATGATGATCGCTCACAACCCGAAATGGGTGGCCATACAAGCACGGACGAAATTTCGTAACGGCCCACAGCACAGCCAGACATTCCTTTTCCGTGGTGGAATAGTTGACTTCGGAACGGGATAAAGCGCGACTGGCATAAGCAATCACGAGTTCTAGGCCACCTTGCCACTGAACAAGAACCGCACCGAGACCAACGCCACTGGCATCAGTGAGTAGTTCCGTGTCGGCCTCCTCGTCGAAGTGGCCAAGTACAGCCGTACATTGGAGACGCGACTTGAGTTCCGTGTAGGCTCTTTCTTGCTCCTGGCCCCGGAAGAAGGGTTCAGAGCCTTTCGTCAGGCGGGTCAGAGGCTCAGCTAGCTTGGAGAAATTATGAGCAAACCGGCGATAATAGGCGCAGAGGCCCAAGAAACGACGTAGGCTCCGTTTGTCTGTGGGCGTGGGGAAGGCAGCTACGCCGGCCGTCTTTTTGGGGTCCGGACTAACGCCTCGAGCGTTGACAATGTGCCCAAGAAACTTGAGCTCATGAAACGCAAAGTGACATTTTTCCGGTTTGAGAGAGAGACCAGCGGAACGTATGGCGTCGAAAACAGCTCGAAAACCTCACCGACCTCACCGAGGTGCTGCGAACGATTAGTTTCAGCTGAAATTTCAGTTACCCCCGACAGTTATCAAGTGACCGCACTCGTCGATACCAGTGCTGATTTTTCCGTGATGAGCAGTCAGCTCGCCACGAATCTCCGCAAGGTTCTGACGCCTTGGTGTGGATCCCTGATTCGCACCGCCAGTGGCCATGTAGTGACGCCGATCAGCGTCTGCACCTGCCGCATCTAGATCCGAGGTCTTACTTTCACTGGCTCCTTTGCCGTATTACGTGACCGTTCGAAAGATCTCATTCTGGGCATGGATTGCCTTCGAGAGTATGGTGCAGTCATCGACCTTCGGGAGCTCATGGTATCTTTTTCCGCCTAGCGAGCCGTTGACACCAACATGGAGCCCAGCAGAGAAGTGTTGCGCCTATGTGACGACCACATAACGATCCCTCCGCGAGCCCGAAAATTCGTCACAGTCGAGGTAGTAGCAGCACCGGCATCCTTGGCATCGCTGAAGCGAACATGTCGCTGCTACTCGCTCGGCAAGTTTGTGTAGCCCGAGGCCTCGTAGAACTTGCCAACGGTCATACGGACATCTTAGTCACCAACTTTACCTGTGAACCGCAACATTTAACGAAGACAGAGATCGTCGCTTATTTTGACAAGCTCGGAGAGTGTACCAGGCAGTGCTCTTTGTCCACGACGTCAGGCCTCGACGACGGGACGGCTACAGCCATCCCGACCGACGTAAACCCGTACCTCTTAACCAGTCAGAAACAATGCGTAGAAAATCTCATCTCTTCCTTCCGCGACTGTTTTACATCAACTTCCAAGGTGCGGCAGCCGCCGCTTACTAAGCATCGAATTATCGTTGCTGACGACCAAAGACCACTATGTCAGCGCCCTTATCGTATGTCTTCAAAAGAACGTGATGCCATCCGCCGCCAAGTTACACAAATGCTCCAGGACGACGTCATACAACCGTCCACGAGCCCCTGGGCATCGCCTGTTGTCCTCGTCACGAAAAAAGATGGCACCCTCAGGTTCTGCGTGGATTACAGGCGCCTCAATAACGTCACGAAAAAGGACGCGTACCCTCTGCCACGCATTGATGATTCCCTAGACCGCCTTAGCCATGCCACCTACTTTTCTTCCCCTGACCTCCGCAGTGGGTATTGGAAAATATAGGTGGACGAATGCGACCGAGAGAAGACCGCCTTTATTATCCCTGACGGTTTATGCGAATTTAAGGTGCTCCCTTTTGGCTTGTGCTCGGCCCCTGCCACATTCCAACGAATGATGGACAACGTGCTGTCTGGCCTGAAGTGGCAGTCGTGCCTCGTATATCTCGACGATGTCGTGATATTCCCCGACACGTTCGATGAGCACCTGAAACGTATGCGTGCTGTTTTCCAGGCCATACGTTCCGCTGGTCTCTCTCTCAAACTGGAAAAATGTCACTATATTATAAAGTATAATAAATAAACAGTATGATAATACATCATAAAATATTGCGGGATAAATTACAGGATAATCCTCATTGTTCTAAAAATTGGGGTACCCGGTTAAACACTCAAAAAGGCAAATATTTCAACAATAAAAAATGGCTGTGGCTTAGCTTGGTTAAGCCCGGTAATTGCGAAAGCAATATCCGTAGCTACGCCATGGTGCAGCTGGTAGTGTAGCTGGTGGTGGTGCTTGTATTTAGACTTTTGGTGATGCATCGGTTATACAATCCAATCCAATCCCATCCAATATGCTAATATGGTAGCTACCTGCCTCGCTACACGACGGGCTGAAAGTGCAACTAGTATTGATTTCGCAATAAAAGGAAGAAATTCGCCAGTACTTTTATACACCTTCTTCAAAACGATAATATTTGAGCTGTGGAGTGATATAAATAACAGTATTGCGCTTACAAATTAACAAAACCTGATCGAAAGGAACCAGCAACTTCGGCTGCTGCGTTGCAGAAACTAGGGTCATTAAGAGAAAACTTTTCACTGCTCTTGCTAATACTAAACATCTGCCATATAACAGCGTTAGAGCTAAAGTTGAATACGCGGCGGTAGTATGGAAGCTGCACAATAAAAACACATACCCTGCCACTCAAGCGTGTGGTTTATGTTGGAAGATATAGAAGAAATAATTCACTCTGTATGCTAAGGCTAACACACCATACATAATTTAGAGTCCTGGAGGAAAGTTAGTCGCCTAATCTTGTTCAATCAGTGCTACAAGAAAAATAAAAAAAAAGAATTTCCTTAAACGCATCAAAGCTCACTGTACGAGGAGTACCAGACACGCGCAGGAACAATTACTAGCATTAATTTCAGCCCACATAAACACAATTAAAAAATGGCGTCTTCCCTAGGCTAGTATCCGAATGGAATGCCTTACCACTTCGAAATTTTCAGTCAGGTAATACTACAACAGGAGTGAAAAGTCACTTCCTTGTTTAAAGAATTTTTGTTTTGTATGAAGACGCCTGTCTTTATTTGTTTCTGTTTTTTATTTGCTTTCCACTGCTAATATTTTCTCTATATCCTTATCATTTCTTGTGAAATGATTGAATATGCCCCTCCTGCTAGGACCATGCATGGTCCGCAGTATTCGAAATAAATACAATAAATATACCTAATGCATACACAAGGGGCACAAAGGCATGCGTTGCACGTTGCATTAAATATTCTTCTGCAAGTTTGTTATGGTTTAGAATATGTCTTTTCGCTTTCGTTCGCAGTACATCAAATAGCAGAACCTTCGGCTGCCAGAACTTCTAAACTGGCACGCTAAAAATGCATTGCTTGCTTTTATGAGTAAAGGTAAGTATAGAGGTTTCCTATCCACCGGGATTCCTGATAGGAATCCCGGTGGACGACATTGTAACGCCTACATTAGCGAGTGAACGGCTGTTTTTTTCCTAACGTAGCCTTGTAACGACATTGGAACGCCTGACATGTGCTGAGGTGCAGAGAAAAACCCCCACGGATGTAAATTGACATTTAGTTTCCTATAGCATTCTGCTATTATAAATAGTATAAACGAACGTTGATATTTAAATTTTATTATTCTAAAAGCACATTCCTGCTTTTGGTTATAAGAAAGACAATTTATTCGCACTCTTACTTTAATAGTTTGCATTTGAGCCAATACATTCTGCTCATTTTCATGCAGTGCAAAACATCGCTCGATATAACTATCAGTAATTCAGCATTTACGGACATCGCGTCACAAACATCGCAGTTGGCAATGTGAAATGATAAATAAATCTTCGGTGTTGCGAATATTGATTCAAGGAAGATGAACATAGGAATTTTTCTCATTTTTCGTCCCGCTTGCGAGCTTATCGGTTTGCGCAAAGCTGACTGGCTGGCCAGGGGTGTCCTTAAGCTTGCGGAAACAGTTATGCGGCGACGTTTTTGACACTTGAATTGACGGCTGGCGTATTTATCTCATCATGATGCAAACCTGCGCCTGATGTCATCTATACACTTTTCAGTTTACGAAGGTTCCCGCGGAGAGTAATTAGAAGGAACTTGCTTTCATCGCAGTCGCTTTTTTAGTATATACATAAAGCAAGCTCCATTCCTGGCCATTTTCTTCAGCGTGAGAGAGTAAAATATTTTGTCTGGAATATAAAAAGGCTGCATTATTCACCCCAACAATCAAACAGTGTAACTTCACTGAACCACTCCGCTGCAATTTGCGTTCTGGGCCTGTTTAGCCTACTCGTGGAAGGTGCCCGAGCTCCTGGCATATGGCGCAGTTCTCATACTAGGCAGTGTCGTACATTCTGAAGCATGCACCCATTGAGAATGGCGCAAATTTTGTCGTCATCTGAGTGCGTAATAGCTTTTTGTGATGTTATTAGGGATGGCGGAGGGGATGAAGCTACCATTGAAATCTGCAGGAAGATTGAATATGTTTTCGCAGACCTAACAAAGGAAGTCGACGGGCTGTTGAATTCACGCTGGAACTCATCCACGTCGTCATCACCGTGATTCGCTATTTTGTTGCGCCTTGGTAAATTGAATTTAAGAGAGCTTAATGGAACGGAGCTGACTAAGGAGTGTAATAGGTACTTTTGATTGGCCATTGTTTCACTAAGAGGGCTTACAAACCCAAACAGATAACAATTCAATGGACATCCCAGCGTCCGAGTAACGCCATTTGGTACTTGTACCTTCCTTCTCACCAGCAAACACACGTGTATGGTGACACTGGACGTTGCTGGCAGGGTTCCGCGACCTCATTTCAGGGCCAGGATATCAAGGGTTCGCCGTCTAGGCGGATCTTGTGACCTGTTTCTTAGGGCACATATTTGGGACCATTAATATTTGCCAACATGCTTACGACCAAAGAATGATATATTACTAAAGAAACGTTTTTCACACAATAGAAATTTCGTTATAACCTCTTACTAGCCTGCATTCCTATTTATTGATCTGCACTTGAAGCCAGATTGAGAGGCTCGGTGCACTGTTAACACAAAGGAGTTACCTTGTTTTTAAGTGAATTAATTTCAGCCTTTGTGACATTCCATGAATTTGGATATTACTACTGGGCGATTTTTTGTTCGAGTACATTGATGTACATCGCTATTTATTGACATCAGTCACAATCTTTCCAAAATCTAAGCAAAGTAAGTTGCCCTCTGGTTAGTACAAAATTTACTTGCAAATTTTCTGACTTTTGGGGATGATAGCGCATTGAACTAGCATCTCGAGGCTAATGGCAAAGGTTCTCTCGGACCAGGTACTAGGCTCACATTCAGACAGACTTCTAAGGCACGTAACCAAAGAGCCCCTCCAAAAAAATTAGAAGCCGGAAAAGGGGCAAGGTAGAGTGGCACCTACACATATAAAATTTCAGATTGTTGAAATATAGTTGCTCATAAGCACCCCTCCCGGTTTACTTTTTCACCTCGATATCAAAAGTTCAAAAGTTTTGTACAATTAGCAACGGGGCGAACAGGTGGGGCAGGAAAGCTATATCATGTTTCACCTGCGCCATGACCTCGATAATAAATTTCTTCCATTAGCATAGCGTAGCGTTTAGAACATAATTTTATTGCGGGAATCGGTATGTTGCATAAACGGAACGCTCCCATAGGACGCTTTATACGAAACACGTCTTAATAACAGCCCGCAGATAGAGAATCCTGACAATGTAGAAAGCAATTGTCGAAGTTCAAATGCAAGAGGCGAGTTAATTGACCCCAACTGCTAACCTAGTTTGAAATTAGTGGTTCTTGAAAAAGAAATGGCGCAGTATTTGCTTCACTTCTGTTCGTTTTAGGGAATATTTTGGGCCATAAAAGAGGCGGAGGGGGGGGGGGGGGGTAGGGGTGGCGGCACAGAGCTGGAACTGGTATAACCTATTATCAAAGGCTGCGTGGCACCTAAAAATATGCTGTATATTGTCGTCTATAAAACTTTTTTTTTACCTCAGCCGCGCAGCTACACGCAGCAATACATTCAATCAATGCATTACAACACTGTCAGGAAGATCTTACGAATAAAGGAGGCAGCACAAAATGACCTCTCACCTGACGGGCCTGCAGCAGAAACTAACGAAGTGAACGCGTCCGTAGAGGAAAACACAGGTTAGGCTATATTCGCTGCCAATAGAGCCATTTTTATACAAAGTTGCTTTTCGGAGAAAATCCTACTTTATATTGCTTATGTGCTCTAAGGATTCGAAACAAAAACATTGTTTTAAACTAAATGTGGATACGATTTGTTCAGCCCCTTATGGTAATAAATCGGAATTTTATGCGATGCTCGGGTTATAATAGCGTTAGCAGTTTGAATATCTTAAAAGGACACAAGACTGAGGTTATCTGCCACCAAAAAGTGGGCACCAGTGGCGGAAGCCAAAATTTGTGCACTCGTTGGCGCGACTGGACCTCACTCTTCAAACTTAAGGTAGTGCGCTACTTTTAAAATTATGCAAACTACCGCAAAGCGCAAAGGGTAGTTTTCTTAAAGTTGTTATGAAAGTACTGCCTGATGCATGGCATTCAGCAAGCAACGGCTGGTCAGAGGTTACTTATAAGGAAATTTTGGCTGTTAATGTTACGAAAGTGGATGCATCCACGATGCGCTGCGTAATGCCACGAACAAGGACAATGATAAAGAGCATTCAAACAATAACTTACCCTCGGTATATTGTGCCATGTACTTTTCGCTCTCCCCAATTGGTACAAACGTAACGTTTACATTCAGTTCACCACTGCAAGAATGTAAAACAGAAATAAGAGCAATGCAAGACCTCATATCACTTTAAAAATTCGTTGGGTTGTGAATACCCAACACCCTGACTACATTCACTGCAGGGCAAAGGCCTCTCCCATGTCTCTCGAATTAACCCTGTCCTTCGCCAGTTGCGGCCACCGTATCCCCGCAAACTTCTTAATCTCATCCGCCCACCTAACTTTCTGCCGGCCCCTGCTACGCTCTCCTTCTCTTGGAATTTCTCGCTCATGATCCGGATCGGCGGTCACTACTAGCCCTGAGTAGACATTATTCTCTGCTTCCAGCGCCTCACTACCAATTGCGAATTGCCGTTCCCTTAATGCCTAGACTGTGGAACACTAATTTTTTTCCTGCATGTTGATTTTTAGCCCTACCGTTCTGCTCTGCCTGTCTAACTCATTGATCATGCTTTGCCGTTCATGTCCTGAGTCATTTAGCAAGCCAATGGGATTAACCAATCTTAGATTAGTTATGTATTCTCCGTTAAGTATTACCACAACTCTTCCCATTTCAGGCCCCGGATTACCTCCTGTAAACAGGCGGTGAATAGCATTGGCGTGATGGCGATTACAAGAGCGGTTTAATTTTTGTTGAAAGAGGACAAGAAAATGAATTTCCGCGAAGTTTTACTCTAGAAGTAATTTGCTTCACGTTATTTTAAACACTAAAAAATGCTCAGGGGCTATGCGCTTTATATATCTCAGGAATAGCCATTGTAACTAATTTTACAGCACTATTTTAAAATGACAGCTTTCAGGCTCCCGTTGTGCAGAAAATGTGACGTCAGGGTCGGTGTAGGCATTACAAGCGAAAAATCCCCGGAGCTGTAACATAGGTTGAAAACCAAGCTCACATGACCTTGCCCCGTCATCCCCACCTGACTACCGGATTGTTAGCAAACTGAGCATCGTGGTAGGTGACTGTCAAAGTAATAATTGGTGGAGAAGTTCTCGTGGAGGAGTGTGACCCAACTTCAAACACTTTTGCGTGACGCTCCCAGACACCTTTAGAGCGTGGGGAGGTAGCGGTCTCGGACTCAAAGGAGATGCCCTCGACTCAGCGTGGCAAACTCAGCGGAGACCAGCTAGCAATAGACAATAGGTTTTAGGCCGTTTGGTGCTCAGTTTTCGCTTGTCTCAAGCCATAGAATGGGTCGCAAGCCATAGAATACAGCAATGAGAGGATACAGAGGGTTTCACAATCACTAGTACAAACCCATACAAAGTGATCAACAAAACAACACAGCTTGTGCAAAGTTAAACTCGAGAGAGACTACAATACCAAAGGGATATTGAACCTAAAGTGCGCTAACACAAGAGGGAGACAAACAAACAGAACAGAATTTCTTCACCGGGCACTGTGACAGTCCGACTACCAGAGGTCGACGACGATGCCGTCCCGCCGACGGGCACGCGCTGCCTGGTTGGTCCGTGGCTGGGGCGAGTGGTGTTGTCTCGGCTGTCGAGCGGGCGCGCTTCAATGAAGCTTTAATGGCGGCTCGGGCTAAACTAAGAGCGGCCAACGCCCTTCTTATATGGGATTGGTGTGCGTCTGTTTGCTGTACGCGCAAAGGCAGGCACACACATGCACACAGTATCGGCCGTGCAGTCCCCTACTTCTCGCACCGGGCGCGCGTCCCCATTGGTCAAAATGCCGGGAGTGTCTCGAGAAGCATCGAGAAATTTCCGGGGCGGTGCCGCCGCGGACGCGCCAGTCAAGAGGAGGAGGGCATGTCTTATTACACGCAGGGCTACGCCCTCTCCGCCGGTTTCGAGTCGAAGTATCTTCGACATTCTGGAAAAATCGACGACAATCTCCTCGCGTGCCGCATGGGCGAGCGGTGGTGGAGGGGGCAGCCACGCACACAAGGCCAGTCCCTCACCGGGGTTTCCTTCTCCCCCGCTTTACGACGTGCGCCGGCGAGAGCCGTTCGCGCGGTTCTTTTTTTCGCTTTTGCTTTTTTCAAAATTGCGCCGTATTTTGTGACAAGGAGCAACCTGAGTCGCACAAACTCCACCGATGGTAGCACCTGCCATCACAGGCCCATCGCTTAAACACAGCACTACTGGGCCGTGAGTGTTATGAGTAGTTCCAGGGATATATAACTGTGAATTCGAGAATGTCTGTTTCCGCATGTGTGGATGTTTACTCTCTATAGCTATCTCGTGATACTATTAAGGCAGATCTTAGCTGTCCTGTACAATGTATTTTTGCCTGCAGAGACTAGGGAAGAATACAGCTTTGCCGATGCAGCGGCGATCTCAAGGAATTAGGTGTCATAAAGCAAGATCAGCGAACTAACGCGACGACGTCCTGATTAAAGGCTCCATTCCTTTTAAAGAGCCATTTAGGACAGCACTATCCATCATTTCATCGCAGTAGAAATGGATTCTGTCATTGTTGATGTTTGTCTAGGACCAGTAAAAACATTTATTGCTGAAAACATTGTGGTTAAATATTTTTGCGCCACTCGATTGAAACTCGTGCCGTCTACTACGATTAGGGCTCGTAGGGTAGACTACAATCTGTGCTTAATAAATAGGGTCGAAGAGGCATTTTGCTTGTGAATCCGGCGGGTAATGGCGACAACTTTACTAGGTTTTATAGCTTCTCTAGCTAATCGAAGCTCCGTTTTTAGTGTCACTAGGAGGTATGTTCTATTATCCAGTCAGCTTTGAAATACAGCAACTTCAATATGCCCTTAGTCTTTGTTTAAAGAATGTAAGCGCTTGAGTGCCCAGTCCTCTTCCAACATTAAATTTTTTTCTGGTTTAATTAAGATCAACCAAACACTAAAAGAAGGCACGATTTGAGATATCTGTTTCATCGATGACTCACTTTCTGATGGACTTTAAGAGAAAAAAAAAATGAAGAGACAGTTCAAATATGCTACTTACTACTGACAGCGTTTGAATCGTGCGCGGAGAGTGTATTTGTACAGCGTTGGGCTGTACTGATTTGCTTTTTTGGCCGAATCGCAGCGGACTGCGGAGTTAGTGGTGTGCGTCCTATAATTAACCACAAGGGGCTCGTTCACTCTCGCCATCTGAAAACATGTAGGTGGACCACTGATCAGATGGCAGGAATTCTTGGCATTAGTGCAAATAAATTAGTATAATAAAGTCTTGATCTTAGTATCTTAATCTTGATCTTGATCTTAATATTAATATAATAAAGCCGCACCTTAGCGGACCACGCGACTTTTCCGCCGGACGCGAGCGTGTTTCTGCTGGTCGAGTCCGCACCGGTTGCCTCTGGCGAAGTTCTTCTGGAAGGTAGTGTGCAGCTGCTTGTTGACAGTGGTTTTGGTGTTGCTAGAGGTGTCACGTGGTTTCACTCTGGCTGCTCCCGAGTCCTCGTCACCAGCGCCTCAGAGCCCCTGTGGATGCTGATACCCTGTCTCCGGTTCCTTCCTATCCACCCCCTCTCCAGCACTCGGTGCCGGCTTTAGGTCTCAGCAGTGCACCGCAACTTTCTGCTCTGGAGAGAGACGAGCTCCTCGCTCTGCTGGGTGAGTTCCAAAACTTCAGCTCCAGCGACCTTCCATCGCGTTATGAAAACCGTGCTCACCGGCCGAAAATGGCAAACATGCCTTGTCTACCTTCATGATGTCGTCATTTTTTCAAGGACGTTTTATGAACATCTTTATCGCCTAAAAGCGGTCGTGCAGGCGATCAGAAACTCCGGCCTCACCCTCAAGCCTACGAAGTGCCAGTTTGCCTATAACAAACTGAAATTTCTGGTTAAGGTCGTCAGTCACGAGGGCGTCCGTGCTGATCCCGAGAAAACAGTGGCCGGTGCTTCCTTCCCGACGCCGTAGGAAAAGAACACCGTGCGGAGGTTCCTGGGCCTGTGCGCTTATTACAGACCCTTTGTTCCCAACTTTTCGGATATCGCCGTGCCGCTTACTCGCCTAACAAAAGAGTCTGTCTCCTTCCAGTGGTCTGATGAAGAGCAGTTTGCATTTGATCATCGAAAACGGCGCCTGCAGGCTTCCCCTGTACTATGCCATTTTGATCAGGACGCAGCGACTGAGGTACACATTGACGCCAGTAGCAAGGGCCTTGGAGCCGTCGTGATCCAGCACCAGAACGGCGCCGAACGTGTCGTCGCATACACCAGTCGTGTTTTGTGGAAGGCGGAAACCAATTACTCGACCACCGAAAAACCTATCTGTATGGACGCCCTTTCCAAGTGGTCACAGACCACTTCTATCTGTGTTGGCTGACGTATCTAAGGGGCCCTGCAGGCCGACTTGCGTGGTGAGTCTTTAGACTGCTAGAATTCGGCGCTATTATTGTCTATAAGTCTGGTCGCAGACTCACTGATGCTGACTGCCTCTCTCGTGTTCCCATCGATTCCGCGCCTACTGATACGAACGGCGACTATGACATTTCTATCTAGGAGCTCTTAGGGCATCTAGGAGCTCTGAGTACCATAGATGTGGCTGCGCGGCAGAGACTCTACCCAGAACTTCGCGACGTGATCTCACATTTGTAGGTTCAAGGAGGCATATTTCCACCTTCTTTTGTACGCGTAGTACCTAATTAATTCCTTAGAGACAACGTTCTCTATAAGAACTTTGCCCTGAGCCCGAGGTCATGGCTTTTCGTTGGGCCCACTGATCTTCGCGACGAAATTATAGAAGCGTCTTATGATGACCCGTCCTCCAGACATTCCTCGAGACGTATTCGCTTACGCGAATACGTTCGAAGAACTATTGGCCACAACTCGTCAAGATCATTCGCCATTACACCAGGACCTGCCGCGAGTGTCAACGGCGCAAAACTCCACCCTTGAAGCCCACGGGACGCCTTCACCCCATCGTGCCAACGCTCAGTCCGTTCCAGCAGATCGGTATGAACCTACTCGGACCTTTTCCTAAGTCGAAATCGGGGAACCGCTGGATTGCTGTTGCGAAGGGCTAGCTCACGCGGTATACCGAATCACGCAATCTGCCGTCATCAACGGTTTGGGATGTGGCAAAGTTTTTAGTTGAGCCAGTCGCTCTCCTATACGGTGCTGCAGAGGTCCTTATCAGTTATTGTGGTGCCGCATTTATGTCTCAACTTCTGTCACAGATACTGAGCTTAAGCCAGTCCGTCCACCGCAAAACTACCGCATACCACCAGCAAACAAACAGACTGACCGAGCGCCTTAATAAGACTTTGGCTGACATGCTCTGAATTTATGTCGACATCGACCACTGAACCTGGGACGAAGTGTTACCGTACGTGAATTTTTCATACAACATCGAGGTTCAAGAAACTACCGGATTTTCACCATTTCGCCTGGTGCATGGCTGAGAAGTCGTTACCATGCTGGACGCTATGTTGCCCCACCAGCTAGACGTCTACAATCACGCCCATGTTCAACTCGTCGCCCAACTTGCGCAAGAAGCACTCCTTCGCATCCAAGCCTCAAAGCGTACTATGACCGCTCAGAACGCGTGGCCTAACACTTCGCGCTTTACACATATCTTTCAGCCTTAATTATGCCTCGCTGCACATCAGGAAGATGCACCTTTCGGGAGGGGCGCAGTGTTAAGTGCATTACTTGTTATTTTCCCCTTACTCAACGTCAGCCTCAGCCAACGGAGTGCCGATCGACGGCAAAGAGGAAGGAACTCGGAGGGACTCGCTCGTGAGCTGTTTTTCTGTCTGTCTTTCTTCAATCCAAACTCATACCTTTTTTCACTCCCTGCCCTCCTTCTGGTCTACTTCCTCGGTGTTGCACTCCCGTGTGCTTTTCTTTTGCCTTTAGTATGTACAGGTGAATAGCAACCTTTACCTCCCGAATCTTGGCCGATCTCCCAGTGTGGGTATGTGTCATATTTTCAAAGGTTAACAACAACAACAGCCCTGCCGCGACCTCTTGGCCTGTTTCTGGCGCCTGCTCCTGTAGTCCTGGCCCTGTGGTGTTCCCACGACCCGCTTCATCTGAAAGACCCGTGGCAATACCGTATTCGCACCCTCGCTGATATGTTCGATATGTACGTCGCTGCCCGCCATATGAATTGGAACCTCTTTTTAACCCATAAGACTTACGGCTGGAAAACTGATAACCATATCACCACTGATTTCTCTCCGTTCTTTATGCTTTATGGCCACCATTCATCCGTCTCCATCGACACAGTTGTCTCCTAAACCCTGCCTCGTACGAGCAAAAAATGTCTGAAGCTTCCCAGAACGCAAAAAAACAGCCACCAATCACACAGTCGCTCACGACAGCCACTCAGTGGTGTCAAAAACACTGCTAGGACAGCGATCTGATCCCATCAGCTTTCTCCCCTTGCTCACTCATGTGGCAATGGACATCACCCAGTACTCCCGCCCAATCAAACAAATTCCTTTCCATGATACCTTGCAACCTGTCACATCATGGAGCCTATATCTCCAGTTAAAAACATTATTGACCCATCATCAGTCTTCCGATGCGCAGACTATGCCTATTCAGTACTTTTAACCCACAATTCTACCCGTTTGTTTTATCGGCCCCAGGATTCGCCAAGATAGCTCTATTCATACACCACGCTCATTGTTAAGAAGATGGGCATTCCCCTAACCACATCACCGTGGACCGCTTTTAGTGCTGCTCCCATCGCCAAAGACTCCCCGATTGCAGGCATTTTGTTTTACGTTTTTTTTGACGTTGTAGCCATCTCTTGCCCTTGCTACCTGGTTATCTAGCGACCTGGCCTCTTTTCTCAAATTCTAAAGTTTATTTTAGAGAATAAAGAAGTGTACACATATCTTAGAGAAATAAAGATTTTTTCCTAAGAAAAGAAATCTGCTTCACGTACATTCATCATGTCGAGATCGCAGGACTTTTTCCTGCTTACGACATGTTCGGCAGCAGCAGCTATAGTGATGACTCCAAGGAAAAATACAATTTTAAAAATCATGGTTCTCGCCCTGAGGTGAGTGATCTCGACAGTGCTTTCTAGATGAGAGGAGAGCCTTTATATGGAGGAACAGGCTTGGGGTTGACGCAATTAAAGGGTACCCAGGAGTCGGCAGCTTTTATTTTACAATAAAAGTGCTAAGAAATTGCGAATATCAGTGCTCTCTTTCTAGAAAGAGCAGCTGTGAATTTGCATAAGGATGCATTTGTCAGAGCATTGCTATGAGTAATAGGCAAAATTCAATTATGTTTTTTGGCGATCTGGGTTATGAGTCTGCGGAAGGCTGTGGTATTTTTTTTTCAACAGCAGTTCTGTATTTCTCTTTAAAGTCATAGTGCATAAAGTGACAGTCGACAAAAGGCGTAATTTATTTATTGAGCTTGTACCATTTGAATAAAAATTGCCTGCACGGCTTATTAAACAGCGTAAAGAAACAATGACATAGCTGCACAAGCGGCTGGTGTATGGAGAATTTAGTGTACTTCTTATGAAGTGATCGAATTCAAAGAATCACAAGACGCTGCTGAAGAATATGTTTTATGTTACACTTCCAAAGGACAGAAAAATATTACAGCCAGGTTCTGAGTGTGTAACGTGAATATTTCAGAGTTAGCTCAGGTGTGATGGCAAAGAAAGAAGTCCAGCTCCGGGGAGGCAGACGCTGGTATCCATCCTGGTACAGCGGTAGCTACCGGACTAACCGCCTCTGGCACGCGAGGAGGATAGCATGCCACAAGGAAACCCGTCACCTGTCCCCCTCATTCCCCTGCACTTTCTTGCTCCCTCGTCTTTATAATTGCAGAGTGGGGATTTTTCTCTCTACACTATGCCAACTGTTGCCACCCACTCTAACTTCCTCCCCCTCCTGTCCCTAAGCAAGAACTCTCCCCACTTTGCCAACTGCCAATCAGTTCAGGTAGCAGGGAGCCCTGCAGAAGCCGACTACTGCACGAAAATGTGGAAAGAACTACTAAAAACTTACTTTATAGTACGTGTTTCAGTTGAGAAATTTGAGATCTTCCCTCGAGAAAGGAAGGGATATCAGACGTTCGACTGACACAGCAGCAAAAAAGGAAACATGCAACTGACATTGGAATATAAAAAAACAGATGGTGGAAAATATATTCAGAGACCTTTGAGCAAGGGCGGGGAGAGTGCTGTTTTTTCTTACTTTATGCTGTCTTTCCTAAAGCTTTAATTTCTTTTTTCCTGGTAATACTATTTCTTGTGAAACGCCCACCATAGATGGTCGAATAATGTGCTCGGAAGGTGAACTGCATTTCCGAGAACTACATATGATACGGGCAAAAACTGTCCAAAAATCATCGAAGATGCATTTGCATCTATTTAAGGTGTAAGGTGTAGACAAAAGAAAACGAATGAGTGCCTGCAAATTTCAAAATATCCACGGGTGTTCAGAACCGAATTCAAATCTATATCTCTCCTGGCTTGCAACAGCAAAGCATATACCATAGCACACACAGGAAGTAGTTTCATGGTGCGTATTATGTAGCGCAAGGCACAGTTGTTTGATGCACAGCACTGCACTTTTACTGCAACATAGTCCTATTTCAATGAAAAAAAATATTGCTTATACGGTAAGGCCTGCACCCTACAGAGCCTTTAGTGGACAGGTAGAGACCTGGGCACATTCCAGGCAACCTCTCGGCTCCAGAGGTCGCCCCTCCGAAGCATTCTCCAGAAGATAGCTTGAGGGTGACCAGGGAATTGAAACAATGCTCCTCCCATGTACGAGCCTGCACCCACCACTCATCTCCATTATTACACCTCTTTGTCCTCGTGAAGCTCCACCTACCCACTCCGCTATCAAGGAGGCCTCCCCCAACCAGCAGCCCGCGTTGTAGCGGAACAAAAAATTAGGCACTGGCTTAGCTCTGGTTAAGCCCGGATATACAAGCGAAAACGTTCAGTTACGCTTGGTTTGACGTCATGGCTGTCGCAGTTCGCGCACAATGCACTGGGAGCACCACGATAACGGTGGAGGCGTTCGGCCGTCCACATGCTGCCTGTACGGAGGCGGAGGAGGAGACGCGCGTGTAATGAATAAGGTGCTGTCAGGTTGCTTTAGAAACATGTACTGTGGTGTCCATTCTTTTCGGGTGTACACCAAGATATGAGAGACAGGCATTTCCTTTCCTTAAAAGCAATTTCCATTTCATTTCATTTTCCTTAAGGCCCTTACGGCGCACTTCGGGTATCCACCAAGATATGACAGAGACAGGCGTCGTTTGCTTTCCTTGAAACCAATATTCTTTTTTGGTTCCTTCTCTTACGGCGCGGTTCGGGTGTCCACCGAGATATGAGAGTGAGTGAGTGAGTAGAAACTTTATTGATTTATAAGATTTAGCCTGCGGTGGAGGTCTTCTTCAAGTCTTCTCTTCAAGTCTTGAGGTTGCCTCCTAGCCTTGGGTGGTCCCCTAGTCCAGGGCTCCACTGAGTCTGGCCACCTCGCTTGCGTGTGCTATGAGTGCCCTTTGGGCCTCTAGCTCGCAGCTGGTGAGCCGGCTCTCCCATTGCTCCACACTTGGTGTGTCGTGTTTGTGGAACGATATGTTTCTGTCGCATTCCCATGTTATGTGGTATAGTGTTGGCCTCGCTTCGCACCAAGGGCATGTGGCGCGGTATTGTGTCGGGAACATCTTGCTTAGTATATATAAGTTGGGGAAGGAGCCTGTCTGTAGCTTCCGCCATTTTGCGGCTTCTTCCTTGCTTAGCTCTTTGTGTGGTGGGGGGTATTTGTATCTTAGCCCCCTGTATAAACTTAGTGTTTCAGAGTACCCAGCCCCTAGGCTAGTCCAGAGCTCCTCCGGGGCTTGTGACCCCCCAGCTCGGATAGTAAGCCCTCGAGCTAGTTCGTCCGCCCTTTCGTTGCCCCAGACCCCCGCGTGGCCTGGTATCCAAATTATGTTATGTTTCTCTCTCCTCCCCGAGGGTGTCCCCTCGCTGAGGATCCTGAGTGTCGTTTTGCCTACCCTTCCTTTTGTGTAGTTTCGACACGCTTCTTGTGAGTCTGTTAAAATATTCAAGGGTCTCCCCTTTCTATCCCCCTCCCTCATTGCTAGGGCTATCGCTATCTCCTCCGCCTCTGCTACATTTGATGCCCTGGCCGTGAGGCTCGTTATGTGTTCTCCCTGGTGGTTGACGACTACCGCCACCATTTTATTTCCTCGTTCACCATAGTACGGGGAAGCGTCGGTGTATACCGTGCTGTCCCTGTGCCCTATTGTTTTTTCATAGTATTCTGCTCTGGCTCTCCTCCTGCTGGCATGGAGGTTTGGGTCCATGTTGCGGGGGATGGGTTGTACGCTTATGTTTCTTCTTAGTGCGTCTGGTATGTTTGCCCTGTTGTTGTGATGGTTCTCCGTCTCCCGACCCAACCTAGTCAGAAGTGCTCGTCCGGTTCTTGTGTCGCTGAGTCTTTGAAGTTGTGCCTTTATTTGGCATTCACTCAGCTCTTCAAAAGTGTTGTTTAGCCCTAGTTGAATTAGCTTCTCGTTGGACGTGTTCCTTGGTAGATGTAAGGCTATCTTGTACGCTTTGCGAAGGATAGCTTCTGCTTGCTCTCTTTCAGCTTTGATGGTTACGTGGTATGGTAGTGAGTATGTTATTCGACTGACTATCAGGCTGTTCACCAGTCTGATTGTGTCTTCTTCCTTCATGCCATGCCTTTTGCTGGCTACTCTATTTATCATTCGGCCTACTTGCTCCGCCGCTTTGCGTAGCAGGCTGAGTGTGTGGCTGCATTTCCTGCTACCTTGCAGCCACATACCGAGTATTCTTATCATTCTTTGTTCCGGTATGTTCTGCCCTTCTAGTTTCACCTCGAGGTTAGCCTCTGTAGGGTGCCTTCCTACTCTGAGAAGTTCGGACTTTTCGGTGGAACACCTTAGTCCCCTCTTCTTCATGTATCCTTCAATGCAGGTGGCTGCCGCTTGTAGACTTTCTTCTTTGCTTCCTAGCGAGCCTTCGCTGGTCCATATGGTGATGTCATCCGCATACATTGCGTGTCTGATTCCTTGTATCTGGCTGAGCTCTTTGGCTAGGATGATCATTGATATGAGAGTTTCCTGCCGCACTGTTTGTTATTTATTTTTTTATTTCTGATATTTTATTTGTTTCATTTCTTCTTTAATCTCGTTTCTGTGCTTATTTTTATTGTTTTTTTTTATTACGGAGTCGGCGGCCACCTGCTCTGTGCGTGACGTCGCTCGGTTTCACGCATGCATAGAAGTGGCAGACCTTCCCTTATGCTCACGCGAAGCGCGGTGTTGTGAGCGTAGTGAAGCTTTTCGCTTCAAAAGTGACGGTGGTGAAAAATTAGAAGCGTAATAGAAAAGGAATTAATGAGAAATAAATGTACAGATATAATTCTACAGAACTTTTGTCGCATCACATCGTATGTTCCCCTGCGCTGTTTTCGAATAAGGCATGCTTCTACTTACTGCCTTGCCAAGCATTTTTGTTACAGAAGAGAGTGACAGTATCATTCAGTAGTGGTGCACAATCGCACCCACAGCAAAATGGAAATAAGTGTGTACAATGTGTACATATTTCGAAGTTATACTCAGGCATTCTCGTCTTAATACAATGGCTGACGTGAGCAACTACTTCCCTTGAGCACTCTTCACCGTTATTGCAGCTCACATAATAACCACAGCGGCAAACTTTCCTACCTTTTTAGCTCTTCTTGGTTTCCATATTTCCCATTGTCTCTGCATCCATGCAAACATGTTACAATTTGGTAGAGACCGGGAAAACAAGCCTCACGCCATATCCGGTCAAGATATAACCACCTGGGGAAAAAAAACAGCGCCTGTCCTGTTGTCCTCTTTTCTTTGTCCCTCGTCTTAGCGCTGTTTTTTTTCCCCAGGAGTATGTACCAACTAGCTCAACTCTTCGTTTTATATAACCATCGGATTCATAAAACCGGCTCGAAAAAACGAAGACCACATCGCAGACAAAACATAGCACAGGGGCGGTCACATGTCAGCTTAAGTCACATGTAAAACATCAATAGCTCCGAAAGCAGATTTGACAGCCGTCGGCGTGGCTCAGTTGGTAGGGCACCGGACGTATAATTCGAAGGTCGTGTGTTCGGATCCATCCGGCGTCATGTGGTTCTATTTCTTTTGCTTGTATTAATCTCCCAGTAAAGAAAATCGCAAATAAAAGCACTAAAAAATTATAAAAATTTCCCTTTGACCTTTGGTTTCTGTGGCTGTTGTTTTTTTATACGTATAACGAGCCCCTCATTTCCATACCCTACCATACCGGCTGTGGTACCGTATGATGCCACTTCATCGTTTTTTCTCGCTCTTGTCGGTCGGTGCGCATGGGCTCCCCTCATTTTCTTACCATACCGTTGCATTTCAACCCATATTACACTGCGGTACCACATGATACCACTTTACAGGTCGATCGCGCTCTTGTCGGTTGGTCTTCATGGGCTCCTTTCTTCACCTCTTTACACGAACTAGCCCATAACATTGTTATCATGAGCTACAGTCTTTCTGACTTTCTGATTTGCTACTGATCGGTTACAGTTGTGATGTCACTAGTATTATTCGAGAAGCAGCATGTGTTACTGTCTGTGCTACCGTCCTTGTTAGTGAGCTACATGAAAAATGCTAAAAGTGGACAGAAATCAGTTGTTGCAGATTGTGGCATCTAACTGTCTTCTGTCGAAGGCAGAAGTTACAGATAATTCGATATAATTTACTAAAAAACTTGCGAAATAGACGCACTACTACAGCTTAAAATTAAAGGGAGTCGTGAGGCGGTGACAGCTAAAATAAAGCTTCCTTCACCAGAACGCAGGCAGCGCATAAAAGCTGAAGTTACAAAGCATTAATGGTGAACAGAATGTAGTTCACAAAGGAGCGCATGCATGTAGCAGTTAACACTAAAAAAAAATTAGAGAAAGGAACATGCACTGATAACGCACACGACAAAATCAGGGTAGGGTGAAGTCAAAAACTGAACTTGTTACGAAAAACTTCAGTGTCACGAAGACAATAATGATCTCCTTCATACCTCGTGCAGTGCTTTTCATGCACTTGCCCTGATCACTCGTCCGTCTCAAAACTCTCTTTTTGTTTCTGTTATATGTCACTTTACTGGCGTTGCAAATAAAACTGAGAGTTAATCCGTGATCTTAATGTCATCATGTAAGCACAGCAGCAGCTGTAGATGGTCCTTATACGCCTATTGCGCTGGCTTTTCTAAGTTTCTCTCTTCCCTCTTTTCTTTCCTCTCCGTGTTTACTCCTTGTTGTTTTTATTCCCACTGGCCTCACCTCGGGTGTTCAAGGCTTCCACAGTATATGCTGCGACCAGCACAAATAATTTCCTCCTTCCTTTTGATATTTCGTATTTATAATCATTAAGAAGCAGGAATGTGGTCATGTCGCTTCTGCTGTGACTCATAAACAACAGCAACTGTTCAGTGTACATAGATGTATGGTGAACCAAAGCGCTCGAGAACATGCAAGAGCACTGGACGAGATCATCGTCCGAGGTAGCATACGCTCTGCACGTCACCACTGCTAAAGACTACGTAGCGAAGAAAAGATAGGAAGACTGGCCAGCTTTTTCGTTGTACCCACAGAGGCTCACCATCTCTCGATCACGAGTGCGCTCAATGCAATGCGGTCAAAGAAGGACGTAATACTGTCCATCATTAAACGAGCGCCCTGCAGGCAGCGAGCATCTCAGGACGCGACGCGGCTCGGCGAATGCGCAATTTGAGGGAGCTAGTGCGCTACTTTGTCCTCTACAGCAAACTCGCCACAGACGTCACTTCTTGGTAGCCCGTGTGGCACACCCGTCTCTTCCCGGGCCACTTGCATTCAGCATATGTGCAGAAGATCATTGAGCGCTGGAGCCATGTCCGTGAGGCTCACGCTGTAGATGCGCTCACCTCATGCGCTTTGTGAGTAGGGTTTCTGCAGTTGGAGCAACTAAATGGCCCTGATCACACCAGGCGGCTCTCAGCTGCACCCAGTTGGTATAATCGCCTATGACTGGCTTTACCTTTGAAGAGTCCGGCAGTATCACTGTTTACGTCAAGTGTAAAGGCCTCGTGGGTTATGTTTATAATATTTCTAGGTGACCAATACTAAGCTGGGAGCGGTTCATGTTTATGTGTAATAGGGAAATAGTGAGCAGGCAGTGCCGGTGGACGGAGCAGATGGAACTTGATGAAGACGACGATCTCCAATGCACAGCGCGAGAGTGTGGTGCAGCTGCAACATTGGCCAATCCCCCACCGTGGGTATATGTCATCGTTTTTGAGGCAGCAACAACAACACGAGGCCTGTTGGCTGCGGCAATAGCCTAGGGGTCTCACTGAGCGGCCCTTAAAGGAGATCTGTTCGCGCAGCTACGGGCTCGACTCTCCGTCATGGATAATGATTCAATTTCTTCACCTCTTTTTCATGATTTTACCTCTAACTCAGCCTACAGTCAAATTTACACGCTCCGCGATTAAAGCTCGAGGTCCCGTAGTGAAGCTTTCGCTTCAAAAGTGGTAGCGTTTTAACATATTTAAACCCATTAGACGTGCTAAAGTATGTGTTAAGCCTGGTTGGCTAAACAACTGGTTGGACGTGCTTGCAAGTTGATGAAGACAAGAATCTGTAAAGCGCAGCTCGAGAATGTCTTGCGGTTTAACACGAGGCGCGATCGGCTGGAGCGATAGAATAGTCGTGTCGTGCAGTGGCCAGCGAGGTTTACCTGTTCGCGCCGCCTTGTCTTCGAAACAAAGTCAGGGCAATATTTGCAATGAAGCTTTTTTCCAAGGTCACACTCCCATTGGGTGCCGCTTGCGCGACGCTCCTCCGAACTAACCGAAGCTTACTTGAGTTAGTCCGCGCTTCAAACAAGTTTCTTGGTTGGGAGTTAAATATAAATTTCGCAATAAAACCATATCATCTGCATAAACCTTGAGAGGTGAGAGCTCAGAGCCGTGTTTTTATAGCATAATAAAATAATGTAACCATTTAAAATATTTCTCTACACAGACCTTGTTCAACCTACCTCTACTCTAAGTTATAAAGTATCACGTAAAAGGGGTACCGAATGTACATTCTGGTGCAGTATAAAAAACATTGAGCACAATGTTTGGCTCCGGAAAATATTTAATATCGTAGCCTAAAAGAAGGCAACAAAACAGACTCTATACATCTGACTGAGAACATGAACGGGCATCTGTAATTCGGTAGAATATGGACAGTTCTATTAAAAAAAATATCACTTTACAGTATATTTCATTTCAACTAAATGGGTCGAATTAAGACATTACTTGCGGGTAAAGCCTGTGTGCGGTAAATATTGGTGAATGGCTCGCGGTAAAAATGAAGATACGGCAGCTTCTTCACCTGCAGCCTTGAAGCTAGGAACACCACATAAGATGGCTTTGAAGACTATTCGAGTCTAGAGTGGCGCGCATAAAGAGTTACTCGCGGAATGAAGTACTGTTTATTGATGGCGGGATAGAGCTCTTAGGATGCTCGGCATGCATTATAATCCTTGCTGTAATTTTCGTATATACGCTGCTAGATACAATCCACATTGCCTGATAGGGTCGAAAAAATTATAAAGCGTAACTCACTTAATTTGTGCTTCCTGCAATACAAGTTAGCATAAAACCAGTTTTACATCAGCTGATTTCTCAACTGCATCCTGGCGTGTATATGAAATCGCGATCAAACATTGCGGCCAAGGGGCATGAAGGTCAAAGAAATTCAAGAAACGAGTTTGCACTTAATCCTGTGCTTCATACTGCCACCTATGTGCCAGCTTCTTTGCCAGGTAACTCAAGAACTTTGAATGCAGGCTGTTTAGGTTGCCATATGATATGAGAAAATTAATCAAATGCGCAAAACATTCTGCGGTGCAATTTAAAAGGAGGCGTGTTGGTTGCGGCGATAGCCTAGTGGTTTCGCCGAGAGGCCTTTAAAGGAGATTGTTCGCGCGACTGTGGGTTCGACTCCAAGTCATGAGTATTTATTCTAGTTGTTCTTGTCTTTTTCACGGTTTCAGCTCTAACTCAGCTGAAGCACGCAGTCCCCGATTGAAGTCCGAGGTCCTGTAGTGAAGCTTTCGCTTAAAAAGTGGGAGCGTTTGAACATAACTCCCGCCTAGGCCACTCTGCGAAAGGTGAATCAGACGACCGCACTCATGCTTTGAGCAGAGTGCGCGTAAGCAACATTACTTAAAATATTTCTAGTACCAATGTTTGTAGCATTCCAAGCGTAAAGACGACTTCTATTTGGTTAATTTTATTTGAATTTCTGGACACAAAAAGATTGCTGACCTCTTTCTTCTGAGAAATACCTTCTGCAAGACCGCGAAAAGAAACTTGAGTACCAAAATCTGTGGAAGACATTTTTGACAAAAACAACATGACGCATTTGCAAAGGCTTTGCACCCTGTTGACGTCAATGAAATGTTGAATGCTGTTTTTTGTGAGTCTATATAGCACAATCTGTGAATTGAGAAACACAAATTTTGCATGGTATTTTGAATGAGAAGAAATACCAAATATTCGAAAATGCATTCGGCTTTGACCCTTGATTCGAAAATTATTTTTATGGTCCATTTCTTCTGATAACACGTGGTTAGGCTAGAGCAGGGAAAGCTGTTCTCAGTTAAACCATGTATCAACTCTTCGTGAAGGAATTGAAAAATACATTTGTTTCTAAAGCTTATTTCGTTTCTTATTCTCAGTATGATAGCCATTGTAGGAATAAAAGCAATGATTTGTTGAAATTTTGAACATGTCTATATTTGGTGCGATGTGGCAAAAATCTGTTGGCCTGAAGCACCGAGTACAAACGCGTGGTTGAAATTCTGAAAACTTATATTGTTATTTCTTATGGTGGGTTCCAGTCATCTTAATAATAAAGCAGCCTAACAGTCAATGCGAAAAGGTTAAGTATTCAGTATAAGGGAACCAGCCTGCTAGTTAGCACACCTTAGCTGTATTCTGGTGTATGTACTACACTCCTAACAATGCCACGCCGCAGAAAGTGCTCTCATTAACGAAAAAAATCTATTTTTACCAATTCTGGAAAGTCTTAGTAGGAACATCTTGTGTACTGTTATAACTTGTAATTATATCAGTTGCATAAGCAGCAATTTGTTAAAAGGCAAAATTGATTGATTGTACATTCAGAGCATGTGTGATTGCGGCAGCCAATTTAGGTATGAAACAGGCATGAAAGACGGCTCAGTCGTTCAGTTGCCTCCTATGCACATTGAAAATATGTATGCGTGGTACATCTTACCGCGGACTGACGAAGTTTAGTTGCCCTGTCCACAATGATATTTCGAATCACAGCCCACAGCTAATGAGTACATAAATTTTTCATGTCCATAAAGCATTCGACTTCTACAGTTAGAAGTTCTGCATCATGAAGATCCGTTTAACCTCACTGAATAATCGGCAGGAATCAAGACAAAACCGGTGGTTATCTCGGCTGTGTTCTTATTGCCCGGGTAGTAATAGAATGCGTCAATGCATCTGCTCTATGAGTGTTCTCAGTGCGGCCATAGTTATCAGGCTGAAATAATGTAAATGAATTACTGATGAAGCATTAGGGTGAATACAGAAATTAGCAGTTTGTCCTATGCGATCTAGATCGCGCCAAGCTTCTAATTTTTTAAAGGAGTTTTTCGCTCAATACAAAGTGCGTGTGGGAAGCGCAGAAGTTATGGCGACTTTTGCTCACTATTCTAAAGCGAAAAAGTGATCTGAAGGGCATTTCCCTCGCTTCTAACATACAACAAATGTACTTGATCGTAAAAGCACAAGAACACATTCGCTTTTTTTTTTCTGTCTAAAATGACAACCATTGGCACCTTTTTAAGGGAAGCATATCCTGTTTGTTTAGAAGGTTCCTCTCGAGTGAAGAATGCACTGATGAGAAGACACGCCTGATGCACATTATTACCATATTATTAAAAAAAGGTTGGCCTCCGGATTAATTCCGCTAGCATAGGGTGTTCAGAAAAAGATAAGTAAGTGCTTGAAAAAAAAAAGAGCTTTCCTTCTCAAGAAGTACCTCAGCCCCGAAAAGAATTAAATGAACTTCAAGCACACTTGGCATTATGGCTAACATTTTGCTACGTGTGTTTATCATCTGACATTTTTTTTGTTGTAAATGTTTCCTATGCATTGCATTTCTTTTAAAATAACGGTTTTTTATCTGTCCCTCAGACATTTTGCAAGCTTCTCCTTCCAGTTTCTCATCTTGTCGCGTACAGGCTAGTGACCTGTGGAGATTGAGCCATGCATCAAGAAAGAGTAGCTGGAGTTAGCGAACTCTTCTTCCTTCTGAAATATTGGATGTAAAGTGACACCATTCAGTGTGTTTTCAATAAGGAGATGACAATAGAGCTAGGTGATGTCTCTTCTGATCTTTGTCTAATCGAATGCGCCATGAATAAATTTTGAGAAAGAAATAGCGCAAGAGAGACAGATAAATGGACGGAAATGCAAGGAAGATAACCAGGCGATGCCCAGTAGCCTACCCTACACTTACGCGCCTCTCAACGATTTAAGAGCCCTACAATAATAAGTAAAAAGTGAATTATTCAATATTAATTAGCCAGTCTGCAAAGAGCCCATCTTAGCCGTGTTCTGCTGTACTACATACCTGATAATTCTATAGTAGAATGGAAAGTTGGGCGAGTTCGTATACGTTCATTTTGGGTGGAAAAACAGCGCGATGAAGAAGATGAAGATGAAGCGCTCGTCAGTGTGGTGTTCTTCATCTTTGTCTTCCGTCCCTTTCACGCTGTTTTTCCACCAAAAATGATAATTCTATGCCAGCCAAAGCGGTTTTGTAACCCAAAAAGCCTATTTTTTAAAAATTGCGTAAAGTGAGACGTGAAACACTCTGTATAACACATATTTTAATTGCCTTTGACTGTTCCACTTTATTCCTATCGATCGACATAATCTGGTAAACCTTGCCGCCCTGAAATTATGTACCGACAAAGGCTAACTTTTTCGATACAAGGCTTCTATTCTGCAGATTGCGGGTCGCGACTTATATGTACAGTACGGTCCACTGTTAAAGGGAACATGCGATCGCGTGGCCTCCGCGCTTCGCGGAGCGCTGCCGCCGAGAATTTCTGGGAGTTGTCGGCACAAGACGCATGCGTTGTAAGCACGGCGGCTGATCTTTCCGCGCATGCGCTTCATGCCACGCGTGAAGCGCGCAGGCCACACAATCGCATGTTCCCTTTAACAGTGGACCGTACTGTACGTGCGAAGCAATACCTACAACAGTTACAGTAAATATACAAGAGATGTACTCATGTGTATAGCAGACGGCCCCAAATGGTTGGTGGTACCTATGAAAATATACCAACTGCAGAAGGGGAAAACCAGGTCCGAAGGGCTTGTATAAAATCCAATTCAAGATAGCGCTGGCTGTGTGCTCCTTCAGTCAACCGAAGTAGAGATGGCTACGGGGGCTCAGCAAGCCGCCAGAAACACACGCAGAGGGTGCACACAGAAGGCGGAAGCCTCGAAAAGCTTGCAAGGTCAAGCGATTATAATGACGTTCTGGGTGAAGATGGGGGAAATGAGGGATGCGGCGCGGGTAGTAACCTCTCTCTGACGAGGTGATGGTCGCTGCGCCGCGCAGGGTCAGGGGGGGGGGGGGGGGAGGGCTTAATTGAAAGGATAGTAATTAGAAGCGCCCTCATGTGTAAGAAGCAGGGAAAAAAAGGCAGGGGGTACAGACGCGCGCGTTTCCTCCCGGAGTGCGAAGCGGTAGTGGAAAGGAGGTTGCAGTGAAGTCGGCTAGGGCAGTCATTAAAAAAAAAAACGGGCTGCACGTTACGGCAGCTATATGGAGCTCATTCAAAAAGTTCGCGGAAAAACGCGTGCCCGTGGCACTTCCATGACTAGATCCTCTGTACGCGCTGCGTACTGAAGTGCGCGGCTCCACCGTGCGTGCTGGCAATAAGTTCTGTAGGATATTTCTGAACTGTAAAATTTTACATACACGTATAAAAGAGGTTTTTGTGCCTGCCAACGTTGCAGGCTTCTTCGTTTCGCAACGGGAGCTGAGACAGGCAATTAATAGACATCACCGATGAAATGGACACGCCAGAAATTCATACAGTGAATGAATATCTATAAAAGAGTGAAGGTAATCACATTAAACATTAAATATGCAACGAAGACAATACATCATGAAAAGCAAGCAAGACTATATTTGCAGTAACACACACGCACACACACGCACAGATGTATAATAACCACAAGCATCATATGCGCTAAACATTGAAGACGTATTTAGAGGACAAAACTTTAAAGTCGTGATCACAGGTGCGAAGATAAAGTGACATATTTATTCTGACAGCCAGAAAAGGGAAATGCAGGAGAGCACTTGGAGATCGGAGAGCTGCAGTAGACCACGCTTTTGCAGCTGAACTTAAGTGACGCGATTGGAAGCGAAAATTAGCGGATTTTTTTATTTATGAAAAAAAAAATGCCGCTGTTACGCTTATCTGTGAATGAAGGCAACAGCCTTTCATTTTCTGTTACGATATGCCAGGTAAGAGTTACTTGTAACCAGAAGGCTGTAACCGAGATATTAAAGAAGAAGTGCCCTAGCAAGATGTGTGAAACCGATTAGATGGGTGCTCCTAAGAGCCACGTGGCCTAGACTGCAGCATTTTTACATCTTGAAAAGTCGTGTAATTTTGAGGCTAATTGGCCAACATTTCATATATTGGCTTAGGAAATATCTCGTGATAGCAGTAGCTATCGAGTGAATGCGCACACACTCGGAACAAAAATGAGCTCATTTCCGGAGTGCTGCTCCGACTCGGTCGGCTTTGTTTTTGGAGTGGCCACCAAATATGCACCAGCAGTCTGCTAACCCGGTCATGCTAGTTCTTGTAGGACGGTAAAAAAAAAAGCCACATAAATGGTGCCATAATCAAAACATTTCAGTCTGCTCTAAAATTTTCTTTTCCCCCGGGCCAGTATTTAAGAAGTTAGACTTATCTTTAAAGGTTTTTTCCAGAACGAAGAAACTATAGACTGTGCTACACGATTCGCAGCAGGACAAAGATGGTTCCCCTGCATTGGGCCCGCCTTTCTTAAAACTTGCTTACGTGTAGCTGAGACACTTTCATAGAATCTGCGCAATGGCTCCAAAAATTTCTGCTTTTAATAAAGTCGCTTATCCACTTTTTTGGACCGCGCAGTACACATTTATGGTAAGAGGATAAAAAGGTCCCTCGTTCATGAAGCATGCCTGGAACGCGTGAAGATGGCTTGCGAACTAAACGAAATAGATTATATACGCGATGTCAGTAAGGAGAGGCGCAAAAATGCGCCAGGGGTAGTATACAGTTAAATCCTTTCTGTATAGTCCAAAAGCAAGGTAAAGCAAAATAGCTTAGGTGTGATAGTGTAGTGCGAAAAGTTCGCATGGAGTAAATAAATACTCACAGTGCAGTCCCGCGTGTTTAACGTGATCGAATGTTCGGGCGTTCGCTGCAGTGACAGCAAACAACTTCTCCGACTTCTTCTATTTTGACAGTTTTAATTTTTTTAATCTAGCGATCAAGGCGTTGTGATCGCCGAGTGAGTTGCTGCTTGCAGAATATTAGGAATCATATCAAAGGTTTTAGTCGTATTGCCCCTCATGTGAAAGTTTTGGATATATATTTGTCATACCACCTCAGACAAATTGGTCGTGCCCCCGGAAATCATGCTCACGATCACAATTGTTGAGCGGCATGGGTCCATGCGCAAGGAATCACAAAGACGCTCAAGTAGAAATTCTTGCGGCAAAATTAGGTTCATTTGCCGTAGGAGACTGTATAAATTGCAGAAAAGGCCGCACTAACCCACCACAAAGAGAACATTGCTTCTGAGGCCACAAGATGGTGGCCGCCCAAACCACAGAAATTATTTGGCAGCGCATTTGAATGAAGTGGTCTTTCTGAACACGGGCACCCATGAATCCGTTCTCTGCCTTCCACCGCACATGCGTCAAACGCGTCTTCTTGTTGGCTGTTCACTCCTGTGGATCACGTCACCCAGCGCGCCATTCTCCGCTTCCTCAGATGCTTACTTTACACAGGTGAGGCAACGGCTCCGCACTTCCAGGAAACACGCGGGTGTGGCGCAGGATTCACTCCGCAATCCATCGGGCCGCGTTTTGGGACAGCGGGGAAACCAGCGGTCGCTCTGCGTCATGTGGAGTGGTTGGGCCACGTGCACGCGCACACGGTGCTTGTTTTGCCCGAACTTGGGGGCGGCTCAACCAAGCTTAACCCAGTGTACGATGATTGAGGGAGAAAAAATGGAAGATTCTGTTCTGTGGATGGCGGTGCGCCTGCCGCCGACAACCATGACTCAAAACTAAGGGACTTAGGAACGAAGAGTGCACGCTCTAAAAAAGTTGCTTATCATAGATCCTAGTACATGCGCGAAATCGACCGGATCGTATACACCTACCAAGAAGCTCGGCCGTGCTGGGCGCTGTTTACTTTGTGAGCTCGCACTGTGCATGGCTCTCACCGCTGAATCCACAAAACTGAAAGGTGCTTCTCAGCTGTTTTTTCCTCTCGTTCTATTAGCACTGCGGCCTTTTCAAAGTATACTTTGCATGGTTTATGAAGTAGAATAATATAATACGTGGCTAACGTGACATCATGAGTACAGGCTAAGAAGTGTCATGTTCAATGTCGACGAGCCATCAAAACTGTTGGGACAATGCTGCCGAACGTAGATCGGATTGTATGCGATTTTGGCGGCCCTTCGCAACATGCAGGACAATATTGAGCAACATATGCCAGGATATACATATTTCTGATAAGCGATCGTTACTGGTGGGACAATATTTACCAGCACATTCCAGCATGTGTGCTACACTGGCTACCCATCGCAACCAGTAAGACACTATTGGGCACCCCAGCCCAGTGGTTATACATTGGTGGAAAGCCATCCATCCCAACTTCCCAGACAATATGGGCCAACTAATAGTAATATACATCTGTTCTCTGCAGGCCACCAAAACTGGCATGGCAACACTTACCAGCGTATGCCATGATGTACGCCACTCTGGCTAGCCATCGGAATTGTCGTGCAATGTTCTCCAGCCTATGCCAAGTTAAATGCAGTGTTGGTAGGAATTTTTTTTCTCGCTGGTCATCGTCTAACTTTGTTGACCGGTGTATGTCATTGTTGAGGAATGATTTGCATGACCCTGCTACTGGTGGATGTGTCTCGAGAGGTTTTGTCATTCTTGGTTACGCATTGGCAAGACCGAACCATAGTAGGACCACGGGTCGGCAACGCGTTTCTATTATCAGGCGGTTGACATTTGCTGCCTGGTGTGATGCTCGACTGCTGACCTGAAAGACGGGAATTCGATTCCTGCCTCGGCGGTCGCATTTCGATGGAGGCGTAATGCTAGAAGCCCATGTGCTGTGCGATGACAGTGCACGTTCAAGATCGCCAGTTGGTTGAAATTATCCCAAGCCTTTTACTACGGCGTCCCTCATAGCCTTAGCAGCTTTTGGACGTTTTACTGTAAGATGTAAACTTTATCTTCACTTTTAGATTCATGCTCTGTGTAAGGGTACAAGGTCATTTGAAGATTCCTGAGAAGATTCAGTACGGATTTTTTGGCGGTCTGCGCAGAAATCTGTGGCGTGACCGGAACAGCCACTTCGTATTTGAGACCATGAAGCAGCAACGATGCAAAGCTGGACGGTTTTACCGGATCACCGAGGGAGAATTGGAAGCAATGACAAGAATATTTGTGCTTGAGCTACTGCAAAATGCTTCAAGACCTTTCGTGTACTCTAATTTCTGCTCGAAGCTTCAGGCATGACGTGGTCAATCAGAATACGACTTTTACCGAATGAAAATGATGATACACCGAGGGAATGAGCAACGCCACGTACACACTGAATGCCGGGAGGCTGCTTCCGTGACGTAGCGCGAAAATGCCAAAGCGCTCCGCATCTGAGCGCCGCATTAATGGAGGCATCCACCAGTCAGCATTTCGCCGGTTATTGTTGCGCCCCCCTCCCCCAAAAAAATGAGCGGGGGGGGGGGGGGCACACAAACATTTCGCTTTCAAATTTCAGATAGGAGATGCAAAATCTTAAAATACAACCTTCCTGCGAAGCGAAATCATGGGAATAATTTTTTTGACAGCGTTGCAAGCTTTTTCTTTTCTGTGCATTGTTGCCATGGTCGGCAAGAAGGTCGTTTAGTTTTCCACATACGTTTTTCAACAGAATGTTTGGGCTCCTCTGTTGCACATGCTTTACGCTACTTCACTTGTGTGCCTGGTTTCGCAGGCGTCGAACCCCGATTCTTCTTCGACGCAATCAGTCTCGAGAGATAGCTGAAGAGGTTCGTGAACAGCATCTACTTCCGAACGTGGCCACTTCCTTTTATGGACCCCTGTTCTCTTAAGCTACGTAGACAAATACCGGGAACAGTAATGGAACTTAGATGGTACCGCCTGTAGCCGGGGCCGTACACTTTCCCACACACAGGCATAGGGAGGTGAGTCACAGAGCGGCAAGTAACATGGCCCACTTGGGTAGCCACTCGGGTAATATCACCTTCGCTAAAGCGCCGCTTGCACGCCTAAATAAGGATATTCTGGTAATATAAGTAGCAAATACTTAAGTAGGAGCATGGAAAATTGATGAACAGTAGACGCTAAAATTCCGCCACAAAGGGCTGCAATTGTATGCAAAGCCTATTTACTCTCTATGTTCACGCCGACATATTCCTCGTAAAGTGGCACTTGCATAGTACATGTCCACGCTCTTTGACGTTCGCATTGCCGACATCGTTCGTGTGATACGCCAATGCCACAGGCAAACGCGCAAGGACGCCTGCAAGCGCACGCACAGGTGGACTCATTAAGCAACCGCGAAAGGCATAAACAGCTCACAAACGCCCCTCAGGAACACCCAAGACTAAGCGGGAAGTTCATGCGTGAAACGCGTAGCCCACACGACCAGGACATTTTCAGTCACTTCTAACTAGGCGCAGACCGTGCCGCGTATCGCCCCTCTCGTAGACACTCTTTTTGATAACACGGATAAAAAATTGCTTATGCTTGTGTGCCCTAAGACCTGAAGGTTCTCTTGGATTTTTTGAATGACTCCTTTCCACGCTTTCCGCTGCTCGTCGTCCTTGGGACGACAAAAGAAATGAATCTTCGCCCGGATTCTTAGCTACCACTTCACTTCGGCATACAGCAATTCCCTAGTATGTCACTGATTACTTCACTGAAGAATCATCCCCATTAGTGACAGCACGTATCACTAAGCACGTTTACACACACCCTAGATACACAAATATCGGCCGAAGCGCGAACAAAGAATACCACACGTTAATGGAACCACGTATAACTCAACACGTTTACACACCCTAGAAACCGAAATATCAACCGACGCGCACACAAAACCGCACTAAGCACGCACCACATTTCTTCTAATGGCAGAGTTAGGCCTCGTTCTGCGCTTGCTCCTATACCGGAACTTCGCGTCAACTCCGTTTTTACGATGTTCTAACCAGGCTCGTAGTGAAGACGCGACAAAACGTCTGAATTCATGTCTCTTGATAGCACAACACTCTTGTCTAGAGTAAGTTCATGGTTCTTGTGTTCAGCAGTCGGGCATGCGCACGATATCTTCATACTTCGTTTATATGCTTTGTCAAGATCCTCAATCAGCAATTAAAAACAATTCAATACGTAATAAAAATGCAAAAATATTTTAGGGTTAAAGGGTTGCTGTAACGAATAGTATGCAGTTATCATAAACGTCACGATATTGCAGAGAATGCAAATTCCGCAATATTGGCTTCAAAGAGATCATAGTATTCTTCTGGAGAGCCTCTTATGTGCACAGGCTGCATTTGGGGCGTCGAAATAAAAGGATATCAACCTTATATCAAAATTATATGAAAGTGAGTAAATAAAAATCATGCTAGGAAGGAATATTCCTTTAATGGCTGAGGTACATGAGGTCTGCACTACTGCGAAATGATCAAACTGTGGATAGCTGAAAAACCTTCATGAGGTTATTGCTGTAAATTTTCTATCAGCACTGGGACGAGACGAACGCAGTTCATATTCCTAAATATTTACACTACCAAAAAAAACCCCGAGAGTGTCGCGAAGAGATCATTCACCTCAATCCTCGAATCCCTATTTAGTGCCATGTACCTTTCTCCGTGTGACCTAATCGATAACACGAATTTTACGATCAAGCATTGCATTGCTCCTTATGTGACGTCAGAGGCCACCATGGTTTTGACCTGCGAAAGGTGAAACCTTACCATAACGAACGTTCATTCGCCTTGCCTGGTCTTTCTTCTTAAGTGCATGTAATCGTCTTGACCAAATCAATAATACCGATATATGTCGCCTTCTTCATTCTTCAACATATCCAATGCGTCATCTATAAACAGACGTGACCCCAGCGGTGTCCTATTCATTTGAACATCCGCCTGACATGAGGGCGGAGAGGGTTTCGATCTCCAGTGCCGCGTGGTACACACACTGGTGATAAAATGAGGACAAGCTTTTGTGTTCCCTGGTACTTTGGTAAAGTGGGCTGAAATGTTCCTTTTACCCCACATTGAGTAGCGGAGAAAACGTTCTGCTATGGCACTGTGTCGACACAGATTCCGGTGAGCGCAAAAAAATTCATCATCATCATCATCAAAAATATTAGCGTCTACTTCTCGAACGCAGAATAGACTCTCTACAAGGAATCATTCGCGTTCGCAAGGGTCAAATGAAATGGCTTACTAATCAGCAAAGATATCAGCATGTTGACACAGTAAAAACCTAAGACGAGAATACAATGCCTCAGACGTTATTTTGTGAAGCCCAGAGGCCATCGACACAACCGCGGCATAATGAAGAGAAAGCAAATGTGCATTAATCGATAACCTACCTACGCTGTTTCTATGTTCGTGCAAAGGTATTGTCTACTCACATTTTCTGGTCCGTATTCAGAGCTTGTATGCGAGGAAGCATGAAGGTATTGACTTCTTGCCAAGACTCCTCCCTAGTGCCAACCTTTAGAATTATTCAATTTGTAAGACATGATGTTGGGCTAGCTGGTTCATATAATATCATTGTTGCTTTCTTCGGTTTTCAATAATGCGCGTTTTCTCGTCCAACGCTTCTCTTGTTTTTCCACTATTTCCAACAACTATGAATAACAGCAGTAATTTGGGATTTAGAGTTTATGAATTTGAGAGGAAGCAAAACAGCTGGCCCTTTCAGAAAGCAGTATGAGGGCTCCGTAGCTATGTCTGCACATAAATCGTATGTAAAGCGTGCGGCAAAGCATTGCAGTTTAAGTAAAGTGGACAGTATAAATAGGAAAGCCATATCAATACAGCGTTTATGGTACTGAGATAAATTACTAAAGAATATATTTGCCGTTTCCCCAACGCCAATCAAACAAATCATATTATAGTGCTCAATGCGCGTACTATAGCCTTAAATGAAAAGTTCGTAAAAATTTTGTTTCTAACAATTTTTCTCGATCTTTCCCATTAAATATATTCTGTGTCTTCAAACCTGTATTTCTGCCGTTGGAAACTGTTTATCTCGAGCTCTGTGCTGAGCGTACGTAGTGCAGACAGGCCTCTCTTTAAAATACGAGGTCTGTTAGAAAAGTATCCGACTTTATTTTTTTTTTTGCGAACACCTGTTGGATATAAAACAAGCGCGCTCACAGCAGCCGACCTTGAACACTCGTGCGCATGCATGAATTTTTTCCCGCCTGCCGATAGCGTCAGTCGCTGGGAAGCAGCGTTTGAGTGAGGCAGTGCGCAGTGCTCTCGTCGGTTTTTTGTTGCAAGGAAAATGGCGGAGCGAGAGGAGCGGCGCTACTACCTCATATTTTGCCAGAAATTTGGCGATAGCCCAGTGGAAACCATTCGAAATGTTCACACGGCTTTCGGTGATGATGCTATGAGCAGCACACAGATTTAGCAGTGGTGCAACTGGTTTAAAGACGGCCGTACATCTGTGGAGAGAGAGCCACGCTCCCGTCGGCCATCAACATGCCGAAATGGCCAGGTAATTGCCTAAGTGAACGCTGTGGTGATGCGGGACTGTTGTGTGACTATTCGAGAAATTGCGGAAGAGGTGGACATCAGCAATGTTTCTGCACATTCCATTATCACCGAAGATTTGGCCATGGAGAGAGTTGCGGCGAAATTCGTGCCGAAGCTGCTGACGGTGGAGAAAAAGCAGCATCATGTTGAAGTCTCACAGGCAAGGGCGTCTCCGCAGAATTTTTTGCAGGGGGGGGGCCCCATTGGCTGTTGGCGCCGGAGGGGGGGGGGGGGTTATGTTCGTAGCAAAAAGGCACTATTTGCGGAGTAAATTTATTTATTTATAAATAAATAAAATAAATAAGTAAAATACACACATGAAAGAAAAATTACAAACAGCAAATTAAAGCGTGGCTAGGAGAGATACATTGGAGTTTATCAACGAAGAAACGATTAAAATTAATAAAAATGCAAAAAGATACTATCACTTCGTGGAGAAGAGTGCTCAGTCTTGCTGCATACGGGTTCTCGACACACCCGGATTGATGACCAGCACACAGCACAATACGTTCACAAACACGCAACGACAGTCAGTCAGTAAACAGCAACTGTAGACGCCTCGGATTTTTCTGGGCGAATTGCGTGATGACACGGGTGATAAATTCATTCCTGTGCTTCATTACACGCTCTCGGTGCACACTCATCATACAAAGGCCGTCCAGTCTGTCGTTTGTCATCGTTGAGCGTAGCCACGTTTTCACTCTCCTCATTGTACTGAAGGAGCGTTCGACCGTACAGGTAGTAACTGGCAAAGCCAGAGCCACCTCAATGGCTTTTGCAACACCAGGGAAGAATGTCTTGGCCTGATGTAGAAGCTCACAGTAAGTTATTTCTGATGGGTCCCCAGTTTTGTTGCACCACATCTCGTACCAAGAGATGGCCTCTTCCTTGAAGTTGTCGATGCCGTAAAAGCACTGGAGTTCTTCGGCGAGAACAGCGAACTCAACACGGCTCAAGTGCTTCATTTTTGATGGATGCAGCTGGAGAAGTTTGAAGCTCCTCTCATTGCTTTCAGAAAAGCGCCGAGCTAAAGAAGCAGTGAGGGAGTCCAAGTACGGCACATATATTGCCACACGGTAGTATTCCTCCGGCGACTGAATCCCGTAGTTGTCTCGGTGGGCCTGACTAGAGACTTGTCTTGGCACAGATATCACCACATTTAAGTGATTGGCTGCCTCCCTTGCTGCATTCATGATGTTAGAGAACTCCTCTACAGCGTTCGTCCGGTGGCCGCGAAAAATACGTTGCAGCTCAGTGATGTGGTCATGCACAGAATGGAAGTCCATGAATACACCTTGCAGAATGTTCGTAACTGGTTCGAGCCGAGCGCTGTACTTCGCTACAATATGCAAGCAGACGATGAAAGATGAGCTTGTTGTTGCGCAGTATAGGATGTGAGCTCGTTGTCTAGTTGCAGCGTTCGAGCATGATTCCGTGGACGCGAGCTCCTCGAGTGCTTCGACTATGGCCACGTAATGCTGAGAGAAGATCCTAATAGACTTATATTTTGCAGACCATCTTGTCTCACACAGCATCGGAATGTTCGGCACCAATTTTCTCCGGAGTACGCTCTCGCGGAAGAAGTTTATGGTTTGTTTGATTATGCCAATTGTGTTTCGAATTTCAGAGACGTCATTCAGATCGTTGATGACGAGATTTAGTTTGTGACTTGCACAGTGGAAAAATAGAGCCTTCGGGAACTGTTTTTGTATAATTTTGTTCACTCCAGCTTCTTTTCCAGCCATTGTAGAGCATCCATCGTACCCCTGTCCACCGAGGTTCGAAAGAATCAGCCCGACATTCGTCAAAAACTTCAAGATTGCCGCGGCGATGCAAGCAGAGTTTAATTGCTCCAGCTCTACAAATCCCAAAAACTGCTCTCGAACGCACACTTCGGCTCCCGCCTTGTCAATAAAGCGAACGCCTATAGACATCTGCTCTTTTCCTGAAATATCTGCAGTTTCGTCAGCAAGAACGGAAAAAGCAAACGCTTTGTTAGCTTCGGTAACTATGTGCTCTTTCAGGATGTCGCCACAGATTGTGATGATCTCGTTCTGGACGCGGACAGAAGTGTACTTGGCATTGCCAGCAGAAGAAGCGAAGTGCTCCTGAAGTAGAGTATCTCCAGCTTCTACACGAAAGTCAAGCAGATCATTGAAGACTCCACTATCGGACTGCTTGCCGCGAATTGGCAAGTCATGCGTCGCGCAAAAGACAATGGTGGAAACTATTGGAAATAGTTTCTCACGGTTCCTTTCAACTTGCGCGTGCAGTGCTCTGTTCAGCTGATCTACAACGGGTAGCTGCTTGCCTTTCATCACATCCATAAAGTTCTGTGAGGCCGTCATTGCCTCCTGGTGCCATTGGGATTTTACGTGATCCCTGCACGCCTCGTGCATTTTTCTGTAGTTACTGAAAGCGCGCACGATAAAACTTCCTTGAGTACCCCGGTGAACACGTGGAGGAAAAATGACGCAAAAACGACAAATAGCGCCTTTCGCTGTCGCTGAGTACGCAAGCCAGGGGGCGTAATCTCCCAGCCATTGATGTCGAAAAGGCCTCTTTCCAGGTGTTACATCCTTCTTAAAATCGTATGTAACATTTGGTGACCATGGCTTAGTAAGAAGACGTAACTTCAAAAAGTCCGGTATGCCAGTGAGTTTAGCTTTGCCTAGAAACTCTCCTAAGTCATATTCTTGAGGCAAGTTATTTGTTTTCTTGATGTTGTCTCCGGACTTCGATCCCAAGCAAGGAGAAAGGGAATCGTCTCGGCTTACTGCGTGACCGGAGCTCGCTGGTGAAGTTCCTTCCATGGAGACGACGACGTCGGCTACTGTCCGGTGATGAAAGGTTGCATCGCTCTGGTCAAATCCGGACTTAAATCCCAAGAAAGGAGAAATGGAATCATCTCGGCCTGCTGCATTACCTGAACTCACTGTTGACAGAGTCCCTTCCATGGAGTCGACGACATCAGCTACTGTCCGGTGATAAAAGCTTGCATCACTCTGTTCAAATGCTACACCGTTGTCACATATCACACCAGAATCTGCAGGGGCGCATTTGGATAACGCTTCGTCAGACAACCGCTGACGCTTGAAGAAGCGCCGAATGTCCATCATTCGGAACCGCGCGAGACAAAGCTGGCTATGGAGCTCTTCGGGGTTGGTAGTGTTAAAAATATATACACATTGATTGAAAAAACGGTTGAATGCGTACGTTGAAAACAAAAAATGACTATATATACAACGAAAACTTATTTACAAGATAAATGCACGCTCGCAGCTTCATACACCTCGCTCCATCTTGCTCGCGCAACCGCACAGTCGAGTATTTGCACACACACTACTCGCCGCTCGTCGTTTTCTCGTCCGCTGTCTTGATTGTTCTCAGCTTCGTTGACAACCGGCCACTAAAAATACCGAAGCACAAACACAGAGGCGCGCACACATGCAAGGGCCTACTTGCCGCAGTATCCCCGAATACGCACTTTGGGGGTGAAAGGAGCGCCTCGTGACTTCCGAGGGGAAGGGACACTCGCCACTCCGGTCGGAAAATTTGTTTTGTGTGTTTTTATGGGGTTCAGAGCCCCAAAACGACTCAGGCTATGAGGGACGGAGTAGTACAGAGTTCCGGATAATGTCGACCACCTGGGTCTCTTTACCATGCACTGACATTGCACAGTACATGGGCGCTGTTGGGATTTGAGGCCCAGCCAGAGGTGACAGGCGAGCCAGGCGAGCCAGGCAGGTGCCATCGGGCTGCCTTGACCAAAGGCGCTGGTTTCCGGAGAAGATGCAAGGAACGCTGGTGTGGGGGCGCCTCTGGAGACTGCGTCGCCGTGAACAAAAGCAACTGCTAATCCCCTTTGCCGAAGATTCTGAAAGCGGCGCTTCTACCGAACTGCGCTCTCCCGTGGATCGGAGGAGATAGCGAGCGGCGGCGGCGCCAACTCATCGCCTGCTTGCCCTTGAGCAGCCCGACAAAGCGGGGGTGGACACGGCTGATTTGTCCCTCCCTCCTGAAGAATTCATCGGTGGCCGGAATGTGCACTGTCTGCCTCCGTGTGGCTATCTCTCTAGAGATCAAAGAAACAGGCACCCATCTCAAGACGCCTCGAAACACATGCTCGCCGGTGCCGCTGTATGTCTGCAACGACGCGTCCCCGGACGCGGCACTTCGCAGATGTGACCCAAAGCTGGAAGCGGGGCCGCTTTCTCTTTTTGCTGAGCGCACCGCCGCCCCTGGTGTGCGGCCATCACTCACGGTTAGAGTGAGTGATTTTCCAGGGGGGTGCAGCCGCCCCCCCTTGCCCCCCCCTCCGGACGCCCATGCTCACAGGAGATGCTGGATTCCACAAACAGTTACCCTGACTTCACCGACGCCGTAATCACTAGTGACGAGTCTTGGGTGTACGGGTACGACCTGGAAACCAAATCCCAGTCGTCACAGTGGACGCATTCCACGTCACCAAGACCAAAGAAGGCCCGCCAAGTGCGCAGCAATGTCAAAGTGATGCTGACTGCTTTTTAGAGCGCAGCTCTTTGGCGTCCGTTCCTGTGTTTCGCGTCGGCGTCGGCGTCGGCGTCGGCCTCGTAACCAGCTCCGCCCCCAATGTCACGCTTTTCAATTGGTCGAAATGCTCGTGACGTCACAGTTCGCGAATTTCAAATGAGGCCAATTGTAGTTTGGCTAGTAACCATGCAACCAATCAAAGGGATCGTATAGTGATGCTGCAACTAAGTTGGACTGAGTTTAGTTAATTGCTTAATTAATCAATTAGCCTAATTAATATAGAGGAGAATGAAGAGGTTAGAAGAAAAGAAAAGAAAAGACGCGCGCCGCAGCGACAACAGCGTCCGCGGAAGGAGACGCTGCTGAAAAAAAACAGATAAGTACGAAGCAACGTTCCCTCCACCACCACGCACTTCCCCACTCAGTAAGACGTTGCTCGTTTCATATACGTTGTGTCGAACATCCTAGACAGTTCCAACAATTGACAGGTTAATGACAGAACACGATGGATAGAAATACAATAATATAAATATGAAATAGCCTAATTAACCTTTCTAGTTAGACCGCATAAATCAATAAAACCGAGAACGAAATTGGTCGAGTTGGGGAATCGAACCAGGGTCTCCGGAGTGCGATACGAGCACGCTAGCCACTCCGTAATGCCAGCTGAATGGTTTGGAATGAACAAAGGCGCGTCTAGCTAATACGGCGTCTTCGTTCACTCCCATCTTCCCCCTTTCCCTTACGGCGAGGTGCAGGTGTCCACCCAGATATGCGAGAGAGATACATTTCCTTTCCTCAAAAAATAAATTTACCGTCCAGCAAGGCGTACAGCCGAATTGGCGATGGCGTTCTGTGGACTCCCTGGCAGCGTTGCAAGACGCTGTCGCGTTCCACTCTTACAGGCGAAGCTTAACATGTTAACCACACATCAGTAACACACGCAGACAGCCAATGGACGCGTCATTCGCTGGCAGCACTTGATTCATCATTCACAACCACATTCTTAACGTACGCTCCCTTGCCGCACATGCCAAGGACGTACACCACGATCACATTCTGCGCCACTCCTGTGTACTTTGCTTTGCTGAAACCTGGATGGATCCCGAAGAGCCTCTCGAAATCATAGATTTCCTACACTGCTGTGGTGCTCGCAGAGACCACAACAGAGCGGCGGGAGTCGCTATCTACTTGCGCACAGGTCTCTCTGCAATACCAGTCGAAATGTTTGGCACGTCACATGAAGTTGGCGAACTGTGCGCCGCAAAGTTGCCCAACGGCTTGCTGGTAGTAGCTGCCTACTTCGCCCCTGCCGCACTCACGAAAGACGTCGTGCACTTCCTGCAACTCGCATTAACCGTCCATCGATCCACACCGATGTTAGTAGTGGGGGACTTTAATGTTGACATAAAGACAAACAGCAATTTCCTAACACTTATGCGGGAGAACATCCCGTTCCTCTCGCTCGTAACGCGTCCCACGGCTGTGACAACCTCGCGAGGCACTTGTATAGATCTCGTCTTTGAGAATCAAGCATTGCTGTACCAAGTCGAACATATATCAGTCTATTTCTCCGACCACAAATCTTCCTCCATGACTGTCAAGAACTGTTAGTGGAGTCTTTGTTAAAGGAATACGTGTGAAAAATAAAAAAAAATTTCTGTGATAGCGCATACATGTGTTGCTCGATTTCTTTGCCTCAATCTATCGAAAAGGTGAAACAGCTTATTTGCTGCGCTCAAATTTCGCATTAGGAAGTAACGTAATCGTCGGTAATTTTTTGACTCCCTCTGTGTGGCACACCACGAGTACTCATCCCACAGGATCAAAGAATGACTAAACAGTACTACAGGGATGTCCTCCATCGCCTACGTGGTGCTGTGCGGCGCAAGAGACCGGAATTGAGGTCAACAAGAAATTGGCGCATCCCTCGCGGCATTGCTCCTGCACATTCCTCGCATTTGATTCAGACTTTTCTGGCGAAAAACCAGACTCCTGTAGTTCAACAGGCTCCTTACTCTCCTGATATGTCCTCCTACGACTTCTGCCTGTTTCCTAAAATCAAGAGGCCATTGAAAGGAGCGCGATTTCAGAAAAGAAAGGACATTATGGCTGCAACGACAGCAGAGCTAAACTCCATTCCGAAAAGGGCCTTTTCGGAATACTTCCAACAATGGCAGCACCGCTGGGAGATGTATATGGAGTCCCAAGGAGACTACTTTGAAGGTGATTAGCTTTCTAACGCTCCAGTTATGCCAGTTTTTTTTCTTCAGCCAAAGGTCGGATACTTTTCTAACAGACCTCGCAAAATTCATTTGAAGAGCTGAATGTACCTCTTTGCAAAGCCGTTGTTACATTATCAGGAGCTGCATTATGCGTTAATTAAACATTCGGTCTTTTTATGTTTTTCTTGTTAATACGCACAGGAAATAAACTTCCACATTGGGTACTCCTGACTGTTTTATTTTTAAATTTATTTCACAAAGGAACTGCCTGTTCCCATTGCATGAATGTGTGCTTTCTAACAATGACTGTGAGTGAGGTAGGTGGTATTGGTGAGGTCCTTGCAATACTTTTCGTAGAGAACTATTGTTGGACCTTTACAGGTTTCATTGTACACTTTTCCGCACCTTGTAGGGATATTTTTCTCCAGAGCACTTTCTGGTTGGATCAGCTGACAACCTGAGGAAGAAAAACGTGTATGCGTGAGCTGTTGAAAAGATTTGAAACAAGAGAGAAAAATATAGCACTTATTTCGGGGTAATTTACCCAATCTGTGCCACCTGAAAATATCATAGGCTTTGGTAGACACAAGTAGTAGCCCCGATGAGTCTTTTTTTTTTCTCAACAAAAATATCTAGCATTTATTTACATCAGTATGAAATGGCAACGCTTTAGCTATCAGACACCAGTTCTTAGTTAACAACTGCTTTGGCGAATTCTCTAAGAAAAAGTGTTTTCCTCTGAAATAAGCTTGCTCTTTCTGCTAATATAACACTTCCATTTTTTTGCCGTATGATTACTTTTCTCTTGTTTCATCATTTTATAAGAACATGAATGCGCACATTTCTTACCCCGGCCTGAAAATTGCTCGTTGCTCTTAAATAAGGGGCTTACAAATGCCTGCCATACTCTTCTCTACCTTCAAGCAGTGTTTTCACTTTGTCGTAACTCTCTCAAACTACATTAAGAATGCCAACATGGTAGAGAATAGAATATTCAGCCTCTTATAGTACCCCAGTCGTACAGGCAGGGACGATCGTAATAGAAACCGTACAGAACCGCGTGTCTCGAGCTGTGCTTCCTAATTAGCTTCGGACCCCACACGCAAGTAAATTGAAAGGCATTTTGTCAGTGGGGTCTTCTTCCGCAACGTTGAAGTGTTGCTCTGAAGTGTTGCGCGGCCGACTAAAGTTCACCAACAAGTTTCGCATCGGACTATCTCTACTGGAGCAGAATTGGCCGCACTTCTTGCGGCGGTACAGTATATTTTAGAACAATCACCTCAAAAATGGGCTATTTTCTGTGACTAAAAAGCTGCCCTACAATGTCTTCAATCTGCATTGAGACATAGCGACCATGAGAAACTTGTAGCGGAGATACGATATCTGCACCACCAGCCAACTGAAAGGATCGCGAAACCATCTTTCAGTGGGTACCAGGCCATAGCGGCATTGTTGGCAACGCCTTAGCTGACGATGCTGCTCAATCAGCTCACGATACAACGAAGACTGTCCGCATACCACTAACAAGAGCTGACGCAGCAAGGCACCTTCAACTGCTCGCCCGAAACCTGACTGTAACGTCGTGGTCTGCCCCTTCCGCCTCTTGCTTCAACTTCATATACCATTCGGCCTCCCCCGCGGTGATACTACGCTGTTGTGCAGCCTGTGGCTGGGAGTGGCGTTCACAAACGCCTATTCCAATCTCATCGCAATGGCAGACTCTCCAGCGTGTGACCAGTGTGGTTGTGATGAAACGATCGGACACCTCCTCAGTGACTGCCCTCGTTTTGAGCGAGAGTGCGGTTTACTGATTGCTACTCTCTACCGCATGGACTCGCGTCCTCTAACAGAGTCCAACGTTCTGGGGCCTTGGACACAACCTTCCTCACAAAGGAAAGCGGTGAAAGCGCTCCTGAGGTTCGTAAGGGACTCGAGGTTGTATTCCCGTCTATAATCTTTCAGGTCTCAGTGCGCGCCCTCTGTCCCCGTTACATAGTGGTCCGCTGGACACTTGGAAAACTCATTTCATTGCCGCTCTTTTTAGTTTTCTTCCTCTTTGTTCCCCTCTCCAAATGTAGTGTAGCCTACTGGGCATCGCCTGGTAAACCTCCCTGCCTTTCCGTCCATTTCTCTCTCTCTCTCTCTCTTTTATTTCAACATCAAAAGCCTGGGAGGCACATAAATGCATCCAGATAGGGAAGACTGCTAGGCGGCTCTTGCCGGGCAGCATATACTACCCGCACCGAAGCTCATTGATTGTTCACGAAACAAAGATTCCAAAGACCGTGGTGATTCGGCGTGGCGGTCCATCGGGAAGGTGCTCGCCGCCGCGTCGGGTGAGGTCATTGGCCTTGCGAGGGAGGGTCTTGAAGTCACGCCGCCCACTCGCTGCGGACATGGTTTTGTTGATAGAAAGCTGCCGAAATAGCCTAGTAATGCTTTCGCATTATATAAAACAATGGTCATTTGTCGCTGGTGTACTGCACAGGCGGCAATTCACCGTCCATGGCGCATGCATCTCCTTAGCATGAAGCCATGCCTTCAGAGGCAGCGTAGATGTGTGCAGTTTAAAGATGAAGGTTTTTGCAGCAGATAAAATGCACATTCGCCTAACACGTTTTAAAACACTGGTGTCAAGGAACTCCAGAACAGTTTGCTGATACAACGGTACAAGAAACAAACACTCTGTAAGCACCTGAGTCATTTGCCTTCTGGAGAGGCTATGCAGGTAGTCTAAAGAAAAGAGAACAGTGAGGAAATTGAAGGCGTCAGCAACTTCCGTAAGTAATCCCCATAAAGGCCCCTTTCGAGCGTGTCGAGTCGGTGCGAACAGGAAAGGCAAGTGAGCACTGAGACACCTAATAAATACAGCTACTAAAAAGGGGTAGTTGCGGAAAAAAAGAAGTAACTTCGATAACATTTATATACAGAACATTATTTACCCAAGTTGGAATATCATAGAAAGTTAGCACAAATGGAGCCCTCGTTTTTCACAACTTCATACGCAGCATATTCGATGTCGGGGACTGAAGAATATAAGTATATTTAACACGAATGACAAAAATGGTAATATCGCTGCAATAAGACGTACACAAGACAGACTGACACAGGATATGCGCTATCTTGTGTCAGTCCAAGTTCCTGTGTCAGTCTTTCTTGTGTACGTCTTACTGCAGCGCTATTGCCAATTATGTCTCAAGTAATGCACCATCTAGCCCAAATTGACGTTCTTCTAAACGAATGACAACATTGGACATTTAACAAGAGGTTTATGCTCATCCGTCCCAGTTCCCTTAAAAGATCAGTTTTTTTATATGTAACTGTTCGCAAGATATCATTCTCAACTTCAAATTGTTTTCGATTGATAGGGCCGTGATCATTCTGCATTTGTTTACTTGTCTGCGTTCCTCTAATCCCTCAGTGGCCGAGAACACACACATTCCTCCCCTTTTTTTCTGCCTTAGTTCCTCACACTTGCAACTCTGTCCTCGAGTGCCTTATTTTCTTTACACCTTCCTGAACCACTCCTCGAAATTGGCGCCCTCTTCACATCGCCGTTCTCACGATTAGCGACAATCGTTTTGTCGTCTGTTCTGACCGAATTTCTTGCCCTTGCTCTCTCCCACTCTCCAAATGCCTTCGCTGTGTTGAATATCTTTACCCTTTTCTCATCTATAGCATATCAAAACACTGGGCCTCATCGCTGCTGATTTTCAGCCCGCAATACATGACAAAACAATCGTAATTATTCAACGCTTGCGCGCGCGCCTTTTGACTTTTCCCAGAGTTCTTTAACCTGTTCTTCGGCCGTCCCTGATGAGAGAGACACCGGTATGTCCACTCTCTTGCGTCAATGACCGTACCACGTCTCGGCCCCTGAACGCCACTTCTTTGATTAAAACGCAGGCGACTTTGCGGAGAAGAAATGTTTTCACAGATTATAAATGGCAGGTACCGCTGAACCAAGCACGAGCGAGATAGTACGCCACCGGATATCGGTTGTCAAGTCACGAAATCTAACTTCCTCGCGCTTCGCACACGTGCTCATGCGTGTCATCGTCTTCTTCGGCCGGACCACTAGCAGCTGTCGTCAACTACTCCACTTGACTTCAAAAAATAATAACCATAAAATGAAAAATATGGGTCACTCGCACAAAACTTGGCCTCCAATGTTATAAAGTAAATATTTTCTACTGAAATACATAAGCGTCTCTTCGGTCATTTGGAACAGAGCGAGGCTCAAAACACATCAGGGCCATCTCGCTGAAGCATTTTCGATAGCGCTTGATCTACAGGCTACAAAAACAATGCCGATGCAGGTTTAGTAAAACGGAGGTTAAGCGCCTGCCTACATGCGTTGCAGATTGCGATTGGTTGATTGCTGCTAATGCTGCTGTCGTGCACAAGTGAGTGTCAATTTCTAATTTATTTCGACGGGGTTAGAACGGTTGCTTTATTATACGGAATTGCGCTGGCGCGGGCTTGAGAATGTTGTCACGGTCACTTCACGCTCTCTTTAGGGCTCTAAAAGTGTAAGGTACTGTTAGGCTCACGTGACATGAAATTCAAAGGAACTCGGGCACAACTGAAAAGAAATAAAGTCGATAGCCGGAAGTAGCTTATCGGTTGTTAAAAGGATGTAACGTTGTCTTCCGAATTGCATCACATCATTACTGTAGCCCCTAAAACTACGCGCACAATAGGCGGCGTTGTCAGCCAAGGGTGCCTTAGAACAATAGAATGCTATACGTGACGTATTTTGGATACTGCACCGCATGCGGCAGCGGAGGGAATGGTAGCGCAAGGACTGCATGAAAACCCATGTGCCCTGGACAGGACATTCGCGCGCATATTCAAAGTGCAACTATCAGGAATTTGGGACGAGTTCTCATAGTTCCCTTGCCTGCCACGACGTGACAGGAGGCTTTAAACATTAAAAAACGACGCGCTGACATCATTCCCGACATGTCAAAGAAGGTGACTACTGCGTGGCTACAAAAAAAAACAAAGAAACTCATAGGCCGCTAGGGGTAGTGGCACTAGCTAGGCGATGTTGAGGGTTCCTTTACAGTGGAGTTTAGGGCAGTTACAGTGGAAGGCAGAGCGCACGGGGAGAGTGGAGCAATGCTTAACAGGAAATGGCATCATTCCCGACATGACAAAGAAGGTGACTACTGCGTGGCTACAAAAAAAAAAAACTCATAGGCCGCTAGGCGTAGTGGCACTAGCTAGGCGCTGTTGAGGGTTCCTTTACAGTGGAGTTTACGGCAGTTACAGTGGAAGGCAGAGCGCACGGGGAGAGTGGAGCAATGCTTAACAGGAAATGGCATCATTCCCGACATGACAAAGAAGGTGACTACTGCGTGGCTACAAAAAAAAAAAAAACTCATAGGCGGCTAGGCGTAGTGGCACCAGCTAGGCGCTGTTGAGGGTTCCTTTACAGTGGAGTTTAGGGCAGTTACAGTGGAAGGCGGAGCGCACAGGGAGACTGGAGCAATGCTTAACAGGAAACGGTGATTATAGGAAACACTTTGAAGGCGGTTGCAACGGATGAATGCGGTAGAGTGGATGAATGTGCTGTCAAGTGTTCCCTGGGGCGGAAACAACCCTGAGGCCGTGGCGAGAGTACACGAATTTGGTACGCTACTCCTTTGGCGTCTGGAGTGAAACGCGCGGACCCGGGAGAGTCTTAGCAGATGTGGCGACAGGCGCGTTTTGAGAGCAGGACATCAGAAAAATGAGTCAGTGAATGCGCATCTATGGAAAGCTGAAAAGAGTGGTCTTCATGTGTATCAGTCTCAAATTCCATGCCTCAATATATCGCGAAGGGAATTTCCTCAACTACCATCACTGAATCCCGGGGTTGTGGGGTAACTGCCCAGCTAGTTCGCTCTAACCTGATAGCGGTAAGGAGCGCGTGCCGCAGAAAAGCCCCGGTCATTGACCTTGACCAAAAAAATCCACGAAAAATCCCCACAGGAGCATTATAGGGGCGTAGATGGCCCACCTGGGCTTTGTGACTTACTCTACGTGACCTAGGTTGCACAAACTCTACTGGTGGCAGCATCTGCCATCAGAAGCAAGCGGCGCACCGCTTAACCGCGCCACCATTGAGACAGGAGTGGCGTGAGGACTCCCAGGGATCTCAGAATGTAGATAATGGCCAGTTCCGCATTTATGGGCATTAACCCAATAGCACTATTGCATCATATCCTTAACGAGCGGCTTAAATGTCCCCTTCACTGAAATATATTTTCATATGACCTTGTGAACATTCCCTTGTAACAAGACGCTCAGAAATAACGGAGTTCCTGGTGGTTTAATAGCAACTATTTTGGGACAGCAGACGGAAGAAAATCATAATTGCTACCCGCAGCAGCCGAATATCTGTTATTTTCTTGTTTTATAAATACTTACCAGTCGTTTTATTGTCGAAATTTTCTACGAGGATGGCGCAAGTCTTATCTTTGTTGATAAACAGGAGTTCTCGCAATTTTTCCGGATCACCTGCGAATTGAAAGCAAAAAATGGGGTGTTAAGACTATTTGTAAAGTCTCTAAATTTCTTATTTTTACTTTATAAGCACTCTCCTTTAAAAAAAATTATGCACCACGAAATGATGGAGTTGGGCAAATAGGAATGACTTGTAAGTTTTGCTCGCTTAAGCCCAATGGCTGCAACCGCGCAGTTAACACTCATCGCCAAGCCGGTAGAAGGACACTGGTGGGACACCCTTTCACGACTCTCTGGAGATATAGGTTATATTGTCGCGTAGGTAAATAGCCTTGATGGAGGATCAATAGCGAAGCTCGAGGACTTGAGCACCGCAGCGGTCAGCAAGAACGGCCGAGGACAGGACTACTTCTTACGAAATCCTCCTCTTCCTATTTCTCGAAAAGTCCTCTATAGTGCTGGTGGCATTAGCCCCCGCCCCCCCGCGGGGGGGCGGGGGCTAATGCCACCAGCACTAAAGAGGAAGCATCGACCCGATGCTTCCCACACAGACACACACACACTACACGACACACACGACAGAAGGTCAGTACGTCCTAGCGTGGTAAGGTTTCAGGAGGACCACGTGGACCACCTTGGAGCGCTTGCGTCGTTAGGTTCGGGCGTCTCGTGAGGGACAATCTCGTAGTTGAGCTCACCGACACGACGGAGGACTCTATAGGGACCGAAATAACGGCGCAGGAGTTTTTCGCTCAGTCCACGGCGTCGGATCGGGTACAAAACCCAGGCAAGGTCGCCTGCCAGAAATTGGGCATCTCGCCGGCGCAGATTATAGCGACGTGCATCCCGGTTTTGCTGACATTGGATACGCACCCGGGCAAGCTGGCGAGCAACTTCGGTGCGTTGGGGAAAATTGGTAATGTCATTTACGGGGTCGTCTAAAGGGGGAAGCATGGCGTCGAGCGTTGTCGTTACCGTGCGTCCGTAAACTAGAGAGAATGATGTTATGTTGGTGGTTCCCTGGACGGCGGTATTTTAAGCGAACATGACATAAGGTAAGACGTCGTCCTATTGTCTATGCTCTACGTCCACGTACATCGACAACATGTGAGCAACTGCCTTGTTGAGACGTTCCGTTAGTCCATTTGTCTGGGGGTGGTAGGCGGTCGTCCTGCGGTTCTGAGTGCCACTCAGAACTAGAATGTGCTCCATTAACTCAGCCGAGAAGGCAGGCCTTGGTCTCTAATCAGAACCTCTGGTCCGCCGTGCCGCAAGTCAGTCTGATGGACGATGAATTTGGTGATCTCAATGGCAGTGCCACTGCGGAGAGCTGCTCACTGGGGAGAGCTACTCAGGTGGTCAGTAGAAGGTTGTCAGTAGTGGTCAGTAGGTGGTCAGTAATATGACTACTCTGCTTCCAGAGGTGGATGTAGGGAACGGACCAAGCAAGTCCATGCTAATTTGTTGGAATGAACTGGACGGGGGCGGAATGGGCTTGAGAAAACCGACAGACTTGAGAGGTGGTACCTTGCGTCGCTGGCAGTCCGATTAAGTTCATACATAGTGCGTCACGTCGGCGGATAGACCAGGCCAGAAATACCATTCCTGAATTCTGGCAAGGGTTCGAGTGACGCCGAGGTGGCCCGAAGAGCGTTCGTCGGGAGAGGCACGTAAAAGTTTGTCGCGTAGGCTTGCTGGCACGACAAGTAAGTACTGGCGACTGTTCGGGGCGAAATTGTTATTGACAAAAACGCCGTCGCGCAAGCAGAGAGAAGACAAAACGCGGCTGAAGGCCTTAGGGAGCGTGGCGCGTGTACCTTGAAGGAAATCAAGTGCGGCTCGGATATCCGGGTTATTGCGCGGTAGGTCGGCGCTGTCGGTGGGACTGAGGGCGTTCACAAAGGCGTCATCGTCTATAGGGCCTTCCGGAGCTGGGTGCACAGGGGCACGGGAAAGGCAGTCAGCGTCTAATACGGCCGGACTTGTATGTCACAGTAATATCACATTCCTGATGGCGTAGGCTCCATCTTGCGAGGCGCGCTGTGGGATCCCGGAGGCTGGCTAGTCAACAAAGCGCGTGATGGTCTGTGACGACTTTGAAACGCCTCCCGTAGAGGTACGGACATAACTTTGAAATAGCCCATATGATGGTGAAAGCACTCTTTTTCGGTCGCAGAGTAGTTGGCCCCCGTCTTGGACAAAGTTTGACTTGCGTAGGCGATCACACGTTGTTGGCCCTTCGGCAACTGAACCAGAATAGCACCCAAACCAGCATTGCTCGCATCGGTGTGCCCCTCTGTGTCAGCATTTTCTTCAAAATGCCGAACGTTCAGGAATGTTCGAGTTCCTGAAACGCCTGCTCCTGAGGGATGCCCCAGGTTAACGGCACATCAGCCTTGGTCAAGCAGGGAAGGGGTGCGGCAATTTTCCAGAAGTTTTTGACAATGCGCGGTAATAAGCACATAAGCCGAGGAAGCGGCGAACTTCTTTCGGTTCATGCGGCCCCGGCCAATTTTCAGTGGCAAAGGTTTTCTCTGGATTTGGAAGGATACCGTCTCGGTTGACTACATTGCCTAACTTCAGCTCCTCGTAAGCAAAATGACATTTTTCGGCTTTAAGTGTAAGGCCAGAGGACATTATAGCCTACAGGACCGCGTCGAGGTGACGAAGGTGCTCGATGAAATTTGGGGCGAAGGCAATCACGTCGTCCAGGTACACAAGTCATGTGTGCCACTTCAGATCGGCAAAAACAGGGTCCATGAGTTTTAAAAGTGGCTGGTGCAGGGCAAATACCGAAAGGCATGACCTGGAACTCGTATAATTCGTATAGCGTGATGAAAGCCGTCGTCTCGGGGTCCCTCTCGTGCACTTCGATTTGCCAGTACCCCGACTTCAGGCCCATGGAAGAGAACTATTTGGCGTCGCAGAGGCGATCCATGGCGTCGTCGATTCTTGGCAGAGGATAAACGTCTTTTTTCGCGACCTTGTTCAGGCGAAGGTAGTCGACGCAAAACCGCAGTGTCCCATCTTTTTTCTCTGCAAGGACCACAGGGGCCGCCCATGGGCTCCGAGATGGGCGGCTTACGTCGATATCCAGCATTTTCTAAACTTCAGCCCGGATAGTGGAGCGTTCCCTAGGACAAACGCGATAGGGTGACTGACGAAGGGGACGAACAATTGCATTTGTTATAATGCGGTGCTTGGCAAGATGCGCGCGTCCGGCGCCTGCCGACGAGGCAAAGGAGTTGCGGTAGCGGTTGAGCAGGCTCTGGAGTTGTTCTTGACGGTGGTGAGGAAGGCTCGGACTCACTTCGTAGTTCAGGTCGGTAGGGGCGTCGAATGCATTTGACGGCGCGCTGGTTAAACTATGAGCGCAAGTTGTTTCTTCGATGGCTTCGAGGTACACCACAGTTTTCCCCTTATTCAGGTGCTGGTGTTCATTGCTAAAGTTGGTAAGGAAGACATCAACCTTCCCATCGGCGAGGAGAACAAGTGCCCTAGCAACAACAATGCCTCTTTCCAGAAGCAATACATGCTTGCTCTCGACGACACCTTCTGTTGCTTGGAGTGTCACTACAGACGGTCATCATGATACTAGAACCTGGCGTCACGCTCACGTGCTCGTCAAGAATGTTTAGTGCCGCTGGCAGTGTGCTGTGTGTTCAGACGGCATTCTGAGTCGAAAACTTCACAGTCTTCCCCTGCAGGTCGATGATTGCGCCATGTTCCGTTAGGAAGTCTACACCGACGAGGACATCACGAGAGTTCCGGGGTAGCACGACGAACGTAGCCACGAAGGTCTCCCCTTGCACTGTAACTCGCGACGTGCACATTCCCGTGGGCTGAATGAAATGGCCTCCGGCGGTACGTATTTGCAGGCCGTCCCAACTGGTAGTCACGGTCTCGAGCACAGCGCAGAATTGGCCACTAAGCACGGTATAGTTGATGTCAGTGTCTACAAGGGCGGTAACGTCGGTTCCGTCTACTGAAATTTGTAGGTCCGGAATGGATGGCGTCGTGCTTCGACAATGCCTAGGTGCTCGGTCGCGGCTTTGGTGCGACGAAGGGGTGCCGCTGCGTCGGTGATTGGTATCGCAATGGCGGCTTCGATCGTCAAGTCGTCGTGCCGTCTAGTCGACTGGTTGCTGAGGCGTCTGGAACTCCGTGTTGTGGGGCAGGAACGGAGAAGTGTCTTGCGGCCTTGAAAGATTTGACTTTTCGTCTTAGAGCAGCCGCACATCCAGAGGCTGCTGCGCCTAGTTTCCCCTACGAGGACTTGGGGACTGGTTCCTTTGCTCAGGAGAACTGTATCGGCGAGGCGAGGGGGATCGGGAAAAGTGGCTTGGGCAGGGATCGGCCTGCGTAATGTAATCCGCGACCTCCCGTGGCCTCTGATCGCGTGGAGTGCATGGTAAGGGTATCCTAGGAGACCCAGTTCCTTGCACGGGCAATGGCGACGGATGTGCTTAGCTTCGCTGCAATGGTAGCACAACGGCCGGCGGTCTGCGGTTCGGCAGACGTCAGTCGGTCGAAGACCAGCGAGCTGCACGACGTTCGGCCTGGAAGGTGAAACAGGAACGGCTGGTGGGTGTGACTCGTAGCGCAGTGTTGGCGGTGGCACGTAATGGCTTGCAAAAGCGGCATAACTTGAGGTCTGAGGAGGCGGAGTGGCTGGGGCGAGTGCCGAGACGCCCCGTACCTGCTGCACTTCTTCGCTTACGACGCAAGAAAACGTGGAGACCTGTGACTCTTCCCCAAGCTTTCCACAGAGGAGAGCCCCGTGCTCCTTCATTGAGCATAGGCGGTTTCGTCGTGGCGTGAGTGTGATTGCGTCCTTGACTGTGGGACAGTGAATGTCTTGACTGTGTGACTCTGACTGTGTCCTTGACTGTGACTTGTGAGTTTGGTTTTGTCTTGTTTTGTCTTGATTCTGTTTTTATTTTTATGATCTTTATTTTGTGGCCGGCACTGAGTGCTTTCTCAGACTGTTACTGTGACCCTGACTTTGCAGTGACTTGGGTTCTCTCTGTTTTTATTATTATCATTTATTCCGCCGACTGCACGTTGTGCTTTGGCTGTCTGCCTGCGACTAACTTTTACTGTGATGAGCCTTTTGCTTTCTTTTCTTTTGAATTTTTTTAAATGCTCTGTTTTTATCTTAATTTTTTTCTTCTTCTCTGGAACATTTAGTTCTTTTTCATTTATTTTGAATTGGCGTTAAGCCTGGCAAAGCATTGCTGGTCCAGGCATCCTCTCTTTCTTTTATGTTTTTTTACCCTTTCTTGAGAGGACCAATAAAAGGGTAAAAGGCACTTCGCTGCCTCTTCGCTCACTATGGCCCGGATCAGCTCGCGCAGCGATTCTGCGGAAGGGGTCGCAATTCCTTCATCACTGGCGGTGATCATTGCTACAGTGGTGCGCTGGTACTGCCGGGCGTGCATGTCCAGGGACTTTTCTATTGTTGGCGCTTCACTGACGAAGTCTGCAATGGTCGCTGGATGACCTCTCACTACGCCAGCGATCAAATGTTCCTTGACACCCCTCATCAAGAAACGCACTTTCTTATCTTCCGACACGATCGGGTCGGCGCGACGGAAAAACCGTTTCATCTTTTCAACATACACGGTCACGCTCTCGTTTGGATGCTGGATGTGGTTCGGGCGAGGTAGTTCGGCCTTGTCCTTGTGAAATGTACTTGAAAAAGGGTGCAGTAATTCCACCTTGAATGTGTCCCGTCTGCGAAGGCCGGGTTCACGATTCTCAAACCATGTCCTGCCAGAGTCTTCGAGCGTGAAGTACACATTGCGCAGCTTAGTGTCAGTGTCCCACTAATTGCAAACGGCGCTCTGTCGAACCGCTCTAGCCAGTCCTCAACACCTCCATGTAGAAAGCCGCAAAAACGAGGTGGGTCCCGCGGATGGTGAAGCAGAACTGGCGCTGTTGTTGTTGGAGAATTCCTTGTGTCAACGCCGACGCTTCTTGTTACCTTGCGGTGAGGGAAAAGTCCGAATTCGGAAGGGAGGCCTTTCAGTCGTCGACTGTCCTGGTGAACTGGTGTGTCCACCGTTAGTGTGCGTCCTGGGCTGCATTCCTGGCTTGTAGGGGCGGCCGGTACACTGAAGTCATACCGAGTACCTACACTAGGCGTCACGTAGGTAAGTAGCCTTGCTGGAAGATCAATAACGAAGCCCGAAGACTTGAGCAGCGCAGCGGTCAGGTACGGCGGTCAGCAAGTACGGCCGAGGAGAAAGAGCACTTCTCCTTCTTCTTCTTCTTCTCCATATTCTTCCGAAATCCTCCTCTTCCTCGAAAAGTACTCTTTAGCGCTGGTGGCAATATTTTACTGAACATGGGACATTTAACTCTGTGACCCAAAAATGGTATCGTAGAAAGGGAAAGGTAGCAGCATCTTTCCCGAAAGCTAATCGCGTTGCTTAAGTTGCGCCGCTACTTTTTCGCAAAAGGAGTGATTGCCCAAATTTAGAACACCTTGCTATTCGTAGAAATTGAGGCTCACGTGTTGCGCAATGGGTGACTGCATATTTGTCACTCAATATTTGAATACAATTCGTTCTACACAATCAAATGAATTTCTCAGTACTTTTTGAATGTGTTGAGTTTAAAAAGCGATTGGACCTGCGGTACGTCCTAGAAGACCATTCTTAGGCAGAAACCCTGTAAGCTACACAGAAAAGCACATAATCCTCTAAAAAGAAAGCACTGCTACCCGGCCAATACAGCAGCTCCGGTTACCGCCTGAGATGCCCACAACTGTCGCATCAAAATAGGGTCTGGTTCAGCGCTCCGCGTCAAGCCGTCATCATGCGCGTGGTAGTTGCGACCATCTTGAGAACTAACGCGATGTTGATTCACCTTTTGCATTTATCTGAGACCCACAGAATTTTCCCGTATCCTCCGTAGTCACTTATATTACACGCCGCGACGAAAACGCGAGCAGCTGCAATGCCATTAAAGTCAACGCCCACACATTACCGATGCGAAATACTGCTGCATGTGCGAGGATGTTGGAAAGCGTACGTAGAGACATTGTCAAAAATAGACAGCCAAAGAGTTTGCTTCCAAGCAGTGTAGCGGGGCTCTTATTAAGCATATTTGACAGTCCTAAGCTTGGGAACGTCGGGGACCTAAGCCCGGGATACATGAGACACTTTTTTCGGCGGAGTTCATGCGGCCGGCAATATCGTGGCGGCATGACGCCCTGCCGGAAATACATGAAGCAAATAAGCGGCGGCGCGTCTACACGCCTGAACGCGGCGCACCTCCACGGCGGCACGCCTCACGGAAAATGTGATCAACAAGCGTCAAATACCACTGAGGGAGAATCTCTTTGAGAGCAGCGACAATGGCTCTTCTGTTTTAATCACGGAATTGTTCATTTCTACATCGCTGTACTAATTTCAGCTCGCGTGCATACGCATCTCTAAAGATTGGCGTGCTGTAATCCATGTCGTCGCGTACTTTTGGATGCCCGCTAAGCCGGTGACAATACCCGCTGTGGCTTTCTTCGACATTTTCGCTTCAGGGAGGAAACGCAGGCATTTTGATACAAGATTCGGCCGTTTTCACCAGAAAAAGCGACATTTAATGTCTGATGAAGCGTTTATTTTCTCGACAATAACATTTTCGTGCCAAGATACCTGCGTAGCACGCCGGCCATGGCGGCCGTGTTGGCGGCGGTGGGCAGGTAAATTGGCTTTTGAGGAAAGGAAATGGCGCAGTATCTGTCTTGCATATCTCGGCGACGCTGGCAACACATCGTATTCTTGCCCCAGCCACCTCTCTAGACCGAACGGTTACTCTGTGGCGGGTCCCTGGGCTTGCCTCGACCCCCGGGTAATGAGCGCGTTCATGCGCTGGCCCGAGAACTCTCCTCCCGGACCCCGGATGATCAGGCACCCAACCCTGCGCAAGAAGCCCCATCGGTCCTCTCTACATATCACCAAATCACCACATTTTACAAACTCAGCCGCATGAAACTGCCACCACCCCACAGTACCTTGTCGCCCTCATCCAGCGCCACATGGCGAAAATTTTGCAGACAGGCTGTTTTATTTCCCCCCACCGTCTCTCATGCTTTCACCCCACCTTTCCTCCTGAATGTACCACCTGTGGAGTGCCCAGATCCACACTTTTCCACTACCTTTGGGAATATCCTTCCCCAAAGGCAGTACTTCCCATCCCCAACCCCACTCATTCTCCCTGGGAGGCTGCTTTACGGACCGCTCAGCCCGCCGGCCAGAAATGGCTGGTGGATCGGGCTTCACGTGAAGCACAAGCCCGTGGGCTCCTGGACCAGTAGGGGACCACCCTGGAAGATTTTTTGTGTGTGTGTTTAATAAAGTTGTTTCCATCCATCCGGCGGACACCTGAACCGCGCCGTAAGGGAAGGAAAGAAGGTAGGAGTGAAAGAAGAAAGAGAGAAAGAGCTGCCGTAGTGGAGGTCTCCGGAATAATTTCGAGCACCTGGGGATCTTTAACGTGAACTGACATCGCACAGCACGCGGGCGCCTCTTGCGTTTCGCCTCATCGAAACGCGGCCCCCACAGTCGGGTTCAAACCGTGGTACTTCGGCTCAGAGAAAGCCAAACAGGAAGAGCGGACTCTCTGCACTGCTATTGGCTGGCTTCACCCGCCGCTTCCGGTCTCATCGGACGCCGCGCGTCAATATCTGGCGGGTCCTTACCGGTGGCGCCGGGTGTTTCATGACTCCGAGCGTTGTGTGCGCGCCGCCGGACAAAAATCGCCGACATGCCGCCTTAAAAACGCCCCCGTATTCCGGCCTTTAAGATTCTGCCGCCTTCGTGATATTGGGGTCCCTGAATATGCCACAGGGGCCGCTCTGCACAACTCAGACGCAGACCCTTCGGGCTGTATACTTTTGACAGAGACTACGTGCTTTTGGTGGTCTTTGTTCAAGATTAGAGGCTAGAATAGAGCCTTTATGAAAAATTCGTACTGCGGCTAAGGAACACGGAGGAAACTAATAAGGCCAGAAGACATTTCACCTACAGGACAGGTACTGAAGCGACCGACTGTAGTCGCTGACTAGTCATCTTTCAAATTATTTTCTTCACTTCGGGGCTTTTCGCGACGGACATGTAAAAACACATCTTAACTGACTCTTCGTTTCCTACTCTGTTTGGCGAAAGGGCCTAACAAAGGCGGCCAGGAGCTCGATTTCCAAGCGGAGCGCCAAGGTTGTAACCGCTGTCCCAACGGCAGGAGAGGTGTTGGTTTTGGACGATTCGCAATTCTCTTTAGAGATATTATTGCTTTGTCAAATGACACCATTAGTGACATTTGCAGCAGAACGCTGAGTGGCAATGAAACTCGACTACTTTGTCGGAGCTCACGTGTTCATTCCGAGCAGCGGCTGATGCAAAAGTCGGTTATTTTCTGTTGGATGCCAGCGCACGGTAAAGAACCACTGCTGGTGCAAATGATTTCTGTGCACTAAACTGCGGCGTCCATTACTGTCCATATGTCACTTGAGGACTTGAAACCCCACAATTTGCAGTTTGCCCTTGGCCATAAGGAAGCTGAGCGAGCTCAGTACACTCGGCCTGATTACACCTGACGTTGTCCGCAACCGCCGACAGTCTGTGAGAGCGTCTAAAATTTCACTACAATGTCCGCTTAGCTACACAGCAGGAAAGCAGTTCGAAGCAACGCCGATGTCGCGTATCTCGAGCAGATGTATTGTGCCATTTGTTTTCACACCTGACACTCACTGCGCTCTCAGGGCTGCATTTAATCCGCTTATTTCCGACTCAAGGAGGCTGGCAAACCCCACCGCGTCTTATTTCTTTATTCAAGGTTATGTCCTTGGACTACTTACAATTTTTCCTGCAATATGCTAGCCTTCGACCTATTATGTCGTCCCGCAGTTCGTCATTTCTATGCCCGAGAATGCTCCTGTCGTAGATGAACAAGGACAGTAGCTTCGCATTGTGAGAATAGGCAAAATGCATGAGCTATGTTGTATTCTAAAAAGTCTATTTCAAATGCATCTGTCCTCCTCCGTAAGGTAAACTATCCGCCAAATTCGACTTAAGGAGACGAAGGGCATTTCCCGGAATTGACAAAACACATTTTCGGTCTTGCAGCCTAATGTATCCATTATGCAGGAGGTCTAAAGTAGTTTTACCACGGAAGTGATCTAAGCATAGCAGTGTTCGGAGGAGTTTGAAATTGCTCTGTTTTGAAGCAGTGATCGACTTCGCTTCTAACGTATTCGGTGGCGGCTAGCAGTGAACGGTGGCATCGTCCTGGTCACTGGTGGCCAACAGGTGAGAGAAGCATAGGGCACCGACTTTATGAGGCCACAAAAAATTGGCTTGATCGCATTACTTCGCCAACAAACTATCAGTGCCTTCGGTTGCCTTGTCTAGTAGAGAGAAAAGTTTTTTGAAAGAGCGATTGAAAATCGCGAGTTAATCTTTTCCTGCACATCGGTAAGCATGTGGCGTGCGATTATTCTGGTTTTGTTTTGGTTTAGCTGCATTTATAGAAGCCTGTGAAAAAAAGCGCTGTGTCCCCTCTATGTCGTTGTTTGTTAGCGCCTGGATTTCTCATAATGAACGTTTACCAACTAGCTCAGCTTTTCGCCCTGTTACATTACAGTAAGCTTCATCAGGACACCAAGATAGCGGCGCCTTCCAAGGCCGACCGTGTGCTAGGTTGTGTCAGTCGTATTGATTCGGGTCCGCACGCAAGCACACAGATTGCGGAATGTAACGTGGCCACTTTCCGCCCCCTTCTTTAATCGTCGACACGCTCCGCTCTCGAAAGGGGGCGGAGCTGTAGCACCTTTGCAATGGGCAGTTACATCGCTGCAAGAAATGCAATCGACCAGTTGTATTTTGGTTGATTATAAGCAGCCCGCATCCCGACCGCAGGGACTTTTTGAATTCGACATATTCTTTAGCTTCCCTTTAAGCGAGCTGCATCCGGCTCTTCTACTACATTTAATCACGTTTTAGAGGACTTGCATTTTTCTTGGCTCAAACATGAAAATTCCAGCGGGAGAGCTACCAGAAGGCGACGTGGCCTAGTAGAGCCCGACAACTATTCACGGTGGCTGCGGCAACAGGGTGAAATGATGATGGGCAGCGATTGCAGCGTCTGTGTAAGCACCTATATTACGGTAGCTGTGCCAGTCGCACTCTCCAAAGGCAGCTGAATAATTTATTTCATATTAGTTGGATTACTTTTGAAGTTTTCATTAGGCAAAATTAAATTAACGAATGGCCCCTTAGGGCAACGAAGCGGATTAAAAGAGCGAGTAGAAGAGCAGAGCGAGGACAATGGACAGAGAAGGTTAGGAAATTCGTGGGGATATGGAGTGCGAAGCAGGCGCAGGGCAAGGCTAAATCATTAAGGACGAGGTGCTCAGCGCTTTCCTCTCAGTGCACAGCCCGCTTTCAGGTGCTGCTCGCCAGCATGTCGGTTAGTTTGCGCGTAATTATTGTATTTGCCTAAGTCTTGGCAACCAAAAACAATTAGGCAGTGGCTTAGCTCTGGTTAAGCTTGAGTATACAAGCGAAAACTTCAGTTATGCTTGCTTTGACATCATGGCTGTCGCAGTTCGCACAAAATGCACTGGGAGCACCATGATAACGGTGGAGGCGTTCGGCGTCCACACACTGCCTGTACGGAGGCGGAGCAGGAGATGGAAGTCGTAGCGGTTAAAACTGCCTGTAGGAATGCGGAGAGGAGGGCTGCCGGCTGCGACGCGGCTGCAACGAAAGGTCAAACGGTGGGCGAGGAGACGAAGCGCGCAGTTGTAGCGACAGCGAGGAGGCGACGCACATGCGCAGTAGCGCGCGGCTGCACCGAAAGGTCAGGCGACGGCTGCGGCAGCGACGAGGAGCGACCACCTGCGCGGCGCGTGACGTCACTAGGTTTCGCGCACGCGCATAACTCACCAGTTCGGCTCACGAGAAGCTCGGCTCTGACCCGCGCAGTTAGGCTTTTCGCTTCAACAGTTATATCGCTCGCCTCTGCGGCACTGACATTTTAGAGCAGTAAAGACCTAGTATGGCTGGCTTTCCGTCTTTGTTGCAGTTGTTTGTCGTTACGCTCGAAGGACCAAGGATCTTTGGGCTCTGTCTCAAAATTTTCTAAGAACATTGCCATTTTTCCTTCAATTTGTCTCCAGCAATTTAATCATTCAGGTAGGCAGCGTTTTGTTCCGCTTTGGCAAGTGTGTGTGTACTTTGTTTTGTCCGCATGGTTCCTCTGACCCACATTCGGAAGCAGGTGCAGCGGTGTATTGCGGTAATGGGTCCCAGGATTAGTTCAGTGCTTTGAATGCGGCTTATGGAATCAAAAACACGCGTCATCTTATTTTACGCCCCTTTTGCTCTAGACTGTAAGTTGGGACGTGTGGTCCGGATTGCCAAAGGCTACCATTTTCACCGGCCTAAAGTCTCATTCTGATGCGAAGCAAACGGCACAAACTCGATATCATGTGGAAACGGACAGAAGTAGGCCCTGTACACACCGCAGTGAAAAATGCAAACTTTGGCTGGAGGGAGTTACAATCTGTGTAGGAAGCATGCGCCTCCTAGCCCTTGATACTTCGAGGCATTCCAGCGCAGATAAGTCCTGTGCTCTTTCAAAAGGAGCAAATTTTTTTACATATCGCAGTGCTATTTCGTGCTTCTTTAGTCAGGGCTAATATCCGTGGCAACCACCAGCGCGTTCTTTCTCATCGTACCTTAGGGCTAAACTGTCCAAACAATATGACCGAGTATCTAGCAGTCTCATTCCCATTCCTTGGCGGGCAGTTCTGATGCACTGTTTCGTTAGTATTCGGTTGGTCACGAAAACTTACCAGACCTTTCTTTACTGAAAATTTGTTTCATGCCGTTTTCCTGGTATTTATTTAAAAAGAACAGTAATTCATTGAAGAAAGGCACTTACTTGGGGCCGACCTGTACATCACTGCGTTGGGTTCTGTGTGATTATCAGTTCTTGAAATATTCATGGTTGTGTTGAATCCGATGCTGAACACAAAGAGAGGAACAAGGACTACATCACAATTGAATATTGCCTGTGATATGAAGGCAATTATTGGTGCCTTTTGGAGAGAAAATTATCCCATGATTTAAAACATGCAAAAAGGTGACAGTTTTCAGCTCGATAACGCGGAGGTGCTCGTGTCGCAGAAATTCCAGCATCGCTTATCATGAATAAAAAAAATGGCTGAGGCTTAACTTGGTTAAGCCTGGAGAATGCGAAGCATCATCGTGTCGCGTAATTTAGAGGCGCACAACCACAGCGACGGCGCGAGGTGGGCCCCCGTTTCTCCACCGTCGTGACGTCATCGTGTCACGTGGTGTGGCATCATCGTGTCACGTGATTTGGAGGCGCACAACCACAGCGACGGCGCCAGGTGGGCCCCCGTTTCTCTACTGTCGTGACGTCATCGTGTCACGTGGTGTGACGTCATGTATCACGTGATTTGGAGGCGCATAACCCCGGTGAAGGGCTGAAGTGGTAGCTAAAGTAGTATGCTTCGCATAAAATTCACTTAAAATCGCCAGAGAAGCAATCTAGGAGGCAGACGGGCCACCTAGGTGAAGTATACGCGCGGCGTCATCACAACCTGGCCGCCGGATTGTCAGCAAAGTGCCCACTGCGGCAGGTTGCCGTTAAATTAATGATTTGTCGGCCGCAAAGACGAACCTGGGAGGCACAAGGCCCACCGGCGGCAGCACCTGCCATCGCAGGGCAGCGACTTATCGCTTAACTGCTGCACCACTGCGCCAGGTGTGGTAGGAAGGCTGTCAAAGATCTCTGATTGTAAAAAAAGAAATGACCAATTCTTCAGATATCGAAATTAGCCAATCACGTTTTCGAGTCATATATTAAGGCTGAGCTTAAATGTCCCCTCCAATTTTTTCTTAAAATAAGTTTTCGTTTTGGAGTGAAATACATACAGTAACAGAAAAAAATGTCTGCCCGTTCAGCATTGCTAATAACGAAATATTGTGCGAAAGGATAGTTTTTTGCAGGTGCATAACAATTCCACGTACCTTCGTCAGCGCGCTAAACGCGAACGTTCGATTGAGCGTCCTGCACTCTTCTTACAGCCCCTGAGCGCTGGGCGCTGAGCCCTAGGCCATGCTGAACGGTCTATTTATGGAGGTTGAAGACAGCTGGTGCCCTGCTTCCACCATTCTATTGTCTCAGACCCAGCGTCTGACCCCCAGCGGCGCTATTTTCAGAGGCAGACACGCGCTCGGGCTTTCGTGTTAAGCGTGCTGACGGTGACACCTGGAAGCGCGAATAAGGTTACCACTGTCCAGGGTGCAAATTATGCGCTGTTTCAGCTTTTTTTACTTCAATGTGAATTTACCCAACCCAGGCCGGAGGCCTGTGCTTCAGTGCCGCGTTTCCGCGGGAGTATTGTCAACGCCGATGCGTATTGCCCTAGTGCCATGTTTCTGCCGCAACGCTCTCCATGCCAACGCATGCAGCGCACTTCTCTGCCACCACCACCACATTGTTAATTGCGCTGATACTAGTCTGAAAGCTTTATTATTTGATCAAGAAGTCGATGTGCAATCCACAGTGCGAGTTTAAAAGGAGGCGTGTTCGGTTGCGGAAGTAGTCTAGTGCTATCGCGCAGTAACCAGGGTGGCGTCTGGTGACATGTACCGCCTGGTGACGTTTTGTGCGCACTACAGTGACGCGCTTTTCAAATGGCGCGTACATTGGCCACAATACATTACGTCATAGCCCTAGTCGTATACACGTTTTCTAAATCCTAAAAACAAATATAACTATGACTAACAGCTATCGACAATTTTGTCATTAAATCATTAAACGAAACGATGATAGTTATACCTTAAAGCAATAAAATAGAGCATCCTAGCATACGACTTCAATCTGGTTCACCCGCCCTGAGACGTCGACCCGGCACGGCGGCTCAGTGCCAGGGCACTCAGCTACTGAGCCGGAGGAGCCTGCTTCTATCTCTTCATAGCGACCGCATTTGGATGGAGGCGATAAGCAAAAAACGCCAGTTTGCTGCGCGTTGTCAGCGGAAGTAAAGGTACCCTACCCCAGATGGTCAGCATTAATCCCGAGCCCTCCACTGTGTTCCGCATAGATGATATGTCACTTCGAGATGTTAAACCACGGAACTGGCAATTTGTAATTTCTTTTATGATATACGCTACTTGTGGTGCTGCTATGCTGCAAAGGTTGAGAGTACCTTGCAGGTTTAGCTGAAAGCCAGTGCATGTAAGTGCACAAACAGTTGTTTAAACAATGAATGTTGGGTAACCGAATGTAATTTTTTGGGGACAACATTAAATTTGAATTAAACTTAAAATTAGTTTAGTGCTTTAAAAATATTTCCTAGAAAACAATCAAAATTAGTGACGAAGGTGTTAGTGGCCTGTACTCGCATTTCTTGATTTCGCGGTCTAGCGCGCCACTTATACAGTTCGCAATTTTCAGGCAGGCATTTAGAAAAAATTGAAAAATAAACGCAGATCAAAAACGCAAGATTACTATTATTTCCACTTACAGTGTCCGCTGTGTGCTGTTCGGAGAGAACCAAAGTGTGTATGTGAAAGTGTTACCAGATTCACTTCGTTTTTGCGCCGAATGACAGCGGTTAGTGGTGTTCGGGCGGTAGTTTCGCTGCCTGATGTACAGCTTCTCATTCAGCTCGGTGAGCTACAAGCAGTGAAAAAAAAATGCGCATTTAGTGAGATGAAACTCTCTAGGCTTAGAAAATACCTATAATTCGGCTACTGCGTATTAAATGTGGCTGAGCTCTTGCTACCACGTTCTGCAAATAGAGATCAACACTGCTCGTATTCCTACCGCGGCAGCCTGCGGTAAATGACCTAGTCTGAAGGAGCGTAGCTCTCTTGCAAATGGCCTTATGCTTTCCTTGAACTATAAGAAGAGACACGAGTCGATTAACGTTCCGACCTTTAAAAGGAAACTGAAGGAGCAAAGTACAAAATTATTGGGCGGTAAAGCAATTGGGCAATATTCATTTAGGAAGATGAGTGAGAACTAGCCAATTAAAATGACATGTTTATGAGCAATGGAGAGTTTTATATTGGCAACAATTGTTACTCCCCGCCTCCCTGCAGACAAATAATTCACTACGTTTTCGTGGAACGCACATGAAAACCCTCCGAGAATAACACAACTTCCTGGAAAAAAACGAAGGTATGCTTAAACAAGTAAGAGCCATTCTAGATAAGAGCTTTACCAAAACCGATCACGTCAGATATCCTTTACTTGGTAAACAGTTGCATAACGATAATAGAGATCGCTTATGATTTCACCTCGTCGCTTGTAACTCATTTATGGCACGTAAAAAAGGCTCGTTTCAAAGCGGTTTTGAAAATTATTAGGAGAAGCGTTTTGAACAGACGCAATGAGAAGCATTGGCCAGATTTCCAAAGTTTATGTCGAATTTCCAAAGCCGATGTCGACAGTTATGTTGTCAACGGAAAGTATTGAAAGTTATTAAACTCAAACACGGACCCACATTATCCCATGAGCAAAATTTGAAGAAAAAAATATGTGCACTCTTTCGGCTTTCTTGTAATAGTAAATTCACACTGGTGTGCTCTATTATTTCTTGGATATCAGACATCACATGGTGAAAACGAGTGTATTATAATTAAAAATAACGAGGACAAAAAGTGAAAGAGGAACAAATTTATGGCGACAGTGAAACAAGCATTCAACTTACATCCTTGATGTGCTGTCTCCTTTCAGGTATGCGTTTTGTGGGTTGTGCAGATATGTGGCTGGCGGCAACAACCATCGAGCAGAAAACGACTGTAAGAGCAATCATCATGCGTCGTTGTTTCATCGCTTAGATCTGAGAATCGAGGACGTAATGCGGTGTGGGAAGGGTATCCGTTTTTATAGCAGAGGGTTTCGAAATTTGGAGAATGCAGCGAGAAAGCATGCATATCATTAGCCTTTATGACAACTATGGCCACGTTTCGCGATTATAAATTTCAACCACAGAACGCCTGCAATCTTGAAAACAGTATAAAACAATATAAGTATGGAAAAAGGTTACAGCAATTTATTCAGTCATTCCAGCTGCGTGCTGAATAGCGCCGAGGTCAGAGAACTATTTCTGAGGCTACGATTTTGTGTGCATTTATCTTTTATCAACCTTTTTCGTAACTCTCTTCTTCACTCAAACTTCTGTAAGACATTGCAGCCATCGATCAGATTACTGAAAAATTTTTGAGTGAGCTGAAGCGATGACAATAGTAGTGTGCGTGTCGTGGGGTTAAAGCATGTACTAAAAAATAAGCAGACTTGCCTACCGTTTGTTTTTGAATGTGCGTTTATCTTCTTTTTATCTTGTTTTTTATTTGCATCCGGAAGTGGCGAGCGCAGTATTTTTTCTAGCACTGCGTTGCAAAGAATGGGATTATGCCATCTTCGTTATCACCAGCCTGACCATGCTGAGTGCAGAGCAAAGCCCTCTCCCATGTCTCTCAGATTAAGCCAGCCCTTTGCCAGCTGCGGCCACCATATCCCCGCAGACTCCTTAACCTCATCCGCCAGCGTAAATTTTTCCACCCTTGCTATGCGTGCCTTCTCTTGGAATTCAATCCGTTACTCTTAAGAACCACCGGTTATCTTGCCTTCGCATTACATGCCCTGCCCAAGCCCATTTCTTCCTCTTGATTTCACCTAGGATGTCATTAACCAGCTTTTATTCTCTCACCCGCTTTCCTTTCTTCTGATCTCTTGATTTAACACCTATAAATTTTCTTTCCATACTCGCTGCGTTGTCCTTAGCTTAAGCTGAAACTTTTTCGTTAGCCTCCACGTTTCTGCCCCATAGGGGGGTACCGGTAAGACACACCTGTTGTATACTTTTCTCTTGAGGGATATTGGTATGCTGCTATTCATGATATCAGATCCTTCTATATGCGATCTAGCTTGTTCTTATTATTCTAATCATTTCCGCGTCGTCATACGGATCAGCGGTCACTACCTCCCTAAGTAGACGTATTCCCTTACCACTTCCAGCCCATCGCTGCCAATAGCGAACTGTTTCCTTGCTAGACTGTTGAACATTACTTTGGTTGTCTGGGTGCTAAAAAAGTCAGGGGGCACTTTGACTGTCTAAAGTGCGCAGAGGCGAAAGCGTTTTCCGCACCACTTTCGCTGCTTCTGTGGCACTGGTGGCGTCACATATAATTGAGTACTAATTACTAAGTGATGACAAATCACTAATTAATGGTTAATTACTGATTAATGCCTGAATACTAATTAACTACTGGCCGCGGTGGCTCAGTGGTTATGGTGCTCGGCTGCTGACCCGAAAGACGCGGGTTCGATCCCGGCCGCCGCGATTGAATTTCTTTGGAGGAGAAATTCTAGAGGCCCGTGTACTGTGCGATGTCAGTGCACGTTAAGAACCCCAGGTGATCCAAATTTCCGGAGCCCTCCACTATGGCGTCTCTCATAGCCTTAGTCGGTTTGGGACGTTAAACCCCATAAAACCTAAAACCAAACTAATTAACTGCTAATTAATGACGCTTAAGCTTCGCCTTTAGGAGTGGAACGCGATAGCGTGCTGTAGCGCTTCCAGGGAGTCCACGGAACGCCACCACCTGTTCGGCGCGATGCCTTGGCCTTTGAACGCAATGCTTTTTGAGGAAAGGAAATGGCGCAGTAATTGTGTGTTCTCTCGGTGGACACCTGAACCGCACCGTAGAACAAGGGAGGAAGTGGGAGTGAAAGAAGACAGAGAGGGCCCGTAATGAAGAAAATGAAAATTGTATTTGAAGAAAGGAAATCACGCATTAACTGTCTCACATATCTCGGTGGACACCCGTCAAAATTCAGGGGGGGGGGGGGACTTTTTTGACCTAAAGTGCGGTCACTGATGTGTGGTTAAGATGTTAAGCTTCGCCTCTAAGAGTGGAACGCGACGTCTTGCAACGCTGCCAGGGAGTCCATAGAACACCATCGCCCATTCGGTTCTACGCGTCGCTCGTCGGTAAATTGGTTTTTGAGGAAAGGAAATTTATCTGTCTCTCATATCTCGGTGGACACCTAAACATCGCCGGAAGGGAAGGGACGAGGATGAGAGTGAGCGAAGACACCGTATTCACTAGACGCGCCTTTGTTCATTCCAAACCATCGAGCTGGCATGGCGGAGTGGATAGCATGCTCGTCTCGCACGCCGAAGACCGGGGTTCGATTCCCGAGCTCGACCAATTTCCTACTCGGTTTTATTTATTTATATGGCCTTACTAGAAGAGTTAATTAGGCGGATTGGGTAATTAAGCAATTAATGAAGCTCAGTCCCACTTACTTGGAGCATCACTATACGGTCCCTTCAATTGGTTGCATGGTTACTAGCCAAAGTACAATTGGCCCCGTTTGAAACTCGCGCACTGTGACGTCACGACCGTTTCGGCCAATTGAAAAGCGTGACATTTCTGTCGACAACTGCTGCTTACAACGATGAGACATTAAAGGTGCACTGAAGAGGATTCTGAACTTGTCTTTTTGCCGCGGGAACTCGATCTACACGTTCCTAGCATTCTTAGAAACTGCAACTTATTGCCCTGTATGGCAGATTTCCCTAATTAAATCGAATTAACGTCCGGCTCCCGCCCTTTTTTTTTAATTCTGCCTCGTACGATGGGCGGAGTCGACCAACGCGTGAAGTTCCTTTCAGCCAGCTCCGTGGAGGCTTTGCTTTCGCTTTATTTTGTTTTTTAGGTTTCCATGAATAAATAGTTTCATTCGCAGATAATATAGTCGCAAAATAAGCCCGATGAAATAAAAATACGCGCGGACTATTTGCTACTATGGACTACTACGTATTACTCCGCCGATGGCAAAGCGGCAAGCCGCCACGGGACTGGGTGAAAGGCACTCCACGCGTCCGTCGACTCCGCCCACCGTACGAGGCAGAATTAAAAAAAAGGGCGGGAGCCGGACGTTAATTCGATTTAATTAGGGAAATTGGCCACACAGGGCAATAAGTCGCAGTTTCTAAGAATGCTAGGAACGTGTAGATCGAGTTCCCGCGGCAAAAAGACAAGTTCAGATTCTTCTTCAGTGCACCTTTAAAGGCTTTCGCCTTAATATTTAGACTTACCGTTCTGCTTTGCCTGTAAAGCTCAATGATCATACTTTGCGGTTTTGTGATTATGTAATTGGTTTTATACGGAATACAACGGCTCATATGCAGCAAAGTAGAATTGGAGGAAACAAATGATTTCTGCTTTGTCTTATTGTTCTCGGTGGATAGTGGGAGAACGCAGTGCGAGGAGATGAGAACATCAGCGATCCTGGCTTTATTTTGTGTTCTTTAACTCGCTCTTGAGGCAATACCAGAATTATCAGGCGTCCTGAAGACGCACAGTTTCAGGCGAAATTATTCTAGCCTCTGATATTTCCTGAATAAAGCTCTACAGCTGCGGCTAAGATGTAAAAAGAATGCGGACGCGCTTTAATGGTTGCAAACTCTGACGCACTCTTTCTCCTATTCCCATATTGGTACATTTGGTGGAAAGATCAGATGGTGGCACATGAGAAAAATCACCCTGGAGCCGACACCGGCTATACACATGCGGCTATGATAATCGCGCAAGTGAAAATTTCAGACGCCACCACTCAACAACCCTGCTTAAAAAATCTATTGTATCCATTACAAACCTTGAGATGTATCGCTTGCAACTTTCTGTGCCAATAAGAAGGATGAAGTCCCTAATACGCTGATAGCTGTATCAAAATGCTGTTCTTTCCCGGAATGTAGACTGAAATCTTTTCTTGAGAGCATGCGCTGAAGCGCCAGTAAAGAAGCCCAAAAAGTGCAGCATTCCGAGCACAAAATGCAAAGATTATGAAGCTTTCAATGAAGAATAAATATTTTGCGCGGCTAGAGGTTGTTCAGGAACACAATGACTGAATATTATAACCACACATATCAGTTTTCTACAGGACCAACAATCTTAATAATTCCTCAATGACAGTTTCTTTTCATTCCATGGCTGCGACGGTGACTCACTAACTACGGTGTTCGGCTGCTCTGCACAAAATTAAGAGTTTGTTTCCACACCTTATACCCGCATTGCTTTGCAGGCTAAGCACCAAAGTGCTGTCGTAGTACGACTTCGTTGGAGCTCAAAAATTGATAAAAGTGAAATTAACTCGTAAGGCTCTAAAACTGAACGCCATGAAAGCGACTGGTTATCCTTGCCATAAAGCCCTGCCTTGCGCCTACCCCCTTTGTTTCGGGTGACGGTTATGTTTGAGCGAGCAGACGTTTGCCCATTTGCCCACATTCATTTCTTCCTTATCTCTATCTCTTGACCTACACCTCATTATCATGCATTTTAGCCCCTCCAATAAATTACAAGAGAGGAAATTAAAGTTCGCCCCAATTTCATGAGATGTTCATGCTTATATATACCAAAGATTGAATGAAAATTATGTAATGTGTTGCATGAAATCTTTGATGGCGGGTTCACTGTTGCCTTTCGCTTTTGCATTTTGCTTGCATCTCATTTCTCATTAGAATCAAAAGCATGAACTCACACAACCAAGCCGCTGGTTCTCCGCTTAGCAAACGCGCCAGGCTGTAGTTCATGTCTGCACCGCGTTGGTGCTGTACCGTTTGAATTGAGACAGTTACTGAAGCTTTAGTTTTCTTATAATAAATTTTGCTCATTGCGGTCTTCGCAAACATAAGCAGAGTTGAAACAACGGAACGAAGATCATCAAAACTACGGTAAACAAAGCACAGTGCGAGAAGCAAAAGGAGACTGTAGCGTGATGTCGATGAAGAGAGACCAGGACACTACCACTAAATTAGCACGGAGAGACTGAGAGCGTTGAAGCTAAATATGCAGCGGTGGAGGATGCGGAGATGACCGATCATTTTAAAGCAGCGGGAAGCTAAGCTTTTGTATTTACGAAGCCGATGGTTTAAAGAACACTCGCGATGGTAGGTAGGATTAAGTTTTCTGTTCGTACCTCCCATGCAGACAAAAAAATCGGTGTTTGTCTTCATGGTTTAGGCGGTTTAACGTTCTTTCAAAGCGACTCAGGCTATGAGGTAGGCCGTAGTGAAGGGCTACGCTTATTTCGATCACATGAGGATCCTTAATGCGCGCTTACATCGCACAGTAGACAGGCCTCTAGAATTTCGCCTCCCCAAAATCGACCACCGTGTCTAGTATCGAACCGCCTTCTTTAGGGTCAGCAGCCAAGTGCCATAACCACCGAGCCACCGCAGCGGCGCAAAAATTCGGTGCGTAGCGTACTTAGAAACTCACTAATTCTGAGATTTCGCTGTGACATACGCTTCTGCTTCGGACCACTCACCACGGCGCTCCGCAATGGGAGGGTACAGTTATATTCGGCGAAAAAGTGGACTAAGTCAAGAATTCGTTTTTGCACCCTGCTATCACGCTGTCGATAATTAGGAGCCAGCTGTCGTTTCACACAGCGATACATATTGCCGCGAATCTTTGTAGCGTTTTTTTGTTGTGTTTATTTTTTCATGCTTCAAGGCTGCCGGCACGCCGCTTTATCGCTTCTTTGTAACGCAAGACGCGCCTAAAATTATCTCGATTGATCGCATCCGGACGGAGCCGATTCTAGTTTGCGCCGGAATGTTCTAGTAACTTCTAAAGCTTTATCTCGAAGGTTCGCTATCAGCTTTAAAACGAGCACGGCCGACAGCGTCGATCTTGCTCTGTTCGACGACCGCCGAGCATGCTTGTTGCTACGCCGCCGCCGAGTGATTCAGTTCTTTGCGGGCGCAAGTGAGCCCGAATAAAGAGTTCCGTTTCGAAGATATCCTCGTAGTTTTCCTTTTAGCCGGACAGCAGTCACCACTACGTGACATCTGGTGGAGGTGCTAACGGATGTCCCTGTCGCCCTCACCCCCTGGGAGCCGTCAGAGCAGCCCGAGCCGTCTCGAAGATCCCGCGAAAGCCACAGAAGCCGTCCCCCCCGCAGGCGAAGGGCGAAGCAGCCGTCGTCTCCAGAGGTGTCCACCAGAATTCGGACTGCTACCGGACCGCACGCGAACGAAGAAGGACCCCTCAGTTTCGACTTCAGCCATGGCTACGACACCAGCATCCATTATTTTACACCAGCCTCGACTGCCGCCCACGTTCAACGCTTCACCGGGCGAGGATCCCGAGGAATGGTTGGAACAGTTTGAGCGTGTCGCCGTGTTCAACAGTTGGGACGACCAGACTAAGCTGAGCCATGTTTTCTTCGCCTTGGAAGGACCAGCGAGAATCTGGTTACTAAACAACGAAGCTTCTCTAGCGACGTGGGAATTATTCAAACGGGAGTTCCTGAAGGCCTTCACGAGCATCATCAGAAAAGAAAGAGCTCAGCTGCTCCTACAGTCACGCGTCCAACACCCGCGAACGAGTCAGTGACCGCATATGTAGGAGATATGAAGCGCCTTTTTCGACGAGTCGATCCTGACATGGCGCAGGAGAAGAAGGCGGAGCTTCTGATGCGTGGTGCTAAAAAGGCACTTTTCGGCGGTCTCACCCGCAATCCACCTGCAACGGTCGCGGCATTCACCACTGAAGCAGCCGCCATTGAGAAAACCTTGGAAGCACGAGCCCGTCATTTTCCTCGACAGCCTCTCGGATGGCACAGCATTCGGAGGCCACCTGCGGGATGTTATCCGCGAAATCGTACGGGAAGAGCTGCGTCGCCTGCTACCATCTCCCAACCAGCCTCAAGTAGCGACCCTTGAGGAAATCGTACGCGAAGAAGTGCAGCATGCGCTTGAAACCCGGTCATCTTCGCCTCCTGCTGAAGCTCCACCATTAACCTACGCCGCTGCACTACGCAGTCCTCGACGTTTCGTCAAAAAGCTTTCGCGCATCGCCGAGCCACTGACCCACCTGACAAAGGCAGATGTGTCATTTAAATGTGAAGCGCCGCAAATAGAAGCCTTCAAGGAACTTCAGCGCCGTTTACAGACCCCACCGATCCTTGCGCACTTTGATGAAAACGCCGAGACTGAAATTCATACCGACGCAAGTACGGTGGGCCTAGGCGCTATCCTCGTTCAGAAAATTGACGGAGTGCAGAAGGTCATCGCGTACGCAAGCCATTCCCTGTCCAAAGCCGAAGCTAATTATTCGACAACTGAGAAGGAGTGCCTTGCCATCATCTGGGCTACGTAGAAATTCCGCCCCTACCTGTACGGACGACCGTTCAAGGTGGTCAGCGATCACCACGCACTGTGCTGGCTCCCTAGTTTGAAGGACCCCTCCGGCCGCCTCTCTCAATGGAGACTACGGCTCCAGGTGTTTCATGTAACCGTCGTTTACAAGTCCGGACGCAAGCACTCTGACGCCGACTGCCCGTCACGAGCCCCTGTAGATGCACCGCCGCCGGACGACGATGAGGACGCCTTCCTGGGACCCATCAGCTCCAGCTCTTTGGTACAACAGCAACGCGCGGGCCCCGACATAAAATGCCTCATCGAATACTTGGAAGGCAAGGTTTCTTCACCCCCCGCCTCGTTCAAGCGAGGATTGTCTTCGTTCTGTTTACATAACGATGTCCTCGTGAAGAAGGATTTTGCTGCGAACAAGAGCGCCTACCTCCTTGTTGTACCTGTAAGTCTGCGCGGAGAAGTTCTTCAGGCCTCACACGACGAGCCGACAGCTGGAAATCTCGGGTTTTCTCGCACCCTCCGCTGCATTCAAGACAAGTATTACTGGCCCCGACTGTCTGCCGATGTCGCACATTATGTGAAAACCTGCCGAGGTTGTCAGCGACGAAAGACCCCTCCAACCCGACCAGCAAGATTTCAGAACCCCATTGAACCTCCCTCAAGGCCCTTTCAGCAGATCGGCATGGACTTGCTTGGCCCGTTCTCGAAGTCAACATCTGGAAATAAGTGGATCACTATAGCGACCGACTACCTGACCCGCTACGCCGAGGCAAAAGCCCTACCGAACGGAACGGCTGCAGAAGTCGCCAAATTTTTCGTGGAGAACATTCTTCTGAGACACGGCGCTCCCGATGTGCTCATCACTGACAGAGGAAGAGCATTCACGGCGGAACTGACGCAAGCCATCCTCCATTATAGCCAAACCAGCCACCGGAGAACAACTGCATACCACCCGCAAACCGACGGTCTGACAGAGCGCCTCAACAAAACCATCGCCGATAGGCTCGCCATCTATGTCGATGCCGAACACAAGACCTGGGACGTCATCTTGCTTTACGTAGTCTTCGCCTACAACACCGCAGTGCAGGAGACCACCCAGATGACGCCTTTTAGCCTCGTCCATGGCAGAGATGCCACGACCACGCTGGACGCCGTGCTGCCGAACGTTACCGAGGAAGATAACGTCGACGTCGCCGCCTACCTACAACGCGCAGAAGAAGCACGAAGACTTGCCCGTTTAAGGATCAAAGACCAGCAGCGGACCGACGCCACACGAAGACGCAACCTACGAAGACAACCTATAAGACGCAACGCGGAATACAAGCCAGGAGACCGAGTCTGGGTTTGGACGCCCATTCGCCGACGAGGATTGAGCGAAAAGCTTTTGCGACGCTATTTCGGCCCGTACAAGGTCCTTCGTCGGCTAGGTGAATTGGACTATGAAGTCGTCCCTGATCAAATGACTGCATCCCAGCGACGCCGCGTACGACCCGAAGTAGTCCATGTCGTACGCCTAAAGCCCTATCATGCTCGCTAAAGGACGCCGTGTTTCCACATTCGGTGTTTATTTTTGCACAATCCGTTTTTGATTGTTGATAGCCGCATTATGTTCTAAAGCATCGAGTCGATGCTTCTTTGAGAGGGGAGTAATGCCGCGAATCTTTGTAGCGTTTGTTTGTTGTGTTTATTTGTTCATGCTTCAAGGCTGCGGCACGCCGCTTTATCGGTTCGTTTGTGACGCAAGACGCGCCTAGAATTATCTCGATTGATCGCATCCGGATGGAGCCGATTCTAGTTTGCGCCAGAATGTCCTAGTAACTTCTAAAGCTTTATCTCGAAGGTTCGCTATCAGCTTTAAAACGAGCACGGCCGACAGCGTCGATCTTGCTCTGTTCGACGACCGCCGAGCACGCTTGTTGCTATGCCGCCGCCGAGTGATTCAGTTCATTGCGGGCGCAAGTGAGCCCGAATAAAGAGTTCCGTTTCGAAGACATCCTAATAGTTTTCCTTTTCGCCGGAATGCAGTCACCACTACGTGACAATATATTTCCATTGTTTCATTGCTAAATTATTTACGAACATTGCCGTAGAAAAGGCTTCCGCGTGGACTTCAGGTAAAGAAGAATGATCCTCCAACAATGCCGTACCGTCGTAGATCTTGGACGCGATGTTGCACCATGACTTTCAACACATGCCATTGTTTTGTCGATTACACAGTCGAGTTCGAACGAAGTACTGCAACAAGAGGTCCTCAGTAGGTGGGCGCTAAACTACTACCCATGGGTAATAAGTGGCATTGCAGCCGGATGCAAGTAAACATAATAAATTTTTAAATAAAGTGAGCAATAATGATAATCACCAATAGGAACAAAATGTGTCATTGAAAAGAAGCAACAATTTTTATATGCTCTTCAGGCTGGCGCGGTATACTTAGGCACAAGGACTAGTTATAAAAAATGGGACATAACAGGTACGTGCGCACGTACAGTCTTTGCCAAAAGTAACCAGGCTGCATAGTTTGCTTCTAGCTCATACAGTGGAGCCCCTACAGCTTCCCTGAAGCTGAAATTGCCGTTAAAAGTAAGGACTGGTGGTGTTCTTACCTTCCAACAACTTTGGTCTTTAGGAAAGTCACAAGGGCTCCACTATACAATTTAAAGGAAACCATGCAGCCTGGTTACTTTTGACAAAGACGGTACCTGCCTTCTTTTTTTTGTAACTAGTCATTGTGCCTAAGTATAGAGGGCCAGCACGAGATGAGAAGACAATGAGCTACCATTACAGCATTGTTATATATGCTCACTTAGGACATGTTAGGGCAAGCTGCACTGCCACGTTTTCCTTCGAAATCCCTACATTTTATAGTGCTGCATGATTTATGGGTGATTTTTCATTATGTAAAAGCGTTGAAAATAACAGTCTGAAGTAATATGCTTAGGAATTGTACTCACTTTTATCATTCGTACAGGAAAACTTCAACACTTATCCCTCTCCTGCAAGTCGAAGAACTGGCGTATGTAGTCGTTACTACTCTATACAAATTGTGTGGTTCCGCTCAAGAGAACATTGAACACAAAAGAGGGCTCCCCAGAACACCCACCCCACCTTTTTGCGCGTTTTTTTCCTTATCCTGGCGAGGGAGTCATTGCTCTTTAGCAGCTGGTTTAAGTAGCAGTTAAGGTTAAGGCATGCTGCTAAACATAAAACTACGTCATTTTCGCAAGAGAAACGTGTCATTGAGCATTTGGTTTAAAATGAAGCCTTACTAGTGTAGCAGGTCGGAATTTTCGTTCCGCCTTCTCCGTGTCAGTGCACGTTAATATCCCCAGGTGGTCGATATTAATCCGCAGTCCACCAATAAAGCACCCATTTCTTCTTTCCTCTTCTTCTTCTTCTTCCTCTAAAGGCATAGCACATACCCACATGGGGAGATTGGCCAAGATGTAGTTTTATCCCACCATCCCCCTCTTCAGTATGGCGGGGTTTTGGTGTCCAGCGATATGTATTACGATTTCAGCACCATTTAATTTCCTCAAAAAGCAAATTTTAAGTTTTCTTCTGTCGTTACTAATGTGGGCGAAATATTATTACAAATCAACCTACAGGTTGAACTAACCTTGCCAGGCAAATATTTGGTAACTCAGTTTCCTGTATTATGCAGCTTCGCAGTGGTTTCAAAGGCTGAGGGACACGCACATACCTACCATCAACAAAGAGAGCTATGCTTTAGCGCCGCGATGCGGCCCATAATGATAGTACGTAGGTTGAAGCTTCAACACTCGCACAAAAGTGAAGTCAAGATCAGCGAAATAGAAGCAATGTGAGCAGGAGCACTTTATCCAAGGATGATGGGTGCTTGCCCAATTTCAGTTTTATTCTTGAGTGCAGTCTGCCCCAGCACTGTACACAATGGTCATGCAGACTTTAAGAGATGTCAGGACATAAGGCGTAAAAATGTTAAGTATAATAAATGGTTCATTGATATACATTGCATTGTTCACCGATTCTGTATGCCACGCGTAACCTTATCACGCCTTTTACACCACTTCTCTCACAACTGCCTCGACAAACGCATAGGGAAGAATTTTTAAATTCCTCGCTTTTATTCGTCGCTATTTGAGGCTTACTGGTGCACTTTAAAAGAAGCACGCCTAGAACCAGACGCCTAGAACAAGACGAAGGAAAAAGAAAAGGGAGCCGAACGTTCACACACGTCTATGTCCTAAGTGTGTTCCTGGGAGGACTTCAAGTAGCCCCTTTCCGTTCAAGTGATGGCATCTGAAGCACAACGCACTCTACATCAATGCAGCAAGCGACGTGAAGACACTCGCTTCGAAGAAGCGTGTGAGCGCGCCGACTCTGAGTCGGTGCCAAGCGAGATTGCGTTCGATGGAGAAGTCGACGGTGAATCACAGCTACAGTGAATCACAGCTCCCTGCGGATTTTGCATTTCTTCCGGCGCCCCTTCGATAGGGCTATATTTCTTCAAGAAAGCACCGAGCTCTTCCAGAAGCGTCGCTGGGCAATGGGTGCTGAGGCTCGTCTCTGGAACTGACCTTGGTGCCATCACCATGCGACGAGCACGTGAGATGCCCGTCGTTTTCAAACTGCCCTGGTATACCTCGCAACTGCTTTTAGGTCATTCTGCGTAAGACAACAGCGAGGGTTCCTGCTCGCCCTCCGACCGCGGTTCAAGTAAGGCGTTTACCTCAAGCTTAGCCGCCTGTTCGGCTTTAACAGCATCGTTGGCTCCCGGCTACTGTATCATATCTCGTTGCTTCGTGTTGGCTTCCGGAAATCCTTCTCCAGGAATCTCGTCTAGTTTACCCGTGGGAGACGAGTGCCCTTCTATGTCTACAGCCTGGACCGACGCACTTCGGAACTTGGGATCGTGCCACTCCTCTTAAGACAGACACGACAGAGCTAAATTTTATTCGGCCTTCCCTGAGGAGACTTGGCGAGAGCGTGCAGAAATGACGCACTCAAACTGCCGCGGCTGTTGTACACGCCGTTATCGCCAAAACGTTCCGTCGTTCACGGGATAAAACGCGTTTTTTTTTTTCCCGCACTGAAGTTTCTCGGGTCGGGCCCCCGCGAACCCGACTAAGGTAGGTGAATTTACATGGACCAGTGCACAGCCATTGGTCTAGACGCCTGAAATGCGGCTTTGAGAGTCGACGAGGCCGACACCCGGCGCGCCACCTCCGACTCTCAATGCTGCTGCGAGACACCGTAGCGCTCGTGCAGAACGTCCACCAGCCTATATCCTGGCGGGGCATCTGGCCAGCGCAGTACCTCTGCCCGCTCCCCAAAGAGGGCAGGTCGCTGACGCCGGAAGCACGCTGACCGCTAGCTTACTACCGCGACTGCTATCAGCACAACAACGCGCTCAACTTAGACAGGCCTTATGGGCCCTGGCTGCAGTGTAAAGATTCGGGCTTCGGTTATCACCTGTTTCGTTGCCGATGTTCCTGACTGTTGTTCGCATGTGCTCGCTTGCTTTTGATTTGGCTCATGACGTCAAAAACACGCGTGCATGCGTACCCTCTGTGTCTCTCTCTGGGATTACAGAGCAGGCGTGGGCCTTTTATCTTCAGAGCAGTCATGTTTCGAGTTTTCAAAACAGCAATCGGAGGCGTATGTAAATAGCCGTAATGGGGCAAGACAAGCACTCAGAGGTCAAGTCGGTGCAAGCGCTCAATATCATGCGAATAGTGTCATGATTAGAGAGTTGAAATGACGCATCTGCTGCTGAGTAACCAGCCGTTGAATCTCATCAAACCGAGCCGTATCTATTCTAATTAAAACACGCAATTTTCTCCGTAAAACGGAGCACATACGGACTCGCGGTGATTCTCATCTCACCATTCGATTATGTTTCCAGGTTTTTCTGTAATAAAATTGTTTAGAAAGTCCGGCAGCCGCAATAATAATTGCTGGCAGTTCATCATTGGTAAGCACGAAAATTGTGTGAAAGATCAGTTTTTCGCATGTGGACACCTGAAAGCGGGATAGAAGTTTCCACTGGCTCAGCCGCCACTTGCACATGTCTTCAAATTTCTCATTTTGAATGTCAAGTTGACTAAAGTACGGCGGCGCCCTATCCTCCCATGCTGCGTTTCCGCAGCAATTTTTTGAGCACAAACGCGTATTGTTCTAGTGCCTTGTTTCTGCCACAAGGTTGCTCACGCCAAAGCACACATATATCTGTCAATGCCGCTCAAAGACGGAGACGGTGTGCGATGTACAGCGCAAGAGTGTGCTGCAGCTGAACACCAGGCGTGTACGGCTGAGGCGATAGCTTAGTGCTCTCCAACAGTGGCCTGCGAAGCTGATGTAATCGAGCAACCGCGGGTTCAACTCCGGTCGTGGATTTTGATTTGATTTCTCTTTAAAATTAACGGAGCGTTGTGATTGCTAGGCAGCAACAGAAGATACAAAGTTGACAAGATGAAAATATGACAAGATTCTTGGTGGGTGTTCGTCCGCATATAAGTGCTTTTTCACTTTTTCATTGCTTTTTGTACAAGACCTTCACCGCTGATTTATAAAAATTAGTGGTTCGCACGAGTTTACCCAATCCATAGCCTGAAAAATCACACACAACCACATTTTTGTCTCTTATAAGATTTCATTGGTTGTAACCGTAAAGCAAGCCGCCGCGGTGGCTCAGTGGTTACGGTGCTCGGCTGCTGACCCGAAAGACGCGGGTTCGATCCCGGCCGCGGTGGTTGAATTTCTTTGGAGGAGAAATTCTAGAGGCCCGTGTACTGTGCAATGTCAGTGCACGTTAAAGAACCCCAGGTGGCCGAAATTTCCGGAGCCCTCCACTACGGCGTCTCTCATAGCCTTAGTCGCTTTGGGACGTTAAACCTCATAAACCAACCAACCAATCGTAAAGCTTGGCCTTAAAATGTATCTGTGTTGTAATCGCAGCGATATCATAATCCCCTACGGGCTCATTCCTGGAGAATGTCTAGTAAGGCCATTTAGGCGCATAATCATGATATAAACTAGGATGGTATAGACCTAGCACTACTTCCTTTAAGTTTTAATACACTGGCTGAGTAGTTTTGATGTCGCTCCTTATCTCCACTGAGTCAAATTTAAGCGATAAAGCTGACGCGAAAAAACTGCGGGGAGCTGAACTTTCTATCCATTTGCCAAAGATGACGCCGTAGGCTTGCAACGTCTTTAAAGGTCAAGCTCGCAATGATCTGGAGAATGCACTTCGTATGTGCGAAAGTGCCCTTTAGTCATCGCAAAGCTGCTGCTCGGTAAACGACCCTGCTTTAGAATTCTAGAAATGGGCCTGCTATTCTCGCAATCCCGATGGGATTTCTGGGGTTATATTCACTTTAGTTTGATGTGCACTCCGGATGCCAAACTGATGCCGCATGTATCGTGCACAATCTTTATTTATTTATTTACAATACTGCCAGTCTCAGTAAGAGACCGTAGCAGGTGGGCAGTCAGTACAATATAGAGTTCAGTACAATACAGATAAATTACAAGCAGATCAACAAAAATGAGAACTCTTACATAAGTGTTACATAACTACTAGTAGGCAGGTTAGCAAAGAATACCTTGAAGATTCAGAACTGAAACAAATAGAAATCAAGTACAGCAGGAGTCGTTCATTCCAGGAAACCTGGTAGCATTAGAAGTATTTTACAATAGAAACTAGAAGAAAGCGAAAAAGAAGGTAACGGTAACGGTTGGCAATAGGCATGCAATCATCCTTAAAAAGAACATGTCAAGAAATGTCAATAAGTGGCTGTTGGGCAGTCATCTGGTAAAATGTAGGACTATTGGTACTTTACTGATTCTTGTTGCATTCTACTAATCTTGAGGTGAAGGAAGATAGTGAGTCCAACATGGTAATCGATGGATCGAGCTGATTCAATTCGCTGATGTCTAAAGGAAAGAACGAATGCTTGAGTGTGTTCGTTCGGCATGAGTATTCAGTCAGCGTGTGCGCATGCTTGTGCCGGGATTGCCGTGACTGTGAGAAGGATGCATATTTAGACACATCTATACTGTAGGTGTTGTGTAATAACTGATATAAAAACTTCAAGCGGGATTCTTTTGCCCTAGATAATAGTGATGGAAGGCCAGATGATGCTGCAAGATCGGTAGGGGAGTCAGAGTGTTTGTATTTGTTATGAATGATTCTTAAAGCTTTTCGTTGCACTCTCTCAAGCCGAGTGATGTTAGTGATAGAATGCGGGAACCAAACAGTGCTTGCATATTCAAAGATTGGCCTTACGAGAGTAGTGTAGGCAAAAAGCTTGGTATTTTGAGGGGCCAAACGTAAGCATCTTCTAAGGAAGAACAGCTTTCGCAAGGCAGCAGAGGTCTTGATCTTGATATAGAACACGCTGAAATATACAATGGAGTGCGTGCAATGAGCTAGCATTCATTGGTTTTATGTACAATTTTCGCTCGCTTATTTACGTTCGTTTACATTATCCATACCTGCAACAAGCTAACCCTGCCGATAAACGAGAGGAACTAGTCACTGCAGATTTAATTATTTTTCAGCGGTATTCTTAGACCTGCCGACCGCAATTTTTGTGGCAAAAGGAGTACCGGTAGTTTTGTGCAGTCCCTAGTCGTAAAGACCAAGCTAATTCAGTCGCGGCAAGAGGCAACTTCTCAGTACTGCTGAAAAATCGGCCGTTACGACAGGAGGGCATAAAATTTTGTAGTATTTTTGGAAAAGCTATGTCGTATATTTTGACTGTGATAACTATAAAGGAAGGAGGTGCAAAATTGAAGATCATGCGAACAACTAGTTCGCAATGGTGGCATGGTAACCCTTACGGCTATCTGTGTTTTTTTCAAACTTTTGTCCAACTAGGTTTTGTGAAGAAATTAAAGTATACACGCTGGCTTATATTTCGAAACAACTCCAATGAGTTCCTTATTAGCTTCAGGCACGGAAAAGCTACTATTTGTTAATTAGGGAGACTTCATCTTCACACAGACACCTAGGTGATGGTTCCCAGTGGCGGAAAACTTCTGTACTCTACAACAATGTCAGTGGGGCGCCCACATTTCATAGCGATCACAGTTTTTGTTGTTTCCGAAAACCAAAGAATAGAGTGAGGAAGGACGGTGAGAATATTTATGTTTCTCGTCTCCAGAACAGAGTACAGTGTTCGGCGCCAAGCTCGTGCGTTTCTTATTTCCGCACAAATAAACATGCTACAGATTCACCACCCCCGAAGACCCCGAACCAACCAAGAAAGTTTAATTATAAGTGAAAAGCGAAGAAACTGTGGAAAAAAATAGGTCGACATCTCCAACGCGCCGTAAGTCAAGGGAGGAATGCCGCCGTGAAAAAAGAAAAATTAGAAGTGCCGTTGTGTACAGCTCGGGAACAATTTCTCCCACCTATGGATCTCGACGTGCATGGCAAAGCCAACAGCCACCTAGGCGTTTCTCTTCCATCGAAACACGGCCACCGCTGTCTGGTAGTTCACCTTTGCAGGCAAATGCTCGAACCGCTTAGCCATCCAAACCGCGATCAGGGCATTAACACCCGAACCTGGAAAGATTGCCACAGGTGGAAGGGGTCATAGAGAGATCACTATACGCGTAGCTGAAATATGAACAGAACATGACCATCCACAGTGGTTTCATCCCCATCATCAGCCTGACTACGCCCAGTGCAGGGCGAAAGCCTCTCCCATGTCTCTCCAACTATCCCTCTCCTTTGCCAGCTGAGGCCGGCTATGGAGACTGGTTTGGCAGTTCTCAAATTTTGTAGGGAGGGGAGATGGGCTGAGCCAGAGTATTTAAGGTTGAAAAAATGATTTGAGGAGCGGCCAGGTTCTCGCGCTGCCACGTCACTTGAGAGATAGCCCTAACAGTCGTTGGAATACGCAAGCCTTTCGAGAGATATGAATTCATAGCATTATTAAGATCTCGTACTCTGATAGTGCCCCATCGCAGAGTAGCCTGTTCACGATTTATAAAGAGACACGTGTGCTGAAATACTTAAAAGAAGGTGGCTATCGTTGGTCTGGACAAGCAAGCAAGCTGTGAGATTTGTGCTGTGTCAGGCAGCGCTGGACTAGTCTAGCGACGCAGCCGTATAAGTCGCGATAGACAGTGGCTGCTTCTGCCTACCTGACCTGCACTAAACTGATGAGAACGGGTTGGAAATCTCGCCTTCAGTTTGCTTCCGCGACAGGTTCCCCTCTTCTCACCTTTTCCCAGGACGACCACGGTAACCTCTGTTCCTACCCACTGCTTTTATTTATTGAATAAGCAACATAAAATGATATTTTCTATTGCTCTGCTTTTCCCTAGCCTGAATAAAATTGCTGGCCGTTTAGCAATAGTAAGCACGAAATAAAGCGTGAAAGCACGCTATTTACGATCGCTGACACCACAAATTCGTCTCTGAAATCTCGATTGAGATCTCCTCTGACTCAGATAGCCACCTAAGCGCGTCTTGAGCTTCATGATGATGCATATGCTCACGTGCCGCGTTCCTGCAGCGATGTTGTCAATGCCAACGCGTATTGTTCTATTGCCGTGTTTCTCCCAAAACGTCGCCCACGCGAGCGCAGGCCGCGCGCATATGCTTGTCACTGCCGCCACACAGCTCAAAGACGAAGACGGTACATGCCGCCGGTGGGATCCGACCGGCGGCATGTGGTTGTTTTTTCTTCTGCTTTTCTAATCAATTAGCTTTAAGCGATAACATATTCAGTAATATTATAAATTCATCAACACCACAAAATAAATAAATAAATTAAAAATCCTCTGTGCCCCTTGATTTCTGTGGCTGTTTGCGTCTCTCAAATATATATATAGCGCTTTCTTGTAACGCGCCTCAATCAGACGCAGTGTGCACTTTTGCCTTAGGCTGCACCCGCTGGGATAGTACAATATAACTTTGTCATGATTGAAGTTCTGGGTATGATGTTCGTGTTCGCTGTCAATTCATGCTTCTAGATTACTTTTTTGCTTTGCGTGTTCGAGTTATAGCATGTTAAACGCCTTCAGGTTCTCGTGGTGTAAAAAACACGTGATTGTAGGGACTTTAGGCTCAGGGCTCTTTAACATTCTCCGACATAGCACAGAATGCTCGGTGTACTGCATTCTACATCCATCTAAATGCGGCCGCCTTGACCGAAACTTTACGACCCTGAACTCAACCGCAGAGCGTTTCTGCCAAGTGCACATCATTGGGGCGGAATAATTGAAAGTTGGTGCTTCTATGGAAGAAAAACAGTCTGTTGAAGGAATTCCATGGTTTATGGGGTTTAACGTCCCAAAGCGACTAAGGCTATGAGAGACGCCGTAGTGGAGGGCTCCGGAAATTTCGACCACCTGGGGTTCTTTAACGTGCACTGACATCGCACAGTACACGGGCCTCTAGAATTTTTCCTCGAAAGAAATTCAACCACCGCGGCCGGGATCGAATTCCAGGCGCATATCATAGACTTCATTTTGCTGCCCTTCTCTCCTTCTGCTCATTGTTTCGTTACCGTCGCTATGCTGCACGCCAATGCTTCCGAAATGCTGCTGGCATAGAGACTGCTTTGAAATGAAGTTGGTGGGATTTCAGTTTCTTTAAAGGTCATTACTCTTCTGAGTTGTTTTTCTGAAGTACAGTGTTGGCATTCCCGTTATGGAATTTTTCGTTAGTGAGCGCAGCAGCTCTTCTTTAAAGGTCGCATGCTTGTGTGAAGTATTTTTAGCGCGAAGATGACGTCAAGGCCATGCAAGGGGCCTGTTAGGCAGAAAAGAAATAGTGTAAAGGGTACACTTTTCCTGCTACTGTACTGTTTAGTGAGCCAGTAAAAGTGCCTCCTGCGCCTCAACGCTCAGTTATCTATTGTTCACTGCTCGGATTCGGTGATACAAATTCACTCTTTGAGATGGGTCAACGCCCATTCACATAATAATTGGATAGGGTCCACCTCATAACTTAGATATAATCACAAAAGAAACAAGAAATAAGGTACGCGATTTCTTAATATCATAATAAAAGTGATTAGCGAATAAACCGAATGTTTAACGAGACACTATAAAGTCGATATGTCTTATTGCAGTTATGTTGTGGAATCAGTTGCCTGGGCCACTTCACGAATATTCTTTCACTCAGACGTGTTATTGTCTTGTAAGCAACGAAATTGTAAAACACATTTGTATGCCTTCTGTATGGATATTCAAATGTGTTCCCTCTTTTTATGCCCGCATTGCTCTCAGATGAGAAGAACTGCTTTGTCGTGTAACGTTTTGCATGCGAGCGGTTTAGTGTCTTCGGCATCTTCCAACGAACACACAGTAGGACGAGACACACAAAAGAGGACGAAGGAACAGATGAGCACAGAGCTCTTTGTACCTGTTTCTTCGATCCCTATTGTGTTCCTGGTACTATTGCGCGTGTCTCAGATTGCACTGATCGGTTCATGACGCTTCAGAAGCAACTAACCCACCAAAATGACGACCTTCTGACTTGTATTCGCTCTTGATATTTGTATGGCCGTTGTTGCTCATTTGGTCTCAGAAATATAAGTCAAAATATTTTATTCATCCGAAAACTTCATTTTTTTTCTTCAGCAGTTTTCAGTGGCTGCGCAGCTCAACTACGCATCAGATTAATGTACTCAACACCAGATTTCGTAATACACACCATGATCAATATGCCTTTTTCTTTCTGCGCTCTTTTCCTTATCCCTACTAAGGCCGTTTTCGAGAAAGCTGTATATGTGGCCCGATCAATTATATTTTGCTATTTACATGAATAACCTTATACGATCTCTATCTTTAGGTTGTTTTTTGTTTACTTTAATTTTGGTTCTTTTGTGTACCCCAAGTTGTCATCACTTAACACTTTGTACCTTTTTGTCTACAACATTTTCTCTACTAGTAATTTTGCATTCAATTCTAATAATTAGATAAGTAACCTGATTTTTTTATGTTTGTTCTTTGTTGTTTCCTTCTGATTGTTTCTCTATTCTTGTGACTCGCTTTTGCACCTCACTTGAAGTTTTTAACCCGCCTTGTGTTGCAGTACAAGGCCACATCATTGTTCTTGGGCTCGTTTTTTATAGAAAGTGGTTTATTGAGTGATTTTGTTGCTTCGCCTTAAACGTGATTTCAGCGACTTCATTATTCTCATTACTTTTCTATCGCTTGTTCGTTCAAATTGAGATAATCATGTACGATTTATCTCATCGACCGCTTCGACAACGCATAAAACTTAAAGTTCTAATCTGGAATGAATTTTACAAACTGAATGCGTCAGACCTGATATAGAATGCACTGAAAGTAGCCTATTATTACTTAACGTCATGTTTTCGAACTAGCAGATTGCATAAAATTGTGTATTCTTTTTTTCATTAGCAACCGTATACATGACATAAAGTTGCGCTTTCAGTATCCGTTGTTCTACCTCATCTTGCTGAAGACCAACTCTGTGTTTCCCGTGGCAGATGTTTGCGTCCGCATTTCTCTAAACATCATATTTTTTTTATGACACTCATTGGCATATTCATCAAATAGTTTGGCCACTATAGTACATATTTTCAGAGTACCTTCTGGAGTCAGTCACCAATGTAAGAATGCACTGGAATCTTTTAGGGTTTTGAAAGCGGTATTACGGCAACAACTGTCAGCCGAGAAACAATGGAAGACACATAGGCTTCTTGGCACACTGCCGCTAGTGTTTAGGAAAAACACTTTGGTGGGACAAGCCTTTATCTTTAAAAATATGGTGTTTTCATGTAACCCTATGCGACACAGTGTCTAAGAATGTCTATGCGACTCGTAAAAAATTTTTCAGGGTGTCTCGTTTTCATTTCACGATGACAGTGCGCTGCAATTTCACGCGCGTGGCTGCTTGCTGGTTCCGTGAGTTCCGAAGCCCTCTGAGCCGTTCTTGCTGGTTTCGTGAAATTGGAGGTATGAACAATACACACACAAATGGATAAGCTATTTTCGACAGTAGAACTTAAGTTGATTCCGAAAGCAATAAGCAAAAAACGAACAATGCATTTCTTTTATTCATATATTCTTGAAAAGATATAAATGAAAACTGTCTTCTTTCTGCAACGGGCCTACGCTCCCAAAGCACGAATAAAATGGTTATGACAGAAATGAAGGAATCTCTTGGATGTGGATGGTATAGAATTTTTTCATGCTTCAACTACAAGCTTGGAGTTTCTGATCCTTTTCTATATTAGTTAGGTATAATAACAAAAGTTAAGTCAACAACCTTATTTCCAACCTCAGACTAAAATGAAATCTAGTGCACTATTCTCAACAAATCCTCACATGAACAAGGAGCGTATCGTTTATGCGACGCGAGGAAAATTTTTTTCGCAAAATGTTGTTATTTTATGAAAGGAGTGAAATTGTAGCTGACATCCTTTCAGTATATGAAATGTCCTGGTGAGTGTAGAAGGAAGCAGAAGACGCACACATGAAGAAATAGCAGATTATGCGAAGATAAATGACGTAGCTGAAGGAAAGGACCGGGGATATCTTTTTCCACACGTGACAGACCAGTTAAAGTTACGAAGCGAGGCTTCACAAGAGAATTCAACAAAGGGTAGTGGAAGCACTGGCAGTATTAAGCGGTATCTACCTACGTAGAAATAGCGGTAGGCAACCATGTCTATACCACCCTATTGAAAAAACTCTGCGTGAGTTTGCACGAGAACAGTGATTTTTGTACGATCACGTTCATTTTGCACAGAAATGCGCAGAAATTGTGCGTTACCTGTACGCATTCTGTGCGTCCTGTGTGTACATATGCGCGTACTGTGAGCTGATAGACGTTCACGCACACTCTTTGCGTGTAAAAAATCGTGGACTCTCGTGGAGAACTCTCTGTACGTGGACATCTGCGTGCTGAGAGGGGGCTTGCCGAAGCTGTGCGTGCTTATGTGCATACTGAACAAGCTCAGTGAGGCTGCGTGTGGCCATGTGTGCATTTGCTTGCTTAGTAGCAACATGTCGAGACTGTAAAGGCCCATTTAGGGTGAAAGCAAACAAAGTTCGAGCATTCAGTTAATGATTACTTCTCAATAATGAGCAATAAGCTCACGTTTTGCTGTTTTATAATTTTCGTCTTGGCGTAAGTACCCATTAATCATTTTCAACTTCAGCAAACAAATAACCAAAAAATTATCTTTTAGTGCAAAATGGTTTCCTTCGATACTGCAGGGACCTGTACATGACAACATGCACACTGAGCAAGAACTTGTCAACATTGCAAGTTCATAGTAAAATAATGTAAAAAACAAGCTGCTAATGACTCTTACAGCATCCTTCAGTTCTTCCTTTAACCAATTCTGAAAGTTACAGATATCTTATAGATGCATGATGAAAGCCATCCAGAGCACTTATGTTGTTGCCCGTCATGCAGACAGCCATATTTCGAAATCAGAAGCAACACAACCATTTGTTGCTTGCACTCGAAAGGAGTCAATCAATGGAATAACTCTGAAAGGGCAACAGTGTTTGTTAGGTGCAACAAACAAGCTTGGGGATATAATCAGGTTCAATCAAACATGACGTGCAGAAAGCGAATTGTGAGCTGTAACAGGAATGTTACGAGACAATTTCCAAAACCATTTCCAAAGCAATTTCCAAAGTCATTAGCATAAATTTACATACACGTAAAAAGGCCATGTAAGCCTACACGAAAAGACAGTTTTGAATTCACAGTTGGTGTCAAAAGTTCAGAAATTAGTACCCTCTCTCAAATTCAGTGACAAATCACAGATCGATTAATGAATTCCCAGTATGGCTCCAGAACAAATCCAATGAATCTCAAATGTGCGAAGTATATATACCACACATGTTGCCTGATTAGCACCAGCATTGCATGATGCATGACGAAGTATCACTCTTCATTCTTCTTCAATCTGTTTTGAAATTTGCACTACCACAAAGACCATCTGGATGCGCTATTATTCCGTCATATTGCTGAGAGTCACATTCGGAGACCAAGAGCAACACAACAGTGTGCTGCACATGAGTGGATATAATGCACTGGGACAACTGTGCACAGTAAGGAACGCTTGTAAGGCGTCAGGTATTTGCTTGGGGAATGTAATCGAGTTCAGTCATGTTTCATGTGTAGAAAGGAAGATAAAAGTTGTAGCAGAACTATGAAATCCAACATCCAATACTGAACTTCCCCAGGTGATCTACACACACATAAAAAGCACGAAAGGATAAGCTCAGCGGTACTGTTAAGTTTGATGCCCTTTGAGGTTTGACTTGCGCGTCTGTATGCAACCATCAGATACCATCTTGAAGTTACCAGAATGCCCAAAACAACTTTGTTGAACTGTTCTACTCTAAACTGAAATACTTTTCCTTAAAACATTTTTTTTTGCGACATGCTGTGTAGCTAATTATAAAATAAAGAAAAGAAGCTGATAAAATTTTCTCATCTCAAACGTACTGATAAGTACACAAATCTGAGTGCTTTCAAGAGAGGTGACGCACCCGGTATTCAGTGTCCAGAAGCATACATAATGCTGCAGAATCCTATAGCAAGAAAATTTCTTTTAGTTGACAGATGGCTATGTCTGGTTACAAAGTCAATACCAAGTAAGGCACATATCATAACCTGCAATTACATGAAGCTGCACGTGCTTCATAGGCTGTAACTCCGCCAATAACTGCTACATATTTCCCACCTCTAGCACGAGTGCGAAATCAATATACAGCATGGAAACAGCAGTTTTGTTGCTTTAGCTTCTTTACTATGCTGTTTAGGCAAGGGACGAGTTGAAATATTTGCATGGGCAGTTCTCGATTGAAGTAACGTAAAAAACATCCGCACTCCTTTCTGCTGAAGCGACTGGTGAACCACTTTTGCATGTCGCATCTCGTATGACTTGCTAAGGGTCCAGACTGACACACGCACTTCGTCAAACCTTCACACAAAACACTCTTCGCTTTTGCTATAAGCTCCGGCCACAGGCAGTAAGTGTCCCGTCACCGTTCACATCGCAAAAGAAGGCAGCGCTCGCAGGCGGTCAGTTTGAGCTGACAGCGACAGGTGTTGCAGGCACACCGCCGACTAAGTTTCCAAGGAAGCCACACTGTAGAAGGGCGCCGTCTTGTAATCGAAACACACCACAGAAACAATGGCCACTGTCGCTGCTTATGAGCCAGGCATTTTTGCAACGAAGTTAGCAGTGCAATAGGCCGAAAGGTTCGACTCATCAAACGACGGCACCGCACTGCTGACCTCATTATCGTTGTCGACCAGACATCCATAGCACATATGCCCCGACGGATCGCTTAATTGGGAGCTGCTACTACTCTTGGATGAGAGCGCGCCCACCGGCAGCACACACCGGTAATCCTTCTTCTTTTGCGATTCCAGCACAGTAACAGCGGCGCGCAAGACAGCCCAGCAGCAGCACGAGAAAACAAGCGAAGCTCACGGCGGTGATCTCAGAAACCATGCAGCATGTCGGATAGGCTTTGGATTTGACGAGCTAGACCATGCCCACTCACGCACGCACGCACGCACGAATGTACCGACACGCATATTAATGCGTCCATGCGTCACAAATTTCTCAAGTTTTAATGCTAATATGTGCACAAGAACTTAATTATTTTTGTAACGAAAGTTTCATTTGGTTTTAGTTCTTTGCTATCGCACTGCCCAAAAGCATAGAGCCCGAAAGAGACGACCTGGAGGAATGCCTGGAGGCGATGCCTTTCTAAACGGGCCGAAGGAAGCCGGAACTGGCCGAAGCGCTAGCCAACGAACGCAGCGTCTGGGGAGGGACAGCATGGCGGTCAGCGTTACTACGTTTGTCGTGGTCCTTTGTGGTGCCGAGGGCGTGAACGATCGCTGGCATGAGCATTTGTCACTCTTCCGATATGTGATGTGCCGACAGCAGTGAAATTCGCTGGTGCGATGTGCGAAAACGTGGTAAGGTGCTGAGTAAACCTGTGTTTATAGCGTGCGTCAGCGGGCTCGACGGATAGCGCGTCGTCCTTTGCGCGCCTTCACTGGAAACGCTATGCTGACGGTGGGGCTCATTTCCTCCATGGCGGAGCAGCTGGTGGGAGACCACTACCCGGGTGACATCTCGCATCTTGGGGGTAAGTTAATTTTCTTCGAACCTGTTCATTATTTCAAAGCCTTTGCGCACAACTGGCCACGTCAATACAGCTAGTACAGAGACGCGAAGACGCAGTGCCTATCGCGGCAGCACGCAGCGCTGAAAGGTTGTTTGCTGGCGGCACACGGGCATGAATGCGCGTGTAGTGTCAGTGGTCACACGGTCATGGTCAGTATGCCATGCAAATATGCACAGCTGATCCGATCGCGGGGTGCACGATATCGGCGCCGTACTGCCGCCGTACTGCCATTCATCTCTCGCCGAGAATGGAATATGTGCCCACCAATAGATCTTCGGCCCGGGCTTTACATTCTCGCCGCATGTTACGCTGTAATTGAAGTAACAGCGCTCGAGCAGTTTAACTACGTAGACTGCGATTCAGCTGTATGCGTTTGGATTGAGCTTCCTCCTCTTTCACTTGTATTTCACTTGTACTTTTATAAATTGTGTATTTAAGGTACGAAGCTCCATATGATCCAGCTGCGTTCGTACTTATAGCCGAGCCAGTGTATTCGAGCCTTGAATAGCAGAACGGTGAGATAAAAACAAATTGCTCTGAAGTTTTTCGCCTCTATTTTGGCATTCGCTCTTTCATACTTTGGCTCGGAGCTGAAATGGTACAAACAACTGCAAAATGCACACAGGTGCCCTAGCTCCATTTGCCCTAAATCCCGAAGTTGCAGTGAAATTTAAGGGTAATTGAGCCTTTAATATGTACGAAGAATAAACTTGATTGTTTCATGATTATAACCAATGGCGCAAATAAATCTGACTTTGACTTAAATATGCTGAGGTACCTCTCCAATACCTTATTTAATGTTAAAGGAAAAAGTGTGGTTTTTCTGCAATTGGCACTATTAATTCATCATACCTGTGAGAATGTGAAATCAGTGCTAATCATGCCAGATTTCAAATTGAGGGACGCATGCAGAATTTGAAGCAAACCAGCCTTCTACTGAAAATATCGTTCTGCTGTGGTCTGTTCTTTTGAATGGTGGCATGTATTGTAGAAACGATGCTGGATATCGATATGCAAGTGATGTCTCGTCTGAGGCTAGGTTGTGAATGACTGCCGTGGTTATGAATTTGTTGTTGCCTGGCCCACTTCGAAATGTGATTAAACAGTTGTGTTCCATTCTGCGACCGGCTCCTTTTTGTGCCTTGCACTTTGCGTTACGTGCTTGATTCTAGTCCATTTTTTGCACTGTGCTGCTGTTAAATGTGTCTTTTTACCTTGCAGCAATCTCCACATAGCTTTACCAGCAATGCCTCTTCCAAGCTCTCCAGTATGGCTGTGCCAGCCTTTCACTTGGTGCTAGGATGCCCAGCAAGCAAGCAGGCTTTTGAAGTAAGCACTGAAGACATCTTCCGACACAAGTAGCTTTTATTTTCCTAGTCCACTGCTACTTGTGTGACCCCTCGTTATGTTGATTTTGGCAAGTTAGGTTGCCTATTAAGGGCTCTCTTTTGTTTTTCAGCTGCTGCTGTGGCCTACTGCATTGGTGTTCGGCTACTGAGCCCAAAGACGCGGCATTGAATTGTGGTGGCTTCGTTTCGACAAGGCGAAATGCATATTTGCTCGTGTGTTATGCAATGTCAGTGCATGTTAAAGAATCTTTGGTGGTCGAAATTTATGCACAGCCCTCCTCTATGAATGGAGCTATTGTTCAACTTTGAGGCATTAAAGGGACACTGATGGCAAGCTGAAGTTGACCTGTGATGATGAAGTTCCGCATCCTAACCACAAAGACGACACTTTTTCTGAAAGTGGAGCTTTATAAGCCAGAGAAAGCAAAACATACAATTTTCATCAGCACCGGCTGATTTCGGAAGTAAATTGCGATGCGCTGACTCCGTTTTTTTTTGGCACAGATTCCAGAGGCTAGGCTGAACTGCCATTCACCTCAGAACGGTTATCATGGAGTCCTTTGTGTAGACTTCATGAGTTCAAATCGAGTGGCGGGAAAATTTTTAAATGTAATTTTTGCGCCAATCGTGTTGATGGCCTTTGCACTGCTGTTAAAAACCGGGATAGCAGTATGGTATCCCATAAAACTAGGTTGAGGACTTGCAGGAAGTGGTTTATCACATTCCGCTAGCTTGTGCAAGAAACTACTTCAGGGATATGTGCAGGTGTCTTTAATGTGTTCCTGAGTGAGCACTAACTCGTTAGGGGGAAGGCAGCTTCTAATCTGGCACTACAGTGCCAATGTCGTGAGTGTAAATCATAAGATGACCCATCAGTATGTACGCCTGATTTCTGTGACACTTCAGTGGTGTATAGAAGTGGTAAACAAATCTGTAAGGTATTTGATGCATATCTCCAAGGCAACGGCTGTATGAGTAGCGAAGCCATTAGTCAATCTTCAACGGAAAGAATTTTCTCTTTTAGATGACGTGCTTGTATATCAGTGACAGTTATTTGTTGCCCTGCCTTTCGCTGGTGTGAGTCATGTGTGGCGCATCTTCATGCGAGCCTTCTTTTCCTTTACAAAAAATTCAATTTATAGTCCAACCTGTTTTCTTCTCTTTTCCTGTGTTGCATCTTTTGGCTGGTTTTAAATCTGTAACTGAGCTCAGACCGTGATAATTACAGCCGGTAAACAGGGCTACTGAATGTGAGCTTGGCATACATGCGTACTGTATGTGTGAAAGTGCAGTTTACAATATTCAGAAATGCTTGATAGCCTTACAAGAATCTAAAATTTTGTTGGAATTCCTATTTGTTCTCTGTTCAAGTGTCGAGAGTTTTTCCGCTTCATCGTGTGATTAGAGCCACTTTGGTACTTAAGCTGAAATCTTTTCTTTAGCCTGCATGTTTCTCACTTTTGGGCCAGAAACGTGGAGGCTAATGAAGAGAGTTCAGCTTAAAAGAGTATAGACACCTAATCTTGGTGGCATGTTTTATTCTCTATAATGATGCGGAAGACACTACTATGCATGAATCACCATCTGGTATTCGTGTGAGACCGCTAAATAATTTATAATCAACTTTTTCTGCCATCCTGTTTCGGTGAACAATTTGACTATGGCTATGACATCAAAGAGAGCTTATAGGTCACGTGAGGCGTGGAAAAACTGCACTTATAATCGCTGCTTCATCGTTTTAATTCGCTACAGCGCTGACGCCAGCATTCCTTAAGAGCCAGAAGTACCAACTGTATTGCAGTTTTTCATGCCTCACGTGACCAATAACCTCGCTTTGAGGTCACAGCCATCATTCAGCTGTCGAAACCGAAACAAATACAGCAGGAGAAAGAAATTTGATTATAAATTATTTAGCGGTCATAGGAGGATGCCATGTGGTAATCCGTGTATAATACTTTATGCCTTATTACAGAGAAAAAAACACGTGCCAAACGATAAGGACAGCAAAGTGAGCTATGGAAAGAAAAATGAAAAGTCTAACATTAAGAGACCAAAAGGGGGCGGAGTGGGTGAGGGAACAAATGCGGGTTAATGACATGCTACTTGAAATTAAGAGGAAGAAATGGGCCTGGGCGGGGCTTGTAATGGGAAGACAACATAACCGCTGGTCCTTAAGGGTAATGGAGTGGATTCCAAAAGAATGCAAGCATAGCAGGGAGCGGCAGAAAGTTAGATGGGCGGATGAGATGAAGTTCGCGGGGATATGGTGGCCACACCTAGCAAAGGACAGGGTTAATGTGGAGACATGGGTGAGTCCTTTGCCCTGCAGTGGGCCTTGTCAGGCTGATGATGATGGTATGTGTCGCACCTGCTGCTTCGTGCTATCAGCTGGCCCATGCTTGGCCGACCAGACTAGCCAAATTCGTGATGTGGGTTTTCTATTGCACCTGCATTTGTGTACACAGAGGACTTGAATGGTAGCAGGCGATGCTGTGCATGTGTTCACGCCACAGCACACATGACCCACACTGAAAGCTTCTCTGCCTTTAATAAGACAGCTGCGTCAGTCTGGGGCATAACGTATCCCAGTGCTAGAGTATGAGTAAATTGCTCTGGAATTTTAATCTGGTATCAGGTAGCATAGCGCAAAAGAAGGCTAGCGCGGCTGCCTAATATTCTCTTGGGTAGCTGTGTTGGATTTTCAGTGCCTGTTAGTGTAATCCGTGAAAGTTCACCGTAACCCATTCGTTTCGATGTAAATTAGGAAGTCCTTAGAGCCTTGTACTTTTTAATGATAATAACAAGGTAATGCAGTAATTCAATTGTACCTGTTCTCTTTCAACACAGTAAAGTGCTGCTGGGCCGAGATCACAGTTTTACTTTGTAGGTGTGCTCAGGCTGTCATCATCATCATCATCAGCAGCAGCAGCAGCAGCAGCATGACTACACCCACTGCAGGGCAAAGCCTCTCCCATGTCTCTCCAATTTTGTCTGTCCTTTGCCACTTGCGGCCACTGTATCCCCACAAACTTCTTAATCTCATCCACCCACCATTTTTTCCTGTGTGTGTGTCTTCTTCGCCATTCTGAAATTCATTCATACAAATAGATTGATGCACGTAGTGTCAGGTGCGTAATGTGATACCACCAGCTCACCCCAAGCTGTGCTCAGATTTGCCTCATTGCTGCAGGAGCAATAAGGCAGGCTTGAGGCTGAGTGGTGCAAAAACATGATTTTTCAAGAATGTCTTTGTGGAAATTGCAATTAATCATGTGAATTTGCTTTCATTTTAGGAGCTGCACACAAGCTGTGCGCCTTTCCATGCTGATCATGCTGGCCAGGTACGCTTATGGTTACATTACTAGGTTGTTTTGATAATGGCAGTTGTGGATTTCTGTGTGGTTTTAAAACATAAATTGTATAAGTATTTGCCCTGCCACAAAAGTATAGTGGTGCATTCAAGGCCAGTGTTACAAAGGGATGTTTTGATTGCTGCAAGAACTTGAAGGCCCCTGTGTGGTCACTGTGGAAGGCCCCCTCCCTACTTAGGAATTGCTGTTTGGGTTACTCAGTCATTTGGCAGAGGAATAGTGTATAGAGATAAGGGATGGAAGAATGCTTCCAACTAAAGAAAAAAATCCAGCAAGCAGTCATAGAAGCAGAAGTACAAAAATGGCAAGGCTTTCTCTAATTTACATCGAATCTTTTTCACTTATACTTCTTATTGCATAGAACGGCTGATGCTTGGCTTACACACATATTTTCTTTAGGTATGCAGTAGGTCTCACATTCTTGTATGATATGGTCACGGTGCCAAAAAATGATGGTGGTGTTAGAAAACTCGGAATATAGAGGAATTTTATTGCTGACCTTATGGAGAACTATGGTAGCTGTGCAGTCGTTATAAATATCTTCCAATATTTTCACATAACACTCTTCTACACCCTGATTCCACAATGCCTGCATGACAGCTGTGGTTCCACCGAGTCAATTGCTGTCTGGTAGTCAATGAAGGCTATATATTGGGGTTGGTTATATTCTGCCCATTTCTCTATCACCTGATTGATTGCATGAATGTGGTCTCTTGTTGAGTATCCTTTACGAAAGCCTGCCTGATCATTTGGTTGATTGAATTCGAAGGTTGTCCTGACTATTAGTGATTACCTTAGTAAATACCTTGTAGACAATGGATAGTAAGCTGATCGGTCTGTAAATCTTCAAGTCCTTGACATCTTCTTTCTTATGAGTTAAAATAATGTTCGCATTCTTCCAAGCTCCTGATACGCTCGTGGTCACGAGGCAAGCGTGTACAGGGTGGCTAGTTTCTCTAGCACAATCTCTCCTCCGTCCTTCAACAAATCTGCTGTTACCTGATCCTCACCAGCTGCTTTACCCCTTTGCATTGCTCCTGACGCTTTCTTTACTTCCTCCCTCGTTACTGGCGGGATGTCCCATTGCTATGCTCTACTGCCTCTCTCCGTAACGTTCTGATTACATTCACTACTGTAGCGATTTGTGCAGAACTCTTCGGCTACTTTAACTATCTTATCCATATTGCTTATGACATTGCCCTCTTTGTCTTTTAGCGCATAAATCTGGTTTTTACCTGTGATTAGTTTTCTCTTCACTGATTTTAGGCTACCTCCATGCTTTAGAGCATGCTAGGTTTTCTCCATGTTAAACTTTCTTATGTTGGCTACCTTGCACTTATAAATAACTTCGATAGCTCTCCTAGTTCTATTCTATCTCTGAAGTTAGACGTCCTCATGCTTTGGCGTTTCTTCATCAGACCTTTCGTCTCCTGAGATACCTTGCAGGTATCCTCTCGAATGATCTGACCACCTACTTCTGCAGCACGCTCCAATGAATTTAAATATGTATTTAAAGATAACAGTTAAGGTGGGAGATTGAGCTTCGAGATTTGCACTTAAACTTGGGAGTTATGCCACTGCTACACAGAATACTTGATCGCCGTAGAGATATTTCATCATCTCGCACCAAGCTGCTGTGGCGCCACTGTCACAGTTGATAATTTTGCTGGGAAGCTGTTGTAGCGCTCACACAGTTTTGAAAAGGTGGTATTCATTGTATTTGTGCTATTGGCAACAGTGATAATATGCTTGCTGCAGTGTTTTGTGGCTAGCCTTCTTTTTTTTTTAGTGAAATAAGTTGTACATTTCATGTTGAGTATTCTTTCAACGATTAAATTGCTTTGATTTTATTCCTTAGTGTATAGTTGCGAGTGCTCCATGTCTGAGTGCAAATTTCTACCACTGAAAAGCCTTCAAAATCTTAATAGATGTCCACACTGTTCTAGGGACTCAGTGGCTATTGGAAATGCCCATTTAGCTGTATTCAAGTGCCGTTGAGTTAATAGCCATTTGAAAGCCTTCAAAATGCCTGTGTGACACGGTTATTAGATTTTGTGCAGGTTTGATGCTGAGCAGTCTGCGTGCTTGAGTCGGGTTTTCCAGTGTCTGTATTTCAAACCTGAAACTTTTCGAAATCATCATTGGTTCATTAATGGAAGAAGTACTTGTGCCCTTTTCTGGAATTTCCAGAAAACAGATTAACTGAATTTTTTTGCATATACTCCTACCTTTTTGCAGGTGCTGCATAGTGAGAACCTGTATCAAGACGCCAACCTGCTGGACTTGGAGAAACTGAAGAAATTGTTTAGCCACTGTGTGGCACCCATCATGAGGGATGTGGCATTAATAAAGCCAGTTAAGGTGACCTTATCTATGTCCTTTTGCAAGCATGCTACACACATGAGAGCCATCCCACGAAGCACCGTTTCTGCAAAGCTTGTTATCTCACAACATGCATGCTGAATGAGGCAGTGACAGACAGATGAGGAGGCCTTAATGCAGTACATTAGCGTACCGTGTTGAGCAGTGATGTAGGAGCCTTGCAGCCATGCAAGGTATTATCGGTATCATGATGGTAACTCCATTAGACACTGTCTAGTGCTCTGTGAGCCAGACTCGGCTCTTGAACATTCTGGGACTCACCCTTGGCTCTCGGACATTCTGGAAGCCTCACCCGGCTTGCGCATATTACGCGAGGATGTCTCCTGCTGTACGAGCCTTACGCGGCATGCGCACTTATGTGAGAGATGTCTCGCGTTTGCGAGCTTGCTCGGCTTGCGCAAATTATGTGAAATATGTCTCGCGTTCTGCGACCTCGTTCAATCGTCGCATTTTGCGTGGCAATAAACACGCAAAGATAGGCACGCAGAATTCACGCTCAATATTTTCAATAGGGCATGAATATAGAGATTAAAGTATTGTCGGAAAATTCTAGTCTAATTATAATTCAGAAGAACGCATATGTGTATTTTCCTGCTATATATTGTAACCTTCCACGCAGGCACTCACTGAGTGTGATTTATGATAAAAAAAATACAAAATTTCGGTTTTTTGGAACCCACTTTGACAGACCCTAAACTGAGTTCTGTAGATGAATCTCGCGTAATGCGCATGGCAAACATTTACAATCTCAGAGAAGTGGTGAGAATAAAAAGACATTCAGGTAAATAAAACTGTCATGGAAACAAGACGAACTGTTAGGTAATGTATTTAATGCTATCCGGCATGAATTAAAGAACAACTGATAATTTTTTCATTATTTATTCGCTCTTGTAGGCGATGTCTTCCATTCTATTTATTTTTTATATCGGTATTTTATATTTGTGTATTGCTTGTACTTTTGCCCCCGCTGATTTTGTACCTGATGATTAGACTTATCTTGCTTGAAAGTCTAGCATGGGGTGCATTTCGACTAGACGCTCAAAACTTTGATATTTGTTTATAGGCTGTTAATAAGGAGGAAACTGTACGTCAAAGTCGCCATGAAAGTTTATAACCGCAGCAGTATGCATCGAGTAGATCAGTCCTTTATAATTCCTCATCTCTGTTACATATCCACTCTCTTGGCATAGTTCAAGGGACCTTTTAGAAGCAAAAATTCTTGATGCTGCTCAGTAAAATTAGCGACTGATTTTCGACATCTTGACGCACTGCTTCAGGGGCAGTGTGCCACGACATCACTGAGAATTCCTGACCTCCACCGGTCTCCGTGGATTGTTTGAAAAAGTAATTCTGAAAAAAAAAGTTCTATGATGCAATAACCTCATAGATCATTCATCATAGGATATCATACAATCTGTATGACATATCATACAATCTGTATGATATATCATACGAATTGTATGATATATCATACAGATTGTATGATATTCTATGATGAATTATCTATGAGGTTATTGCATCATAGAACTTTTTTTCAGCAGGGAACAGGACAATGTCACGGAGTCGTGAAACTTTTAATGATTTAGTGAGCATGGAAAGTACCGTTTTCTTTGATGTGAGTGATTGAAATATTGGCAAAAGAAAAAAAACAATACATTTATGGTCTGCGCGCGTCAGACATAGAGTACTCAGAAAAGGCTACTTCTTCGTTTACTTTTAAACAAGCGACTGTGATCACAGGGAGCGACAACTCTTCCTTTGCTGGTGTGCGCAACTTCGTAAAGTTTATGGTGAAGAAAAGTGGGAGATCTGGCGCCTATGACATCAAATATTTCGCTGACTGCAATGGCCTCAGACTCTGTTCCCAACTCGTCCGTGCCCCTTTTTTACTGCTTAATTCAACAACTTTGTTCCATATGCGTCGCACCAGCGGACAACTTCTCCGGCGAAATGTTTCATTGCCTTGACCTTGCCCTTTGGAAAAAAGAGAAGAGCCGTAAGTATTTTAAGAAAAACACGCAATTTTCTCCGTAAAACGGAGCACGTACGGACACGCGGTGATTATCATATCACCATTCGGTTAAGTTTCCGGGTTTTTCTGTAAGAAAGTCGCTTAGAATGTAAGGCAGCCATAATAACATTTGTGGTAGTTCAGCACTGGTAAGCACAAAAATTGTGCGAAAGCCGAGTTTTTCGCCTGTGGACACATGAAAGCGTGATAGATGTTTCCACTGACGCAGCAGCCACTTACAGGCGTCTTCAAATTTACCATTTTCAATGTCAAGTTGCCAAAAGCACGGCGGCGCCCTATCCTCCTGTGCGGCGTTTCTGGAGCATTGTTCTCAGCAACAACGCGTATTGTTCTAGTGCATTGTTTCTTCCCAGCGTTGCTGACGCTAAAGCATGAAGCATGCATATCTCTGTTAATGCCACTCAAAGACGAAGCGGTGAGCGATGCACTGCGCAGTGCTGCAGTTTAACGCCAGGCGTGTACGGCCTACGAAGCTGACTTATTCGATCCGCCGCGGGTTCGACTCCGGTCGTAGATTTTGATCTGATTTCCTTTTAAACTTAACGAAGCGTCACTGTTGTCAGGCAGCAGCACAAGATACAAACATTACAAGATGAAAAGACAAGATTCTTGCTTGGTGTTGGTGATCGTATAAGTGCTATTTCACTCATATTTTTAATGTCTGTTTCTACAAAACCATTATGGCTGGTTTACAAAAAACTAGTGGTTCGCACTAGTGTACCCAATGCATACCAAGAAGCACCACACATATCCGCATTTTTGTCTCTTATAAGATTTTACTGATTGCATTCGTAAAGCTTGGCCTTAAACTGCATCCGTATTGTAATCGAAGTGAAATCCCAATACCCTACGGGCTAATTCCTAGAGAATGTCTAGTGAGGCCATTTAGGCGCATGTTGATGACATAAACTAAGAAGATATAGAACTAGAACTCCTTCTCTTAAGTTTTAAAGCACTGGCTCAATAGTGCTGATGGCGCTTCTTCTCTCCACTGAGTCAAATATAAGGGACAAAGCTGACGCGAAATAACTATGGGGAGCTGAACTTTCTAATCATTTGCAAAAGATGACGCAGTAGGCTTTAAACATCTTTAAAGGTCAAGCACACAAAGATCTCGAGAATGCACTTCGTATGCGCGAAAGTGCCCTTTAGTCATCGCAAGGCTGCTGATCGGTAGACAACCCTCTTTGCGAATTCTAGAAATGGGCCTGCTATTCTTGCTATCCCGGTATGATTTCTGGAATCATATTTACTAGCGCTTAGTGAACACACGGGACAAGAACACAAATACACAGGACAGACGCTAGTCTTCAACTGCCGTTTATTCGAAAAACAATCAATATATGACATCTCAGCTGAACTCACACATGCGCAGTAGCAACGCTATGCCTCAGGAACATCATTTCTTTTTTTGACAGATTAACAGACGGGGTGCTGACGCATTTGGAACCTTCACTATCTTCACATAGCTTCAAAAATTTCACGTTCCGCTTGTGTTTTTATTGTACCTAGAATGATTGTTTCTGGAAAGATTGGTGTGCAAGGTACAGGGTCAGGGTCGCCAGGGTACCGTTCGATAAAACAGCGCTTGCTGTGCGAAGCGAGATTCCCCCCCGCCGATATGGATTCTGTTGCCAAGCGGTGCTCTCTCAGTCGTTCATTTATGCATCTTCCTGATTGCCCAATATACGCCTTGCCACAAGTGAGAGGGATTTTGTAGACAACGCCGACTTTGCATGGAACGAACTTCTTTTGGTGGTTCGTAGTGAACGCTGTCTTTCTTACCTCGCCGTTCACGAGCGGGCACAAGCGCACAAGTTTCCTCGGGGCAGTCAATACAAGATCGACGCCACACTTCTTCGCCACCTTTTTTAGACGGTGCGACATATTGTGCACATACGGCATAGCCACTAGTTGAGTGCGTCGTTGGGGATCTTCGTGGTTTTATTGCCTCCAAGATCTCACTTCCTTTAGCAGCTTTTCCGCAACAGATGTCAGAGTTTCATCCGGAAACCCGGCGTTCTCTAGGCGAAGCTTTTGCAGTGTGACACTTTCAGTGATGCAATGCTCGCACGACTTATGGAGGGCAGCGCGGAAGCCATTCATGGCAATACCCTTTTTCACAAGTTTAGAGTGCGCCGATTGATAACTGAGAATTTCTACTACGAAATACGAAGTAATCGAGAATTTCGAATTACCGCAAACCATCCGTTGCCATTTAGTCTGGCCTGGCATCACAGCATGTGCGAGATTCTGTATTTCGCGCTCTTAAAATTTAGGCCACGTGGACCGTAGCCTTATTCTATGACCGAGGCTCGATGTGCCACCGCCGGGGGCAAGAAAATGACAACTGGTTTTTCTTTAAAAGACAGCAGTCTGGTTAAGGCATCCAAAGCATATCAAAACCTTTATTTGCAAGCGTTTTTCTCTCCTTTTTACTGTTTCGTTACTGCTGCCGTAAGTGAATATCCTAAATGCAAATGTCTTTGAACTGGAGCGAACAGAGTTCTCTGAATTCTCGGTGGTCTGAAGTCATTTAGTTTATATGTGATTACTTTTCTGCTTTGTTTCTCTTTAGCATGCGGTGACATTCGGTTTGTGGAATTCATTTGTGCTCCCAACAGCAGCTAGTCTCGTAAAGGTCGCATTGCTGCTTGGTGGCTTACGAGTACACAGCAATGCAGTGGGTGCGACAAAGTTGACTGCCTGAAAAAGGAGCAACAAATGACTTGCATAATAACCATAAATTTTTAACTCAAGTGTAGCGTGGGGTGAGCAAGCAAAAGTGCTTTTCGTTGCTCGCTCAAAGAGACAGTAGTTCATTACACGCTGTGAAGATTAGAGGAAAGGCTGTTCAATGAGTAAAATGGTTTGGTGTGGTTTCTGGGGTTTAAAGTCCCAAAGCGACTAAGGCTATGAGAGACACCGTAGTGGAGGGCTCCGGAAATGGGTTAAAGATCTCTTTACATACTAATTGGACGCGAGTTTGGAGGCAGTTTAGTTATGATCACCATAAAAATGGTGAAAAATGCGCAGATTAGTGGTAGTCTCATAAAGAAAATTAAGAAATAAACTGTACTTCAGATAGATACAAAAATTAGTTTCACTTAACGAAGAGGAAGACCGCTGGGAGGGTTAAGGCGTACACATTAAACCCCCTTTCTGGCTACCGTCGGAGAGTTTAGTCTTTAGGCGCCTGTTCGTGGTCATACTAAACATTTGGGGCCGAAAAAACTGGTAAATTGTTGTTTTTTTTGCGAAAGAAAGTGGCGTAGTATCTGTCTCGCATATCTCGGTGGACACCTGAACCGCGCCTTATGGGAAGGGATTAAGGATGGACTGAAAGAAAGGAATAGGTGCCGTAGTGGAGGGCTGCGGAGTAATTTCGACCACATGGGAATCTTTAACGTGAATCTCTGACATCGCACAGCACACGGGCTCATTTTGCGTTTCGCCTCCATCGAAACGCTGCCGCCGTGGTCGGGATCGAACCCGGGTACTCAGGATCAGTAGCAGAGCGCCCTAACCACTGAGCCACCCCAAAAACACGAAATGGATCTTGGACCTTCCGAGGGCTCCATGTGTTGCTTCCCCATGGAGATCCTGAAGGGAAGGCTTGGCGGGGGACACTTAGCCAGGTAACATGCCTCTACAAGCACCGGAAGGCAAGCAACAACGAGCTCGTACAACACATGTGCGATGACGCAACCTTTGAAGCCGTGCACACGGCGGACATTGATTACGAGCATCACGCGACGTATACCCACACCGAACGTTTCAGTCGTCGTAACCGCGAATCGCCCACGATGACTGCTACCTCGAGCCGCTGTTTGAGTTGTTGCCGAGTCTACAGAAAAATTTGGGGCGAAGTTTCGAAGCTCACTATTACTCTCTTCCCTGGGGAATTGAACCGCTTAAGCCCGTTCTTGGAACAATTGGAGCTAATTATACATTGAAACATTGGTCTTACTGCAAATGAGAAGTTTCAATAATTTCGACTGTCCCTGAAAGGCGACGCTGCTTCAGCCAACGTGGGCCTCTACAACCAAACCATGTTACGAAGAAACAGTTGCAATGCTCAAGAAGCGTTTTGTACACAAGACACGCTTGTACCAGGAGTATTTGTCCGTGTTATAGGCTGCCGCCAAGGCGAGGGTGATGGTCACGAATGCTAAATTTTACAGCGAAAAGATCTAATTCTCGCATGCAGTGCTGAAGCTCAAATCAGGCCTGGATTCGACATCTAACTAGAGGCCAGCGGTAGATGCGGCTGTGACGTCATACCACGTGACTTGTCGCAGCTGTTACCGCTCATTCCGCCATTGGGCCTACGGCGGCTCCAACCGCTCGCTGTCGCCAGTTGTGCCACGGAACTAACGATGTGATTCAAAATTGCTGAATAAATGCGAACGCTATTCGCCTAGCCACCGCAGACATATGGAGCCTGAACCGGTCACCTGAACGAGTTGTTGGAGGGAGCATTGGAGCACAGGGCTGCATTCGAATTCAAGACTTATAATATGGCCCCTACTCACTAGGCACGAGGGGGATTCCACAGGGAGCAGTCCTCTCGCCCCTCCTTTTACACCTGCCCACGTAAAAGCTCCCTGCCCGGTTGAGTGCTGTCCCAGACATAGAACTCTCGTTGTATGCCGACAACATCACGATATGGGCGACATATGGCTCTGTTTGAGAACAGGAGACCAACCTGCCGCAAGCGGTGGCTATTGAGGGTGAATACGGAAGTCGTTGCGGTCTGGAGTGCTCCGCAAGCAAATACGAATTCGTGCACATTGGCCCTAGACCCGAGTGCACATCTAAAATTGCGCTCTCCCTACGCAGCGGCAAGATGCCTGAACACGACGAAATACGCGTCCTGGGGCTTCATTTACACACGATACGCAAGATTGATACCATCATCAGCATCATCAGCCGGACTACGCCCATTGCAGGGCAGACTTCTATTTCTCACCAATTAACCCTCTCCTTGGCCAGTTGCGGCCACCCTATCCCCGCAGACTTATTAATCTCATCTGCCCACCTAACTTTCTGCCCCTCCCTATTACGCTTGCCTTCTCTTGGAATCCACTCCATTACCCTTAAAGACCAGCGGTTATCTTGCCTATGAATTGCATGCCCTGCCCAAGCCCATTTCTTCCTCTTGATTTCGACTATTATGTCATTAGCCCGCGTTTGTTTTCTCACAAACCCCGCCTGCTTCCGATCTCTTAGCGATATATCGATCATTTTTCTTTCCATATCTCACTGCATTGTCCTTAACTTAAGCTTAACCCCCTTAAGCTTAACCTCCGAACCACGTCGTAAGAGAAGGGATAAAGGAGGGACTGAAAGAAGGGAGGAAAAAAGTGGTGCCGTAGTGGAGGTCTCCGGAACAATTTCGAACACCTGGGCATCTTTAATGCTCGCTGACATCGCAGGGAGGGCAATAAAGTGGGTTCTGCATAGAACGCCGGGGCACTTTGATGCTTTGAACAGAACGCTGGTTGCGTTCGACGCAATGCCCGGTCGCACACAACCAAAGCTCCCGGTTTGTCATGCTAATAATAAAGCTTTGAAACCAGCGTTGAGTTTGATACCACCGGAGCTATCCCTGAACAGTCGGTTAAGCAGAGTTGAACCCTCTAAGTTTTTTCCTCGTGTTGGCCGCTCGCCCACAGCTCATGTTCGCATTATTTCTGGAATAGCTGCTGCTGCCGGTGGATGCAAGGGGCAAGACTTGATACGAGGCCTCGGCCCGCCTCGACCACCTGCAACGTTGCACTCGAGAGGCGCCAAAGGCCCGCGGTGGTAAATTAGGGCAACTGTGGAAGGGAGTAGCATTTTGATCTGTTGAAAGAGGTTTTTCCGCAGTCCTCCGTTTATTTTAACCACGCCGGATTTTATATGCATGGCCCATGTTCGCTGAAACGAGTCCCCTGGTGTTAGTGTCCATTTATGAATTTTCTGTATTTAAAATTTTTGACTCAGGATACGAGGAGGTCATCGCGTCCTTTCTACCCATGCGCGCGTCTTGCGTTTCTTCGTCGTGAGCTCCGATTCCAACAGTGTAGTAAAAAAGGTTCGTGCCAGCATTGTCTCTGAAAATTCTTCAAGTACATTTTATTCGCACATTGGAACATGAGCCTGTGCAAAACTACATTCTGGGGATTGTTGTTGTTGTTGCTGCGACTGAGAGAAGAATGAAAAGGAAAGTGCGCGGGTCTGCCGACTGGCTCAAGCCGAGCCACCACCGCTGCCACGTGCAGATAGAGGAGAGCTCGAAGATAAGAGGAAAGAGATACGTTAACTTTCTGTGTGACCGGCACACATTTGTCAGTGATCCAATGGTATTGAATGCGTCAGTAAAATCTGTTCAAGTCTCGTGGACGATCTGTTCGGCGGACCCTCTCTTCCTTCTGTGACAGACGTCATATTGGGTCGCCTAAATTTTCTCAAAAAGGAGAATATTGATTTTTAAGCGGATTTTATGAACCTTAATCTAGAACCTTAAAGTATGCGTCCACCTTAATACCAATATCAATGTTGAGCTGTGAAACGTCTGTGCCCACGGGATTAATATATTCAGATAGGTAGTGTAGACATCAACGCTGCGAATGCGTTATCCGCTGGCAAACTAAAAACAGCAAAAGAGTTGCTATCGGTACAATTGGGGCTGTTCTGCATATCCAGACAACGACAGAGGGTCCTGCAGAGTGGAAAAATATTCCATTTCTAGGTGTCAGATATCAATTTCACAGTGTGCGCAGTGTGACTTTACACTTCGTACTCCCGAACCATCAATAATTTAGACTGGTTTCCCATGACCACTTGAATATATAGTGTGAGGATTCATCGAAGAAAGGCTGATCGAATAAAAGCACTTTATTTTGAGAGGAAGGCACAGGGCTACCGTGGAGGGAAATGGTGAGAGAACGTTGGTCACAGCAGAGAAAGCAAGAAGGTGTTTTTTTTTCTCGCTTTTTTCGTATCAAACATTTGCACTCTCTGTAATGGGCAGCTGCAATTTACCAGCTGTGCAAAAAGACACGACATCATGCAGAAGTGTTATTTAGAGTGTTGCTGTCATGGTGACTCTAAATTACGGCCAAGGATGCTATGGGACAATTTCTATTCCATACCCAACAATTATGGAGAAAAATACGTTTGAACTAGAAACGTGTTATGAACGCAATTTTTTCACATAACGGAAGATTTCATTGTAACAATCTATATATTCGCAGATCACCAGACGGTCGTCTTTTATTTTTTTCTATTACGGTTTCCCCAATGTCCAAAGCGTTCCCCGTTTGTTTGCTATGGCAGTCTTAACTGTTCGACGAGATTGATGGAAACACTTGAAAAAAAAACGATTTTGATGCATATCAAAAGTCTGGGTTATTATCTTCAATATTTCTGTAACAGTATCCTACAATTTTCTCATTTTCAAAATTTTTGACCCAGAATGTTCGACATGAAGAACTAAGGAGTGTTGCCTGAGCCTATTTGCTCACAGTAACGAGAGCAATTACTGCCTTCACTCCCTGTGCTCTAATAACAAAGTAGTACGAGGTTAGTGACGGCGAAAAAAAGGCAGTAAGAGCAGCGGTACTACCTCTCTGCTACCATGTTCCAGAATTCGCTCCCCGGCTTTTTTTCGCATGCGTACATCCGGTTTAGTTATATGCCACATAAAATAGGTTTAAATTGAGTTATTGCGCCAAAATGACGCGTACTTCAAAAAGCACGATATATACAACTCGCGAGACCCAAATCTTTTATTTCTCAGAAACAACCCCAATGTATACAATGAGGAGGGTTTACAACTGGCCAAGGAGCAGTGAGAGCCCTGAAGTAAACATTGAAGTCTGCAACCCGAAAAGAGTGCACTAAGTTCACGTGCGCGTCTCTAAATCGACAACACAACTTCTAGCGCTGATCTGACGAAACCCTTAAGGATACTCTACTTCCTTTACATTATAAACAAAACAAGTAAATATTTTCTAGAGAATTTCATTTAAAGGCCTACTATAGAGGCGACAAAAGAAAAAATTCACACTCCGTATTCATCTATTTTTCACGCTATAAGTCACTTTCAAAAACGATCGAAGTTTACCAAAACCAGTGTGTTATTTCAAACTAGGCTTGCCAACTTCGTAAGACAATCAGAAACTCGCACACGACTTTGAAGAGGCGCCCCTTGGTCTCGAAGGTCAAATACCATTTGCAGACGTTTAGCGCAAGGTTCAGATAGCAAATCATTGGTGTCTTTCCTTTATTTTAAAGACCTGCATCAACGCATAGAGCTTCTATATTCAGTGTGTAAATAGGCGGTCTGCCCCGGCATATATAATGGAGCCCAGTGCTGTCGGTATGGCAGGCGAATGGGGTCAATGGCCTTATAGCTCTACCGTAGCTACGTGTAACGAACTTTCGGGAGGGCAGACCACACCAAAAATGAAGAAAAGTGAATTGTGAAAGTAGCGAACAAATTAGTTACCAAGAAGAAGTTCAAAACGACTGGGTGATTTAGATAAAAACGTTCTGGATACATTTATCTTTCTTCCGTCACTTGTTTAAATTTGAAATTATAAAAGAAATGCTGTTGGGCAGAAAGCGAACGTATTTCGGCTGTTATATACCACTAAATTTTTTTGGGAACACAGAAAGCATTTGCCCAAATTATCTTGGTAAATGCCGCATCAGTCATGCACTGAGGAGACATCTTACTTACCGCAAAAAAAAAACATACAGAGTGCTCTTCTTGGTGTAGTGCAGATTTTGGAACGCATAAATAACGAAGATCAAAGCAAGCCTGCAAAGCCTCAGGGCGGATAGTGCGGGAAGCATTCGCTATGGAGGTTTTGTCGATCATCCTAATGTTGGGAGAGTTACTCTGTCTTAGTGTGGCCGGAAAAGCAGATTCTACGTCTCAAGATTCCCCTTGCTTAGCTGAAATTAACCGCACAGATTCTCTAGACGCTTGGGAGGTACGTATTGAACGGTTATATTTTCATAGTGGACTACCAGAAATGAGTAGAATAGCGAAAGCTCTAATAAGTGGCTGTATAGCGGGTAGACGTTTGTTTTCGCCACTACGAAAGGCTCCGCAGCTTGAAGGTAAAAAAAATGGGGCTAGAGAAGAGACTGCTATGGCCAGCTTCCAATAGCAAGGAAAGATTTTGGAAACGCTTTAGAAAACGCTTTAGAATAAGAACGAAACTCGAGTTCAAATGATTACTACTGCAATGTGCCTGAGGTATAATTAACATGGTAATGGATTCCTTATAATAGCTTTACAGCGGATGCTAAGGGAAGCAAAGCGTCATTGAGGCCCGCAGAATCATGTTTAACGATTGAGATTGATTCCGTACCACATCCTGGACGCTACCGTAAGCAAGAGAGGAGTCAGTCAAGGTGATCACATGATCCAGCTATCATCAAATTGTGTGACCACATATTGTTTTGACCATACTGGTATTTACTTGCTGTTTTGGCACGACGGCTTCGAATGGGGTCTGTAATATTTTCGATAAATTGTTAATCCCGCGAAAAAAGCACCTTTTTCCGCGTTATGACTCGACACTTCTTTTTTTTAAAGCTTTACCGTAGCTTTCGCCTCCCAGTAGCATCCTTACTACTATGCAGAACTGATTTCATATGCACTATAACTAAAACCCGTATAATTTTAAGTGCTTTCTCTTCGAAAATGACTGAAGTCAGTTGTGCGTTTTTGGCGCTTTATGCATTTGAGAATCAGCCCCCATCCGATGAGAGCGTGCACCGAACGAAGATGAGAGCAAGGGGAGACACGAATATATCCCACTGTGCTGGAAAAAGCTATCTTGAAAAATCCATTGGAGGAGCATTTTAGTTCAATGGTGGCGCAATTACGAAAAAATACGGCACCTTTTCTGTAATTATGTTTCGAGCAGCATTCACACTCAGCAATTAACATGCCCAACTCAAACTTCCGACTTGTGTCCAACTTGCAAAAAGTGAATCACTGCTTTTAAACTCAAATTTCACAAAGACATAGGGACCCAATACCAAGCTAATATACTTCCGGAATATTAATGGATCTATGCTTACGCTGAAATTTGATCATTCATTTTTAGGACCTTCAACCATTCCTCATACATATTTTAATCCTGGTGCGCCGGGCTGCTTGCCTTGGATTTACAGCAAGCGCTCTTTATGGCATTCGTCCTTGCACTGACGGCGTATAGGCCCTGTAAAGATGCGCAATGCTCCGCGGCAGTGTGACCAGCCCTCGCACCCGACTCGTGGAACGTTCGCTTTCAGGCGAAAGCCTCTAATGCCTCATCGTTGTCGACAGAAGATTGTCACCAGAGGGTTGTGAGCAGAGGTGTAACGATTTTCTAGTGAGACCAGAGAAAAAAATCTTTGTGCACGATGGGATTGGAGCCACCATCCTTCCGTTCCGCAGCCGAGCGTGCTAATGGCTACGCTACTTCCTGCCAACGCATATGTAGTTCTCCTTGTCTAGGGCTAGTGTTTGCAGATAGGCATCGAATCAGACGGATGGCTCCCAAGCGCCCTCCAGTGTCTCCAGCATTTAAGATTCACGAACAATTGCGTACTTTATTAACATCTTAACCACACATCAGTGACACAAGCAGCAACACCGCGCTAAAGGCTTTCGCCTCACCGGATTTTAGGTCCATTAAGTGCCCCCTGAATTTTTTTTTTTCGTTTAAGGTCCACTCGCACCCACATGCCATGAAAACCTGCTCGTATTTCGAGTGTTGCGCTTCGTACTTTCCTAACCTTCATTGGGTGCGAAGCACTGCTTAAAGGCCTTCGGATGCTATAGGTAGCCGGGACGTGACAGCCCGTACACATGCCTTGGGTTGCAAACAGGTAGTTGCAAGGAACTCTGTCAGAAACGTGGGATCCATAAATATTCACGGTTCTCTGTACACAGCTTGCATAGTCACAAGGTGAGAAAGTATGCATCGTACTGCGCAATGGAGAAAACTCACTGATTGTACAATCGCTTGTCTTTGTTAGTCACGCTCCACATTTCTTAGGATAAACCTATTCACAAGTGTCCTCGTTCCGAGGAAACCACAGAGGGTGTGCTCCTTTGTATTGGTTTCGACCGGCAAAAACAAAGAGCTCAGTAGCAGTCTACCAATGAACGGGCACATGAACTGTTCCGTGCAGAAATTTACCCTTTAACGAGCTTTGTATGCAGTTCTGTACATTGTTAGTTCAAAACTGTTTCTTGAAACGGACTAGAGAGAGCCATGAGTTTCAGAAAGTTGCTAGCCCAGCAGCACATTCTGCACCAATATCTCCCTGGCACATTTCTTTTTTCCAACTACAATAAGGTTATTTTTGACGCCAGAGGATAAGTACCCACATGTCGGGAAAACAATTGCCCAGTGTCGTCATTGGCGACCGTTTAAAGCCTTCTAACGGTAACAGTCAGCCACTCCGGCAACATAGGTGGGCATCCCAGGTCACATTACTTTATGGCGACACCACAAGACGATCCGGATCGTGGGAAAACTAACAACGGTGGCAAGTGGCAGAAAAATTAATGACTGGTCACGATATGTTGCTCAGGAACAGCAATATGGCTCTCACAATCCCCACTAGTGACAGCTACTGCTATCGCAGGGTGCATGCAATTTAGCATACATATTGTTATTAGCCATTATAAAGCAAACGAGTCATAGCCTTAAAGCGGAGCTCAAGTGTCCTCTCCAGTTTGTCTTTCTTTTTGCCTTTCAAGCGTCATCCTGATGTTAGAAATGCACATAATGATTTCCATGATCCCGCGAGTGCTCACTGAGAAATTGTTCTGGAGCTTACGACTTGCCATTAAAGCGAGGTTTTGAAAGAAATTTTTCGATTTCGCCGAAAACAGTTCCAGTTGTTACGTTACAGATCAAACTTAGTCCCTCTTGAAAGTTGATTGCACTATTAAAACAGAGACACTAAATTTCTCAAGTAGATTGGAGGATAGCATCCGGAAGGGCTAAGAGATAGCAAGGGCACATATTTAAAATTTGACATCTACGGTAGCTATAGCTAAATTTCGCGTTCTAAGCGAGAAGAGCAAATGTTGTCGGGCGACCAAACTGCTCGGCCGAAACCCGACTGTAACGTCGTGGTCTGCCCCTGGAGGTTGGACACCCCGCTCGCATCACTTCAACCTCTTGCTCCAATATCATATACCATTCGGCCTCCCCCGCGGTGATACTACGCTGTTGTGCCGCCTGTGGCTGGGAGTGGCATTCGCAAACGCCTATTCCCATCTCATCGCAATGGCTGACTCTCCTGCGTGTGACCAGTGCGGTTGTGACGAAACGATCAGCCACCTCCTCTGTGACTGCCCTCGTTTTGAGCGAGAGCGCGGTTTCCTAAGTGCTTCTCTGCTCCGCTTGGACTCGCGTCCTTTAACAGAGTCTAACGCTCTGGGGCCTTGGACACAACCTTCCAGACAACGGAAAGCGGTGAAAGCGCTCCTAACTTTCTTAAGGGACTCAGGGTTGCATTTCCGCCTGTAATCTTTAAGTTTTCAGTGCGCGCCCTCTGTCTCTGTGACATAGTGGTCGCTGGACACTTAGACAACTCCTTTCCTTGCCGCTCTTTTTCCTTTTTCCCCTTTGTTCCCCTCCCCAAGTGTAGGGTAGCCAACTGGGCATCGCCTGGTTAACCTCCCTGCCTTTCCGTCCTTCTCTCTCTCTCTCTCTCTCATCACTCTCATTTTGTTTTCCGCGCACGACATCGCCGGATGTGCTCTTAGGCCTGCGGGATAAAATTTATTGCTGCATACGCGCCTTACAAATGCTTAACCGAACATCAAAGTGACGTATAGCGCTAGATAAGCCGTCTGGCACGCGCCGAACACAAGTGTATTTGAAGCAGAAGCATTACCCTTATGTATTGTTTATAAATAGAAATCGGTCGAATTGGTGAATGGAAGGATTTGGATGAAATGACAAACCGACAGGTAAACATTTATTTATGCATAACACAAATGGTCGTGCTATACTGAAAAGGTTTTCATCAACAAAGTCTGGTGACGTGTTCTCCATGCCAGAATGCTCAGATTTATTTATTTTATTATTTCATATACCCTCAGGGCCATTGGCATTAGAGAGGGGAATGGTTACAGGAAAAAAAGATAACGATACAATAAACGAAATTGGGCTATTATCAAAAAAGTTACAGATGTGTCTAATCATATTATGTTAGCTAAGGCGTTCTTGAAAAGCTGGTAATCTTTGATGGTTGCTGTTGGTGCGGGAAGGTGATTCCACTCTGCTGCTGTTCGAGATAAAAACGACTGAAAGAAAGCATTAGTTCTGCAAAATTGTACGCATGATCTAATCTTGATGATAGGTGATGCGGGGGAGAGATTAATTCACTGCACAGGTGTGGATGATGAAAGATCTTATAGAATAGGCACATACGAAACATTCTGCGACGTGAAGCTAAGGATGGCAGATTAAGGATTGATTTCATTGAAGATATGCTAGCGGTCCTATTATAGTTGGAGAGAATGAAGCGGGCTGCGTTATGTTGGACCATTTCTAGTGAATGAATAAGGTTTTCAATTCAATTGTTGAAGAAATTTCATGGACCAAATAACATAGAGGAGGCAGCGCCTCCGTGAAGGACTCTGCAAGAGGCCGTTGCCGCATCAGTCTTCAGAAGTCCGTTTTGTTTATTCGTGATTACAAGGGTGTCACTAGGGCGCACCGTACATTTCAGAGCCTGAAGAATAGGAGCGGCTTGCTGCAGTATATGGCAGGCACTACGTACACCCCTTCCCGAGAGGGAGAAGACATGCGCCTAATTTGCTGGAGTGGAAGGAAAAATGTAACAAATGAAATTAGGAAAACAGGAACTTGGGAGCTTGCGGGTCGCCTCAGTGGAGAAATGTGAGTATAGATAACAACTGTGCATGCTAAAAATAAGAAAGCGTTGATTTTTCCTTTGTATTGTATCATTTTGGCTTTCGAAAATTGTTCACTTTGGAAAACACCTCTGCGTATGGTAATAGGGTGCATAAGAAACCACAGTTGGTATTTCCTAGAGACAGCAATAGATGATATCTTTTAGCGTTGTTACTGAACATAGAGAGAGCTATTTTTTCACCGCAAAACCGACATGCAAGCCGCTCTACTGCACATATAGAACCTCCAGGTTTTCCGCAAAGACCCGACCCCCCTACCATTGGATTCGGTAATATTCTTTAAGGAGCTGTGGCCGCTTAGTAACTGGTAGTGTATCCATATTTTAAAACCTGTATGCAATGAGGGCGGATCGAAAATATTTGTTTTTGTCCTTATTTTGTCTTATTTAATTTCTCTTCGCGAATCCTAAGACACACGATCACCCTCACTTGCGGCTCCTACGGGAAAAAGACAGGAAGGTTTATGCTAGTTCTTTATACTGTGGATGCTAGTTCTTAGCTTTAAGGACGAGCGCTGGCTGAATTCTTTCGACCACGGCTGAGGCGAAAGCTGGGGATTGGGGAAAGTAAGGGGCTGCCAGAATTCTCATCAGCCTCGTTGTGTAGCGGCCGTTGGCCCCGTAGGGGTGCTTGCTAATTACTGCATCATATGATGTTGGTTGAAGGGGCCTGAGAAAAAGTTTCAGGCTTACATGGGTCCATAGTGTTGCTTGCATTTTCGTTTTCTGGTGAGCGGAGGCTATCTCTCTTAGCCGCCGACATATGAGAGGCTGCGCGCGTGCGCGTAGGTACTCCATGTCGAAGTGAGCGCTCAACCCTTCTCCCGCACTTTGGGCTGAAACTCCACCCTTTTATGCAGCAACATGATTCATTTCGCGCAGACCAGCGCCTGTGCTCTCGCGTTCACGGGGCACCCGAGTGTCATGGTGCTCGCGCGATGTGGTAGCATCCGGCGGAAGTGAGAAGTTCGCGGCGAGCTATGCGCGTCCCGGTACGATTCCATATACCTTGTTGTAAGCGATGATATGCCTCCTGCTGTAGTATGCACGGATTATTACTGCTTTGTACTATTGGTTAATGAGAAGCGGGCGTCGTTCATTTCTCTAGCAATGTCTTGCTCGTATAGGTGTACTGAGGAGGCAGTTTAGGTTAGTGAGTGGCATAAAGCAGTGCGGTATAGCGCAGAAGAAACAGGACGCAAGTGGTGTAAGGGCTGATGCCGGTGTGAAATTCAGTACAGTCAACTATAGGAGACCCGTTCATATCAATCAGCGCTGTGGTTCCTGCTCGTTACGTGGTCATAAAAGTGGAGCTGGTTCAGTGTATAGCTGTTATTTTTGCCGATTTCATAACCCGTAGCGCTTTTCTACGCAGCGAGCGCGGAGTTCTCGGGGCTAGATACATTCGTAGAGCATAATGCGCGTGATGCGACGCGACTCTGTGAACGCTCGGAATGGGAGAGGTCAGGGTTGTCCCGGGCTCCACGTTGACACCGCGCGCGACATGAACTCGACGCTATGAGGTTTGGCAGAGATCCTCATTTGCAATCGGCCTTGAAAGAAACGGTCAAGACGACCAAAAATTTGGTCGACTCAATTGTATTCTCTCTCTGCCGTCAGTAAAAAACAGAACAGCACATGCCGTGCACCTCGCTCTCAACCTGTAACATGATTCTTTGAATGTCCATATAAGAACTGGGACTCCTTCAAATTAATGACTACGTAAGTTTAGGAAGTGCATATAAATTGTTTTAGTGGATGAGCACGTTAAAGGAAGCGAGTCAGAAACGTCATTAATGAAAGGACCAGCTTGAGCCGCCGTAGCTCACTTCTGCCACATAGTCGATATACATGACGCACTCAAATTATTTCTAAGTAGCGCAGGGCTTGGAAGTTTTGAGCTCAGATAAAGATGGTCAGCAGTCTTTTGTAAATAAAAGTTCAAGTAGAATGTCCTCCTCCCAGTGTCTGGAAGGATGTACTGGTACGTGGAGATTCGTTACACATCACCACAGCTCTTGGATGACAAAGGGAAGAGAAGTCGGTATTTTTCAGTGTCATTGCACCCGGATCATGCTCTTATGCATCAGAAAAGAAACATATGTTAACGACGGCCGTTGGCTGGTCATTGCTTGATTTATATTCTTAGTTTTAATGAGACCATTTCTCTTCTCGCCGCAAAGGTGACATAGTGCTGCATTATAAGCGCCTCAGAGTAACCGGAGTGGATCCAAAGAGAGAGCGCTCAAAATGCGTACAATGAGTCTCGACATGCGCTCATGGTACAGTCACCTCCGAGGTCGTCGAACTGGTTTGCCAGCCTACATGACGCTGGTCAGGCAGTTTTGAAGCTTTAAAAATCTTGGTGCTAGGTGACACACACTGCTGATGCCGTTCAAAAAGAACCGAGAGACAGGGCTGCTTTTTTAGGCAGAACGTAATGTGCAGATGCGTTTTACCCAATCAAAAGGGAATCAGCTCGCGCAACACGTAAGAGATCGAACATTATTATTCTTTATTCAAACAGCGTTGGAGACGAAGACAAAAAAACGGGAATAGAAGCGTTGAAGTTATAACTGAATTTCATTCGAGTAAAGAGAGGAACTGTGCTTACTGCGCGACAGCGTCGTCTAAAAACACAGCGCATGATACACAGCCTAATTAGGCCTCACTTTCTGCGCAGCGTAATAAAGCTCCCGCTTCCAGTAATTACTTTTCGCTGCAAACGCATTATCAGTATTCGTGTTTTCGGGTAATGTATCTAAACAATTGCTGACTTTAAAAGTATAAATTTTTAAGGCAATGCATCTAAACAACTGCTAACGTTAAACGTGTCAATTAAACAAAAAAATGACGGTCGATTTGCGTAGCTAGGTCAAATGTAAATTAAGTGCGCCAGCAATTATTTTTTTTCCTTCGTTTCCCGGGTTGAGGTTCCGCTTTCATAGATGGCAGTTGTTCGGATAGCGATAATGGGTTACTGTCTCTATATGTGAAGGTGGTCAGTCTCAACATTCAAAGGTCTCTGGGAGTCTTCTTACCACTCCTGGATCAGTGCTGCAGCGGTCAGGTGATGTTCCATTTCCTTTTTGTGGTAGCTGCTGCCCTCAATGGTTCTTCTGTTTCTTAGATTTGGTTGCGAACCAGGTTGGCCATCCCGAGCAAGCTTTCATGATTAAATGAGTTTCCGCCTGACACGGTAGCAGCCTTCGCTTTTTTAACTGTGCCTCGCCAAGTGGGAACCCATTGTTTGTAAAATTTTTCATGTCACCGGACGTTCAGGCATGCCAAGAAGTGTAAATACTTGAATAACGTTGGGAATTGCGATTATCTGTGGAAAAAACTGTTTCCGAGTGAAATGAGCGGCCAACAAGGCCAGTGTAACTGGCAGACAGCGGTGGCATGTAATTCCGCCACCATTCACGTGATGGCTCCACTTCTGCGCTCTCCTCTACATTAAGACAACGTTCAGTATTGCCCACATGTAGTTTTCGCGCTAATAAATGCAGCTGACACACCACACTCATATTTCTACGTGGCTCAAGGCGAGGAAAGCGCAAGAACGAACCGAGCATAGCGCGCAGACCGAGAGCACAGAGCGATCACAGAGCACAAGGCACCCAAGCCTAGAAGACGATGATGATGATGATGATGTCCTCAGGCTTAATGGCACATGCCCACGGCGGGGGATTGGCCAGGGTGCATAGCGGATACACGCGCACTGCAGAGACTCTTCGTTCACTTCGTCTTCCTTCATAATAACCGTTTCACGGCTCCCGGTGGCATGAATACGGTTTCGATGTACAGTAGTATGTGGAAAGGAGACGACGAGAGGCAGGGCTTGAGGCGAGAGAGGAGGACAACATCACGTTGAGCTTCTCGCAATGTCGCCTCCGGGAAAGCCGGGGAGATCTTGTAGGAACAGCGGTTACCTAGTGGGGCACACGATATGGTCAAACTTATCGTGACACAAGTTTTCCGGAAAGCCGGACGCGGCAAGATGGCGACCAAAGCAAGAGGAGGGCGCCAGGGTAGAAAGAAACCATGCAAAGGCAGTGGTTGTAGTAGTCCTGCTTGGAGGCCTGCGATGCTAGCGGTCAGGATCGCGCCAGTTGGCGGGCGGGGCCGGCCTGGGCAATTGCGTCGTGTGCGTATTCAGAAGGCTGAGAAGTAGGGGCGGGAAGCAACGTGTCCAGAGGTAACTGGGGCTGGGGGCCGCACAGTAGGTAGAACGGTGGGCAACCGACAGTGTCATGACGGGAGGATATGCGAAAAAACGCATGGAAGGGCGATATCTGAGTGCCGATGGTCCGGTGAAACGTACATTGCGAGCATATCGTTGAGAGTGCGGTTGGGGCACCCTATGAGGATGTTTGTTTGCTAGTGATCGGCGGTGGTCAACGTATGTTTAGTCGAGCTGGAATGTAGTACGTCGGCGTCAATTTTTAAAGAAAGCTGCTGCCGCGCTCGGTGAAGCCGTTGGCGGAATGCGCCTTGCATGAAGGGGATGTCGTACAGAAGGAAGTCGTCAGCTTCAGTGGCTGTACTCGTGAGGAGGGCCCGCGTGTTTGCGCAGCGCGGGGAACAGCCGGTAGCAGCGGCAAAACACTCAGGAAACGGGCCCAAAAGTTCCAAGTGGACATGATTGAAAGGTTTGGGGGCAAATCAATAGGTTGGAGCTTGCCCGTTGAGAGAGTGGCCGGGCGTTTCCGGCGCTGGTACTTGTCGCAGGCACGGACATAATGGCGTATAGACTGATACAAGCAGGGCCAAAAGAAGCGATGACGCACGCGGGTGTAAGCACGCTAGACACCGAAATGTCCAGCATTGGGGAAGTCATGGAGCTCATAGAGGACATCAGTGCGAAGGTGCTTGGGCACAATTAGCAGGAGGTCGAGGTCGGTGGGATTTAGAAGTCTGTTATAAAAGGTGTCATTATGCAGCATAAAATGGCGCAGAAAAGGTCAGATGGGGCAGGAGCTGAGGCGGTCAATAATCGAGCGCTGCTTGGTATCCACTCGCTGCGAGCAATAACACAGAGCGCGAACAGGTCGGCGTCCCAGTCAGTGCCAGGATGGTGAGTAAGTTGAACGGGATATGGGGAGAGGCAATCGGTGCATATGTCTAGCCGTCCGGACCATGATGTAATCGTAGTCTAGTAGGCGCAAAGCCCAGCGGCCAAGCCATCCCGTAGCGCCTTTCAGAGAGGACAGCCAGCGCATGGTGGTCTGTGACAACCGTAATAGGGCGGCCATATAAACACGGGCGAAATTTCCCAACGCCCCGCACGAGGGCCAAGCACTCGCCTTCCGTGATGAAGTAATCGCGCTCTGATGTAGAGAGGAGGGTGCCGCAGTAGGCAATGAGGCTGTCAGATCCGGATTATCGTTGAGAAAGGACAGGGCCGATTACATGACCGCTAGAGTCAGTGCAGGCTTCAGTGGTAGCGGCCACATCGAAGTGGGCCAAGACTGGCGAGTTGGTGAGCTTCGAGATCAGCGTGGCATATGTGCTTGCTTGCAGGAGTACCCACTTGGAAGTCATGTCCTTTTTCAGCGGGTCGCTGAGGTGGCGGGTGATGTCGGCGAATCCTGAAACGAATCGAAGGAAGTATGAGCAGAGCCCTAGGAAACTCCGCATGTCGCTGCACGAATGCGGCATCGGGAGTGAGTGAGTGAGTGAGTGAGTGAGTGAGTGAGTGAGTGAGTGAGTGAGTGAGTGAGTGAGTGAGTGAGTGAGTGGAGTGAGTGAGTGAGTGAGTGAGTGAGTGAGTGAGTGAGTGAGTGAGTGAGTGAGTGAGTGAGTGAAAACTTTATTAGCTCTAGATTTGGTTGTATTCGGCGGTTTTGAGATGGCTTCGTCCATCTTGCTCAAAGGTCGGTTGCCCTTAGTCCAGGGCTCCGCTGGATGCTGCTGCCAGTTTTGCTCGCCGAATCAGACCTTCTTGGTCCACCAGGCGATCGCATCGGGAAATTTTTCTCGGCTCGGATCTTACCTGCATCAGGGTTAACGCCGCTGGCGTCGACGACGTGGCCGGAGATTGAGATATGACTACGCGCGAAACGGCATTTGGAGGAGTTGAGCTGCAGGCCGGCATGGCGGAAAAATGAATCTTGGGAAGGTCCCCTAGGAGAGAGAAAAAGCTGGGGGAGAAGACAATAATGTCGCCGACATAGCAGAGGCATGTCGACTATTTGAATCCGTGGAGAAGGGCGTCCATCATACGCTCGAAGGTTGTAGGCGCACTGCATAAGATAAAAGGCATAACCCTTAACTGATACCGCCCATCCGGTATCACAAACGCGCTCTTGTCAGGGTCCTAGAGGGGGTACAAAATATTCAGAATATCCGTTGCAATAATACAAGGCACAAAAACGACTGATTGTTTAACCCTGAGTTACCTCATTCAGTAATTTTTTTTTTTGCTGTGTAACAGCTTCTAGATAATTACTTAGGAGCTGAAAATACCTCCTCAAAGTCCTACTTTTTTGCTACTATTTTCAAAATATGTGGAAACGTATTCATACATGGCATCAAAAGAGGCCGCTTGGCACTTCGCTGTCTTCCGCCTTTCACAAATCCCCCTATGCTAACTTGACCAATTTTCAGCTGTGCGAACAGAACGACTATGAAATCCCATTTTCGTAAACTGAAAACTTGACCTTGAAATGTGATCTCCACGTTTTGATAGCGCTACTCCTTCAAGACCGAGCTTATCTATTTATTTATTTTGACACCCCGATGGTGTCCCAAACAAGTTATTGCATGAGGGACGCAGTAGATAAAAGTGTTCTCGTCTACATGGCTCAACACCTTTGTCTAAAAGATTTAATACGTACAACCAAAAGCCACGCAGCAGTTTAACAAACATGGCTAAGCACCGTGAACGCACATTGTTTCTGCATAACAACATGATAAATTAAAAATTTAACCTTCTCCTAAATTAACTCTTGAATTGGGATCGAAAGCACATGTGCTTGCTCCCGAACTAGTTAAAAGATGAGAGCAGTCCCTCTACTTTTGTGACACATTAAATACCAGTTCTAGGGAAAACTGTTGGAAGCCCAAACCTATACCTAACAGTGAACTCATCGTTTCGCTCAGGTAGCCAATATAAACTAATATAATACAAGCTTAATATTAACTCCCACGTCTCCCATGAGCTCTCTTGCATGATGGAGTAAAAAAATCTGCAATGCCAAAGCTGACAGCCGTGTCGTCCATAGATGCTAACTGCTTAGGAAATCTATCACCCTCCGAATTCGACACTTCAAGTAGATCTTCGAGGCTTAAATGAACTGGTTTCGCAGATAACTTGAAAGAGTATTTTCGCACGCAGCTGTATTTGAAGTAACCCTTCTAAACTTTACTCCTACATGTTTGGTTTTGACCGAAAATACGCCATCAGATCTTGAGCTGCCATTATTGACAGTAATCACCAGCTGAACTAGGTCCTAGTGACCAGCCTTGTCACCTGTTCATCAGCGCGTGCCTCACTAATATAAAGCACGCAATGACTAACTAGGGTACTTCTGCTTGCCAACCGCAGGAATAAACTCTTTAGTCTTTTTCAGACACGTGAGAGTAGGCGCACATATTTTTTGACCTTCTTTGTATCCTCAGAAAGAGACCTTAACTATTTGTCCATTGGGTCTAAAACTTTTTTTTTTTTTTGGGGGGGGGGGGGGGGGAGGCATTTGTACAAGAAACACCAAGCCAGCAATCCTCTTTGTCGGACTGAGAAACGCTGAATTAGCTATAAACCATGAAGTGCACAAGCAGCGTGGGACGCATATTCATGTCGCCAACGTTCAGTACCCGAGGCAACGTTTACGCATTTCAGAAAGAAGCGGTGGCAGACTATTTTACAGTATGTTTCCCGACATCCCGCTGTGGTAGCGGAGCTGAAATGTTTCTACGCAGAGATACTCAGAAATTTCGCGCAGGAATATATGGTTTTCTGCGGTTCATTTTTAATTGGAGCTTTGTTGAATAATGTATATGCGGTACCACGCGTTTTAAAAGCTCAGGAAGATGCAGTAGGTGGCTCTTGTGTTACGTTTCTCGGTAATGTGCCCACTTACAATTGCTTTTCACAGAGATCCTCCCAAGTGTTTCACTCACGCTGTGCTGTCTCATTTCAGCCAGTATTTTACCCACAGCATCACAGTCGAGGCCTTCGAAGGCGGCTCGAAGGAAAATGTCATCGTGAGAGATGGAGGTACGTCTAGTGCCATTCCACTACGCGCTTCGGTATGTGTTTCTGCATATTTTGACGGAAGCTGGTCCCTTGCTTTCGCTCACAATAATGGTTCAAGGTAAATCAGTAATCCCTTGGGATTACGGCTATGATAATAATGAACTTAATGCAAATCATGATTCCCTTATGCGTACTAACTGAGGGAATAATGTTACAAAATTCATACTGTGACCGCCACTCCTCCTTCTCTTTCGTCCTTCGTCTCCCCAATCTTGGTACGCTTTTCAAAGAAGCAATATAGAATACAAAACATCGTGTGCTCATGTTTCACTTTCTGGATGCATGATCTAATAATTTTCAAAGCGCGTCTATCAGAAATAATACATTTTTCACCGCGCAGATTTTTTCTCCGAGCAGAGGTCAAGCCTTAGTGGATATAAGAAATACGTCAGCAAGAAGAAATGCATCCGGACGTTAATTAATTACTTTACTACCTCCCATCAAACCTTCGTTCTTTTAAATGTTCAACATTTTTGGAGAAAAATTTTCAATATTGAATAATTGTGACTACTGGTATGCAAATATAGTCGCACAGTTTCATGACACCGAATGTCATGGCACCCCAATAGTTTCATGACACCCCAATAGTCACACAGTTTCATGACAACGAAGTCAATTTTGTTTCTTATGCTGGGATATTTTCTATGCTACTGAACTTGAAAACCAAAAAAGCATGTCGCCTGATAACATTCGTAACATTTTTCTCGAAGATACACCGAATCAGTTGCAAAGTTTTTGTATGTACTGTTTCAAGCATCCTTGCGGACTGGGAAATTGCCTGTTGACTTGAAGACCGCCCGAATCATCCCTGTACCTAAGAAAGGAGATCGTTTAATGCTGTCAAACTACCGCCCAATCTCCCTTATTTCATCTTGCTGTAAATTAATTGAACACGGCATTGCTGATCGCATAAATGAATTCCTAAATCGGCACTCCATTTTATCCAAATTTCAGCATGGTTTTTGTAAAGGATATTCAACAGTAACCCAATTAGTAACAATTGTTCACTCGATTGCATTGACCTTAGACTGTAATTGCCAAGTTGACCTAATATTTTTAGATTTTAGCAAGGCTTTTGACAAAGTCCCTCATGATAAATTAATTCTAAAGCTTAAATCTATTGGCCTTCCTGAGATATTAGTTACCTGGATTTCAAACTATTTAACTAACCGTAAGCAGTATGTCTCGATTGATGGAGAGGAATCGGGCGCTCTTTCAGTCACTTCTGGAGTGCCTCAGGGGAGTGTACTTGGACCTTTATTGTTCTTACTATATATTAATGACATCGTCGACACAACTGTTCCGGGCGTTGAGATTCGATTGTTTGCGGATGACTGCTTGCTGTACAGAGATATTACATGTTCAAATCACCAGATTGACCTAAACACCTCTCTAACTAACATCCTTACATGGTGCCAGAAATGGGACATGGCTTTAAACAAAGAAAAAACAAACTTCCTTCGCGTGACACTTAAAAAAAATATTTTTGAGCACAGGTACCGTCTCGGACAAACACCACTACAGGAAGTTTCCAGTTTTAAATACCTGAGTGTAACATTAACTAACAATCTGTCCTAGAACTCACATGTGTCCGCCTTTCGCAAACTCTATTTTTTAAGAAATAAACTTTCCAAAGCTCCCCCTCAGGTTAAACTTCTCGCGTTGAACTCACTAATCAGGCCTAAGCTCGAATATACATGCTGGTGTGGGATCCTTATACTAATACCTATATTAAGAAAATTGAAAGAATCCAAAGAAAAGCCATAAAATTTATTTATTCGAAATTTTCACCTTTTGATTCTCCGTCTGAGCTAATGAAATCTAACCGTATCCAACCTCTTGAGGTAAGAAGAAAAAATATTCGACGAGAATTTCTTGCCTTGCTCATAAATAACCCTGCACGCAATTTATCGTTTTAGCTGCACGCATCACACGTTACCATCATCCCGATTCACTTAGCCCGTACTTTGCTAGAACTGACACTTTTAAATTTTCCTTTTTCCCACGTACCATCAGTGAGTGGAATTCTCTGACATGATAAAATGTAAGCGCATAGTCATCCTGCATGCCTTTTTATTTTGAGTTTTTCTTTTTATTTTACGTGTTACCCGTGTATCTGTGTTATCTTGTTCTGCTTGGATCTGTAAGATGATCTGCAGTATGAAATAATAAAAAATAAAATAAAAATAAAAAATAAATATTGATGGTGCATTCTTTCGATATGTAGCCAAATCTTTCTTTCAAAGGTTTTCAAGCGCTCGCATGGCGAGGTTTAAGAATATCATAGAAAACCAATGAGGAACGCTTTTGACTATCGCGCAAACGTTAACAGCAAAAAAAAATTCAGGACTCTCGACGGGAGGTCTGCGCAGATACTGACTGTCATCGTGGAACTTAGAAAAAAGTGCGTTCATAGCCTCTTTTCAGTTCAAGAATGCTTTTGTGCAGAATTTTTGGGCTAGACCTAAGAGCTGCACATCGGAAAACTGGTGTAAACTGTGTGTTTTTTGAAACACCTGGGTACAAATGGGCAACGGAATACTCCTTAGCAGTTGGCCCTTGATTCAGCTCAACCTTCTGTGATTCTCTGAAATAATATGCAATGGCCGAGTATTTGCCTCCATAGAAGCGCGACTGCTGCGGCTATACCCGACGTGTAATTAGGGCTCAGCTTCTAAACGGGCGTGCTGCATCGCGCGCAGGGATGACCAGCTAAAATGACTAATTCACGTGCATTGAACGTAAGAAGTAAATCAGAAATTATGCGCGCATTTACTTCTACACAACATTTACACTAAGACTCGCGTACTGCATGTGCGCAACTTTTCTAAATTGTACTTTCCATTGTACTCAGTCCACGGGGACACCACATACCTATTCCAACCAAAAATGGAGTTTTCGTTCACAGCTGAAGCCTATTTTGCACAACCTCCAAGGCACCCAAATGTGTGAAAAATTAATGACAGAGCATCCTCGTGCAGTCCAATTAGATAAAAGCCTCAGCGAGTTAGATCCGGAGAGCAGGGAGAATATTTCAGCACCTCAAAACAAAACTTCTTGGTGGTTTCAACACTGCCGCAAGCTGTGCGTGTGCGTGCTCTATGAGGTAATGAACACGCACCGCCAGGGACGTATGCATGCGCTCATGGCGTTGACGCTGCCATCTGCACAAGCATGCGTCAGGTGGGCTGGTATCACTGTGGTCACGCTTGAGCAATTTCATCTCAGTTGCGCCATTCGCCTTTCATTTGTTTGGGACACTTAATAATACTCTGCGAACTTTATGATTTTCCAAAATCCGAGACAATCGGCACGCGGTGGAAGTGGGGCTTCACGAAGAGCAAGGACCTTGCTAAATGCAACGTGCGTATTATTGGTTGGATGTAAAAAGTGCATTTTAATTGGGGGCGATAATGTAAAAAATGATTTACAGGTTTACACACACCACTGCAGAAATTAATTTTGCAGCGAAAAGTGCAGGAATTTTTTTACTTACTGTTGTAGAAAATGTATGAGCTGAATAAACTTTATTGATTTCGACCTGCTTTATTTTTTTTCCAGGAACTAAATTTGAGCTGGCCTTTGGCCATGCTGGCTGTGAGATCTTCAAAGTTGAGAGGGAGTTTGGGAATGTCACGCGTACGTAAATACTTCACGCCCGTTTAGTTGGTGCATGTCGTATTATGTCTACATATTTGAACACCACGCTAAAGTAACTAGCCTACATGATCGTCTTTAAATATATGTACAGAACTAAGACATGCTTTAGGTTGACTGCTGTGTTTAAAATCTATGCTTACATTATTTAAACTATCTGGTTTCTTGTGTCTCACTTATTTTGTCTCACTTAAGGACCGCTGGTCCTTAAGGGTAACGGAGTGGATTCCAAGAGAAGGTAAGCGTAGCAGGGGACGGCAGAAAGTTAGGTGGGCGGATGAGAATAAGAAGTTTGCGGGGATAAAGTGGCCGCAACTGGCGAAGGACAGGGTTAATTGGAGAGACATGGGAGAGGCCTTTGCCCTGCAGTGGGTGTAGTCAGGCTGATGATGATGATGATGACTTATTTTAAACGTTCACGAAGTGATGGTGCTACGCACGACAGTACAAAATAGAGAATCCAACTTAAAAAAAAATGAAACTCTTTATATAGAGATCTGCTCGCAAACTGAAAACAGCAAAGCTATGTTCATTACAGCATATGTACTCTGCTGTCGATGAGCAGCAGGGCTGGCAGTCGGTGTTAAGTTTGGAGATAAGACGCTAACATCCCCCAGAAGAATATCGAGCAGTGAAGAAAAATTTGAGTGCCACTCGAATTGTTCCTTAAAAATATGGCCGCCTGTCACCTGAAAAGCAAAACCTTCAGGCCGCATGCTGGGAGCTTTGAAGAAGGAAAATGAGCACAAATAGTACAAATATTTCATGACCCATGAAGCACTAAGAGGGTGAGCTGCCCAGCTCTCTAAAATGTAAGGAAACTTTCGATGGTAGGCATCTTCGTTGAAGGTAGTGTGGTGACTGTGTGGCACCTGCGCAGGTACAGTATGTGTATGTTGTCAAAGTAGGCGGACAGCTCGCCTCACTATCTGATTGTTGCACAGGTAACATGGCAAAGAAGTTGGCTATTGTCCACTAAAACCTGATTCGCGGCGAGTGAGATGTTTATACGGAGACGAAGTAGGTGGAAGGTGTGTTATAGGTCTTTCAGTCTTTGTGTTCGAAGCTTTTGCAGCATACCCCGCTCATCCTTCGATGTGTAATCTTCCTGCCAAGGCGAAGGGCTGCTCGCAGACATGTCGCCAGCGAGTATTATAGTACGCATTTAGTTTATGTCGAAGACAGGCGCCCGGTCTTCAGTAAGCTGCTCCTTTTCTGAAGAACGTTATACAACATCATCATCAGCATCATCAGCCTGACTACGCCCAATGTAAGGCGTAGGGCTTTCCCAAGCCTTTCCAATTAATTCTGAAATTTGCCAGCTGCGGCCAGCCTATCCCAGCAAACTTCTTAGTCCCATCGGCCCACCTAGCTTTCTTCCGCCCCCTCCTACGCTTTCCTTTTCTTGGCATCCACTCCGTTACTCTTAAAGACCAGCGGTCACCTTGCCTCCGCATTACATTCCCTGCCAAAGTCCTCTTTTTCTCTTGATTTCGACTAGGATATCGTTAACCGACGTTTGTTCCCTTCCTCAATAAGCCCGCTTTCGGTCTCTTAGCGTTACACCTACGCTTGTACTTTTTATAGCTCGCTCTGAGTTTCCTTAAATAGAGCTCAACGCTTTTCGTTAGCTTCCACGTTTCTGCCCGAAAGCCAGGTACCAGTGCCATACAGCTGTTTATACTTTCCTCTTCGGAGATATTTTTAAAATTCCAGTCGTGACCTGAAAGAACCAGCCATGTCTCTCCAACCCATTCCTAATCTTCCAATTTTTTCCTCTCATGATCTGATGAGCGGTCGCTACCTGCCTTAAGTAGACATACGAGGTCTGTTAGAAAAGTATCCGACCTTTGGCCGAAAAAAAAAACTGGCATAACTGGAGCGTTAGAAACATAATAACCTTCAAATTAGTCTCATTGGGGCTCCATATACATCTCCCAGCGGTGCTGCCATTGTTGGAAGTATTCCGAAAAGGCCCTTTTCGGAATGGAATTTAGCTCTGCTGTCGTTGCAGCCATAATGTTCTTTCTTTTCTGAAATCGCGCTCCTTTCAATGGCCTCTTGATTTTAGGAAACAGCCAGAAGTCGTAGGGGGACATATCAGGAGAGTAAGGAGCCTGTTGAACTAAAGGAGTCTGGTTTTTCGCCAGAAATGTCTGAATCAAATGCGAGGAATGTGCAGGAGCAATGCCGCGAGGGATGCGCCAATTTCTTGTTGACCTCAATTCCAGTCTCTTGCGCCGCACAGCGCCATGTAGGCGATGGAGGACATCTCTGTTACTCTTTAGTCATTTTTTGACCCGGTGGGGTGCGTACTCGTGGTGTGCCACACAGAGGGAGTCAAAAAAGCAGTCAGCATCACTTTGACATTGCTGCGCACTTGGCGGGCCTTCTTTGGTCTTGATGACGTGGAATGCGTCCTCTGTGACGACTGTGATTTGGTTTCCGGGTCATACCCGTACACCCAAGACTCGTCACTAGTGATTACGGCGTCGGTGAAGTCAGGGTAACTGTTTGTGGGATCCAGCATCTCCTTTGAGACTTCAACACGAAGCTGCTTTTTCTCCACTGTCAGCAGCTTCGGCACGAATTTCGCTGCCACTCTCTCCATGGCCAAATCTTTCGGTGATAATGGAATGTGCAGAAAAATTGCTGATGTCCACCTCTCCCGCAATTTCTCGGATAGTCACACAACAGTCCCGCATCACCACAGCGTTCACTTCGGCAATTACCTTGTCATTTCGGCATGTTGATGGCCGACCGGAGCGTGGCTCTCTCTCCACGGATGTGCGGCCGTCTTTAAACCAGTTGCTCCTCTGCTTAATCTGTGTGCTGCTCATAGCATCATCACCGAAAGCCGTCTGAACATTTCGAATGGTTTCCACATGGCTATCGCCAAGTTTCTGGCAAAATTTGAGGTAGTAGCGCTGCTCCTCTCGCTCCGCCATTTTCCTTGCAACAAAAAACCGACGAGAGCCCTGCGCACTGCCTCACTCAAACGCTGCTTGCCAGCGACTGACGCTATCGGCAGGCGGAAAAAAATTCGTGCATGCGCCCGAGGGTTCAAGGTTGACTGCTGTATGCGCGCTTGTTTCATATCCATCAGGTGTTCGCAAAACAAAATAAAGTCGGATACTTTTCTAAGAGACCTCGTATTCCCTTACCATTTCCAGCACCTCGCTCCATTTATAAATTGCTGCTTCCTAGCGAGGCTGCTGAACGTTACTTTCGTTTTTTGCCTGTTAATTTTTTGACCGACTGTTCTGTTGTACCTGTCTAATTCATTATGCTCTGCAGTTTATGTCGTGACTGACTTGTCAACAGGTGCAACAGATCAGGGAACATATGCGCTTCAAACATACCCTACTTGGCTTAGAAAGGCAAACACTGTGCCTCGGTTGAAATGTCCATGCCCTTGGCTAAATAGTTCTCGCAATATCTTCAGCTTCTCCGTTCCATTAGCGAGCGGTGCTTCTTTTGATGAAAATTCTCCGGTGGAGGAGAAACCGTGCGCGGACTCCTCCGGAGGAAGCTTGCGACGTTCTTATAGTAGAAACTGCAGACTCGGCATGAATAAGAGCTAAACAAACTGATATAACACCTTTAATGGCGGCAGAGCAACACCCAGGGATGCCAAAAATTATAAAATTTCATTTGCCTTTGTATTACACATAGAGAAAGGGCAACTGCGTTTAAGTTTTCATCTCATTGGACTGTAACTAGGATTATATCCGCCATTCTAGCGTGAAAAGCTCTCTTGTTTGTTCTGTACGTGCGGAAATTCCCACTATGATTTATTTCGGTATAAAAGCAGTTTATAAAACGGAAATGATGGTCCTACAATATACATATGGCTGTGCTGGTGTCACAGTTGCACCGTCCTGATAGCCATTCTGCAGGTCAAAGCACAAGGGCTTTGCAGCTTTGTTGTTGTAATTAAGTTACAGAATACATTGTGGAAATTCCAGTGTTATTAGCTTCATGACCGCCAGCAACAGAAACAGCTTCGAGTATTGTACAAACAAAAGTGCAATATTTTTCTTTCCCTGTTGAGCCTGAGAAAACTTGAATTTAAACTCCAGTGCAACATTTGAAACACGTCCACGCCTTCTCTATGTTATGGCTTTCTTTTCTGCTCTTCATAACTTGGTTCCAACCTAAAATGCCCATAAATTCTCCTAGGAACCTTTATTTCGATGGTTTTCGTCTTCGTTACGCAATAAAACGCAGGTGAGGTGCCATTTATAGAAATGCACACTATGATGTTCTTTTTGCTCAATAGAATATTAAAAATTATTCGTTAGCCTTCGAATCAATGGACACTGATAAGAAACGTCAGTCAGGAAGTCTTACACGGGAACAGGAAAAGGTAGAGATTTTAAGAACTTCACGTAATCTGCAACAGTTTTGTAAGCTCAAAAACATTGCCCAGTACTCGAAACCAGTGCAGATAACTCCATTCGCGCTTCCACCAGCCATGCTACCCGAACTGGTAGCTTGCATATCAATGGCTAGTCGAGATGTGCTGACACAGGCACAATCTCAAAGCTATGTCTTGAATTTGTGGGTACGGAGTGATTTAAGAGTATCAATTTAAAGCGCTAAAGAAACAAGAAATATGGATACAAGCAGTAATGCTATTGTGCTGAGAATTGCAATGCATTGCTTTTTCGTTTCACGTATTACGGCGCCGTGAGCATAATTTTCTGTATTACTGTTTTGCTGCAAAAGTTATTACTTATTACAGAGCCATTTTACTGTAGAACCGCTTTGTTAGTGGTACGAATGAGCGATATCACTTTGGATTAATGGCTTAGAGGATTTTCCTAAAGTGAAGTAAACATTAACAATGAAGTAACTGAATTTAGCGCTTTAATAATGGAGCGAAATTGTCACAGAAAAAAGGTTAAGGTGTGGTTTTTCTCAAGCTTTCTGGCTTAAGTTTGGCCTGCGTCCTCATCATGGGTGCTCCTAAAAGAGTATATTAACTGTATAAAATTTATTTATTACCCTGCTATTACATTGTAACAAAGAATGCAGTATCACTAAAATAAATAATTCAGTCCCTATAACCACCACAGATGGAACTTTCAATGTTACAAAAATATTTTTTCTGAGATCCCTACTTGAAAGCAAGAAAAAAATACAAAAGCGAACTGAAGTGTTCGTTCGCTTACTAGTTCACTGGTGGTTCTGTTTTTTGTTTGTTCTTTTGAAACAGGATATGTACAGTAACGGTTAAACTTAATTCTCCTTTTGACGTGCCAGTTTCAGGCTACCAGCTTTGGGTGGACGACGGCATCAAGGATGAAATTCCTGCATGCTGCTGGAGGGCGTTAAAAAGCCTTGGAAGGAACAACTACACCACATACGTTAGAGATGAGTGCGAAGATATGGTACAGTTTTGGAGCGAATTGCCAGTATGCGCTGATCGAGATAGCCGAACATCACCTAGTGCTGAGCGACATTAGCTCGGCGCAGTTTCCTTATGATTCTGTCGTAGTGCGCACCTTTTACAGAAAATCTAAGCTGAGAGTCTGAGTTCTCTCCTTTTCACTAAACCGCAACACCTTGCATACTTTGCTCTTTTAACTAAATAAACGCTTCTGAGATTGTCCTAAAAGCTGGCATATAAATCTTCCGCAAAACTGTCACACTGGAGATCATTAACGGGGTAAGTAGCACTAACATCTAGCCGACGATTTATGCTTTTTTATTCGTTCTACTGCTCTCAAAAGCAAGACCGAAGACCAGACAACAATGAGCATTCGAATGCAGTTATGTTTCTACCTTCACAAACGTTCTGAAACATTAGATAATCAAGCCACTTTGCTTTTCCTGCGAAATAATTTAAAGATGGTTCCATCCCTTTCATCGGAAGGGCTCACACCTGTCACAAGTGATTCCGCGCTGATGGAGGAGGAGAAAATCGATGATGCTAGTGAGAAAAGAATAAAAAATATATTAAAATATACAAAGGCAAACTTTAAGATACACAAGTAAAGTCACACAGAAAAATTCAGGGGGGCGCTTTGTAGACCTAAAGCGCGGTGAGGCGAAAGCCTTAAGCGCGGTGTTGCTGCTAGTGTCACTGATGTGTGGTTACGATGTTAAGCTTCGCCTCTGAGTGTGGAACGCGATAGCGTCTTGCAACGCTGCCAGGGAGACCAGAGAACGCCATCGTCCATTCGGCTCTACGTCTTGCTCGTCGGTAAATTAGTTTTTGAGGAAAGGAAATGTATCTGTCTCGCATATCTTGGTGGACAACTGAACCTCGTTTTAAGGGAAGGGAGGAAGATGGGAGTGAACGAAGACGCCGTATTCACTAGACGCGCCTTTGTTCATTCCAAACCATCGAGCTGGCATGGCAGAGTGGTTACCGTGCTCGTCTCGCACTCCGGAGACCCTGGTTCGATTCCCGAACTCGATCAATTTCCTTCTCGGTTTTATTTATTTATCTGGTCTGATTAGAAAGCTTAATTAGGCTAATTGGTTAACTAAGCAATGAACTGAACTTAGTTACACTTAGTTGGAGCATCACTATACGATCCCTTTAATTGGTTGCACGGTAGCCAAAGTACAATTGGCCCCGTTTGGAATTCGCGCACTGTGACGTAACTACCATTTCGACCAATCGAAAAGCGCGACATTTCTGTCGACAACTCCTGCGTACAACGATGAGGCATTAAAGGCTTCCGCCTTAAAATACAACCTCTAACTTAAGAGAACCAATCTCTACAGAGATAACACTCGTAGACCTTACTCATCGACCGAAGGGATTCGGTTAAAGCGTAGGTAATGTTTAAGAGCGTGCTAAGCACGAAGCCTCTACCAAGACTAACTTTAAATGTTTTTGGGTCCCATTTCAAAGGTTCCACAACTGAAAAAGCTAGAACTGTTACCAACTAGCCCAAACCGAGCTACTGTTACAAAGAAGCTACGGCGGTCACATTCCAAAGCACGCCCTAGACTTTGCTGAGCAATTAAGTTTTAATACAAAGTAGCAATATCCCCTGAAAGTCGGGTACAACCTCGAGCCCGGGACATGGCTAAAAAGGAAAAGAAACAAAACAAGAAAACATTCACGACACCCTCTCTGCGCGGGACTACTTGTCCTCTCCGCGCGATGTTCTTTTCCGTTCCAATTTGCACGTGCGTCTTCGCGGCCGGCTTATCGCCGCCGCACCTGCGTGCGATTTTTCGAAAGATGATGCGCATTTTTCGCTTATTGACAGGGCGTGGAATTTCCTAGCTGATCCCGGAAGTGTCGGATGCAGACACCCAAGGCAGGAAACGAGCTGCGCGACGCTTCGGTGCCGGCATGAGTGCCTGCAAGAAAGGGCCCCTCGCAAAACTCTTCGCAGGCCTGCCTGTTTCCGCGGAAGTAGTATGAGGATCCGCTGGCGTGGGAACGCTAGACCGGATTGAGCGACATCGCCTCTCGACTACTAATCTTCATACACACGTCGCGGACTTTCTTCGCCCTCGGCGGATGCTCGCGGTCAACAGTGCTAGGAGTACTCGGTCTTTGTAGCGATACTGTTAAGTAGGTTTCACAATGGCGAGTCGCGGATGTCGCGCGACAAGTTTAAATCGATTTGTTACGCTGCCTCCCTGCTTTCGTTGGGTCTTTACCCTTCCGCGCGGGCGGAGAGCTCCGACAACTCTCTGTGTAGGCCAGAGGCATACATCAACCTCAAGCTAGGGTAATTACCGGAGCCGAAATGATGCGTGGCATTACACTGGTTATGCGAAGCCTGGCTATTCGTGCCCTGCCGAGGATTTGATTGGAAACTGTTGGGGATTAATTAATCGAGAAGGCCTTAGCAATCATCGACAGGCTAATCAAATTGCCTTACCAAGTCACTCGGGAGATGAATTGCAAAACATAGTCAAAGAGTTAGACAGAGCAGAACGGTGGATGGAAAAATTAATGTGCAGAAAAGCAAAGTAACGCTCAACAGTTTCGGAAGAGAACAGCAGTTCACAATTGGTAACGAGGTGCATGAAGTAGTAAGAGAATATGTGTACTTATAGCAGGCAGTGACCACTAATCCGGATCATGAGAGTGAAATAACCAGAAGATTAAGAATGGGATGGAGTGCATATGCCAGGTTCTCTCAGGTCATGAATGGAAGTTTACCAATAACCCTCAAGAGAAAAGTATATACAACTCCATCTTACCGATACTTGCCTACATGGCAGAAACATGGAGGCTAACGAAGAGGCTTCAATTTAAGGACAACCACGTGCTATGGAAACAAAAATGATAGCAGCAACGTTAACAGACAGGAAGAGGGTAGAGTGGGTCAGGGATTACAGGCGGGAGATATGTTCGCAACAATAGACAGCGCCCATCAGCCCTTGTTGAAGTGCAACCGTGCGCAGTGCAGATGCAAGGTATATACCCCAAGCGCCAAAAGTGATATGCGCGGAGCCAGGCTGAAAAAAAGGCATAGTCGTAGCTGTTTAAGGTGAGTATTGCTTCGTTAAAGAAGAAGTGAATAATTAGATGGATACAATTTTGTGTGCTAAATAATTAGCAAAGCCGTGAACATGGTAGTTCAGCAAATAGTGTGGCGTTCTTCAAAGCTATTAACAAAGTCAGAAAATTTCCTTCCTTGAACAACTGCAATTCCGTGCGTAAAGACCACACCCAGTGTACACTTTGTTGGCCAAGACCCGATGTGCTTAACTTGTTTTTCTTTGATAAAAAACAAACGATAACAACCGATATCAATTGGCCTGCACGTACCAGTAAGCAGTCTCCCTGAAGAGAAGTTTATTTGGACCCAGGAGCATAAAAGGGACAGCCGTCCCTCTGCAAAACAGAAAAACACATTACGGCGACACATGACGCCCGATGCGCACACATACAATCACAAGCAACGTAAGTGTCCAAAGTACAAGAGTTCAAGAGGGTCCATACGCGTGGGGGAAGCACGCGGGAGGAAAACCGCGCACCAATCCCGCGCACAAACATCGCGCACTACACTGACGCGCGACACTCAATATGGCAGGAGCCGCACCGTCACACGGCCCCCGCTTGCGACGATGAAGCGGGTGCTCCACCGTCGCAGGCAGCGTCACCCCGTCTAATCACGCCTGCCGGAACAGGCGTGCTCGCACTCACCGCAACATCGGGAACATGGCCCGCTGGGGTATGCCCTGTAAGGAAGCGGCGCCTCTCTGGCGCCACAAAACAAAGGCGCCTACACTCAGTAATATCCGCACAAGCGTATCGCGCAGCCTGGCGCGGGCGTCGAGAGAAACAAAAAATTCGCTTTGGCTTAGCTTGGTTAAGCCCGGTAATTGCGAAAGCAATATCCGTACCTACGCCATGGTTCAGCTGGTAGTGTAGCTGGTGGTGGTGCTTGTGGTTAGACTTGTGGCGATGCATCTGTTATACAATCCAATCCAATGTAATCCAATGTAATCTAATGTAATCTAATCTAATCTAATCTAATATATTCTAATCCAATCCAATCCAGTCCAGTCAGGCCGCCGTTCATGTGCACCGCCGTCGCGCACGGACGGCGCGAGATCGCGAAGCAATGTTAAGCCGCTGGTGGTTGGCACAGCTACTGTTTTCTAGCGACGTGAGTCGAGCTTAATCTCTTCAGCGTAACGCCACAATCGCGCTCTTAGCGGAGAGCGCAGGAGTTAGGCGCCGGTGATGGCACCGCCGCGGCTTGCGACGGCGCGCGTCGGTCGCCCTTCTCTTCGGCGTGATGTCACACATGACGTCACACAGAGGTCAACTAAAGGTCAATGATGGCACTGCCGCGCCGCGGCAAAGGGTGAAAGTGCAAGTAGTACGTAAAGCTTTCGCTTTAAAAACATACGCGACATAAGTCGCCAAAACGTTCTTGCCACTACACACTCAAACATGGCGTGCTCGAGAGTCTCGGTCTCGCCGCACTGCGGACACCGCGAAGAGGGTGCGATGCCCCACGCTGCGACGCGGACTCCCGTAGGCAAGACCCTCCAGTCTCGCAGCCAGCCGAAGTCGCGGACGTCTAGTGGAAGCGTGTGAGACGTCAAGTCTCGCAAACAAGTCGCCTAGGCGATGTAATAGCACTGGAGAGAGACTGTCTCGCTGCCTGACGCCCATCTTTATTGCAATGTTATTGCTGACTCTACGAAGGACTAAGGTAGCTGTGCAGTCGTTATAGATATCGCTCAGTATATTTACATAATGTTTTTCTACACCTTGATTCCGCAGTGCCTGCATGAAAGCTTCAATTTCGACTGTGCCAAGTGCCTTCTCGTAATGTATAAAGTCTATATATATGGGTTGGTTATGTTCTGCACTTTTGTCTCTCATATGATTGATAGCTTGCATATGGTCTAATGACGAGTATCCTTTACGAAAGCTTGCCTGATAATTTCGTTGATTGAAGTCTAAGCTTGTCTTAACTCCGCTAGCAATTACCTTAGCAAATACCTTTTAGGCAACGGACAGTAAGGTTATCGGTCTGTAGTTCTGCAAGCACTTGACGTCTGCGTTCTGATAGATTAGGATGATATTAGCGTTCTTCGAAGCTTCTGCCAAAACTAACCGAGCAGCCTCGTCGGCAGCCGGAACGAGCTCGGAGCCGAGCAGCGACGCTGCGATCTCCAGTGCTGGCCGCTGCACCCCGGCTGCGAGTGACGTAAGCATGTGCTCTCGCTCAGTGTGATAGCGCTCCGAAGGCGCGAAATCGCTCGCCGCACTTTCGACCCGCTTCTTATCACACAAGGAGAGAGAGTGAATGCACAAGCTTTCGTAAGCCAGTTCATATCCGCTGCCCCCGAGCAGTGTTCAGTGCCGGTGACCGCCGCTACGCCGCTCGGCTGCAGGACGACTCCCGTTGCCGTCACGGCTGCTCCATTGCTTTTGGCATATACGGTACGTAATGCGCAACCCAAGGACAGAATAATTTTGATCACGCGTCAGCGTTAACGCAATGCCCTAGCATTGTGCAAGAAAATAAGTTACGGACGGCACCCAATAGTGCTTACATGGTTTGAATGCGAACTGACTGATTTCGTAGTTTATTTCATTGGCAAGCAGTCGTAAGACAACGCGACCACGCTGTTGTCTTTTGTTCGCCAAGAAGCAACGCAGTTTTTTCGCCTCGCTATCTAAAAGTACGGCTCAAATTCCCCGCAACTTAAGGAAATTTTACTTTTTTTTATATCACGGTGAGATTTGAGATTTTTGAGACCACAGCTATTGACCAACGCCGAATTTGGGCTTCGTTGCCCTTTCGTTTTGATAAGTTTTGGTAGTGTTATGCGGAAGCGTGGAAGTGGAACATGTATGCGTATGTACCTAGCAACCAATGCTTCAGAAAAGTTTCACCGCTGTAGCTTAACACGTATTGGTGTGCGGGAGATTGTACATGCTTGGCCAGTCCATCCGAGCTGACGTCTTACATGCATGGCTAAATACGGAATATGGTAAAGGTCCATCCTGGGAAGGCAGCGGCAAAGTTACAGGGAAGCGCATTATCTATACGAGCAGCGAAAATAATTGTCAATGCTCGAAGTAACGGGACTAATCAAACTGTGAAGATGAATATGGCGTTTTACGTAAAAGCTATATCGTCTTGAAGCAAGCGGGAAACAGGACCGCGAACAATCTCTGCTGTGGCAGCAGCTGACTACCGGTCGGCCTCAAAAGGGCACCGCGCAAAGGGGATTACACACCGAAATTATCTTCTTTGCTTCATGCAAGTCCGCTCAGTGCTTTGATCTACTTCGGTGCGTAGGTTAACTTCATTTTTTGTAGATTTCAGTAAGCCATTTGATTCTTTGTCTTATGCACTCATTCTACAAAAGCAATCCACTCTTAACATAATGAGAAATCATTTAACACGGATTCAGTCATCTCTCTTTTACATAAAACATTGCGTGTTTCCCGATGTTGAATGCTTATCAAGTGTGCCTGTACACTAAGGTGTCCCTCATGGGTCTCTACTAGGCCATCTGCTTTTCTGTGAACCAAATGACTTTACTCTCCGTACAACGTGTCGACCTTGATTGGGCGGGGATAACTCTCGTAGTTACTGCGAAATCAGTTCGCCAGCTGACCGTCAGAAACTGCAGAATTACCAGGAAATTAATGTTTTTGGGGTGCCGAACGCACAAGATTACTTAAGAGGTTCGAATGCAATCACGTTAGACTCACGATAAAACAACAGCCTTTAATTACAAACTAAGGCATGGATAGAACTTGTCAATGAGAAGCAACTAAGTACTGAGGTGCAGGATTTGTTTTTCCGGCATCTTGTGCTGAAATGTTCTTCCCATCATCTAATACTGAATGTTAATCTCGTGTTAAACTTGCTGAAATAAAAACTTAGCACGCAACGTAATATTTGAGAGGCACGCTAGTCAAATGTGCGCCCGATCCTACAGTATGCTTGCAGTGGCTCAGAGCTTTCATCTGTTATTTAATCAACTTTTCGGCGTAGTAAGCCGTGGTAGGGAATAACACAATTGTTTGTGAATTATTTCATTAACATCGATGAAAATTAGTACTCTTACCGCAGCGTACTTTGGGAGAGCAGCCGCCGGTCGGCTATGGTTGCAATCAGGAGGGGCAAGACGTAGGCCTTCCTCACGTATTAACACATGAGTGGCAGCATAAAAATACAGCATTATTTTCAAGGAGCACGTCATGCGGCTGTTGAGAACACTGGCTACACTCCACCTTGTGGGACTGAACGCCTGTGCAAACCTTTTAGCATACGGATCGTGTCCAAGGAAGCACTTCGTTTCCGTCCGTGGGTGTGTGGTATGGCACGCAACGGGTATCTCCCTTTAGCGAAAAAGCCGGAAGGCTCTGCGTGATTGGGTGGTGGCTCAAATTGTCAAATTGAATTTTCGCCCCACTCACAAAAGCGCACTGGGTATTTCGTCTTGTGTCAAACTGATGTGGGAAGACAGAATGGAGCAAAAAACGTCAAAAGTTAACATATGTGTGGCAGTAATGTTTTTCGTGGTTTGGATTTGGCTTCTTGCCCGTGTGCAAAGGAGGGGGCATATCCACATAAATCCCCAACCCAGATCGGTTGGACTACGCCACTAGGTTGTACAACGTTTCTGGTCAGTCGTGAATCTATGTAGTTCGCGAGTCCACTTAAGACGCATGACACCAATCTCCGGCATGCATCACTACATTGGCGAGGTTCATTGTCGCTGGTTTGTGTGAACAGTGCGTAGGTAGTATAAAGTAACATGAACATTAATCCACTGAAATGGCGCTTTTCAACGTGCATTTATTTTCTCCAATATTTGCAAAAATTCTCGCTACAATTCTGTTTTCGATGACTTCAGTGGAGTTGTGTAAATGCAGTCAGGCTTGTAAACCTTTAGGCTTTTTCCAGTGCAATTTCTCTTGTAGTAGTTTGTGCATACATAAGTAATGTTCTTCTCTCCCAGTTTTGAAGCAGGAACATGAAGTTCACAGCCTATGAAAGACAGGGAAAATTATAAATGTCTTTTAATCAACAATACTATTATTAATGCGGTTTAGTTTTTTAAAATATGTTAATATATTGTGATTATTCATGATGAAACACGAATGGTGCCTAAATGCGTATAAGAACGTGCATTTCAGAAGGTCGTTTATATCTCACATCTTAAGAAGATGTGTCTGCGGGTATATCAGAAATTAAATGGTTCACTTGATGGCACTATTCACGAAATCAAAAGCGGATTGCAAAAACCTGCTCTATAGGCTGATATCAGCCTCGGGATTTTAAGCAATTTTTTGGAGACTTGACACAGCAAACACTTTGTAAATATTGTCTTGAATTGTAATATATCATACATATTATACCCTAATGCTTTTACATACCTTCTTCAAAACGATAATTTTTGAACGGTGGAGTTATATAAATAACTTAATATTGCACTTAAAGATCAGCAAAACCTGGTCGAAACACATCAGAAACTGCTGCTGCTGGGCTGCAGAAACTGTGGCCATTAAGAGAAAAATTTAAATGATCCTGCTGTTATTTAACACCTCCCATATAACAACGGCGGAAGAGCTTAAGTTTTATACGCGTCGGTATTATGGAACCTGTATAATAAAACAAACAGACCCTGCAACTCGAGTGCGTGGAAAGGAAAGCTGTGTGGTTAATGTTGGCAGATATAGAAGAAATAATTCACTATCTATGCTAAGGCTAGCAGGCCATACACACTTTAGCGTCCCGGAAGAAAGTTAGTCCCCTAACGTTTCTTAAAAAAGAATTAGCCGAAATGCCTCAAAGCTCACTGTACCAGGAGCTCCACGCAGGAAGAATCACTTGCACCCATTTCCGCCCACTCCAAAACAAATAAATATAGCGTCTTCCCCAGAATAGTATCGAAATGGAATGCTTTACCACTTCACATCTCCCAGTCAGGTAATACTCAAGAGCAGCGGAAAGTCAATTCCTTTTTCAAGAATTTTTAGTTTTGTGTGAAGACGCCCTATCTTTCTTTGTTTCTTTTTCTGTCTTCATTTGTTTTCGTCTGCTATCATTTTTTGTGTATGTTTATTATTTCTTGTGAAATTATTGAATGTGACCTTCCTGCTAGGACCATGCATTCTCCATGCAATATTTGAAATATTGCAATAAATAAACCCAACGTATACAAAAGCTTAGAAAGGCATGCGTTGCATGTTGCATTAAATATTCTTGTATAAGCCTGTTATTGCTTAGAACAGGTGGTTTTCGTTTACGGTACATCAAATAGCTGCACATACGGCTGCCAGAACCTCAAAACTGGCAGGCTAAAAATGCATTGCTTGCTTTTATGAGTAATGAGACGTATGTTGGTTCCCTATCGGGAATCCCGGCGGTCGACATTGTAACGCCTACATTTAGCGAGTGCACGGCTGTTTTTTTCTTTGTGCGTCGATCTTAATGTAGACTTGCTACATTAAGCAAGTCTACGCAGAGTAGCACGCCAGCGATTTTTTAACGCCGGCTAAATTATCTGTATTTCATTAAAGAGTCTCTCTCTCTAGAACGGCTGACATGTGCTGAGGTGCAGGGAAGGAAAGGGAGGTGCGGGGCCTTACAAATGTAAATTATTATTTTGTTTTCCTATACAAAATTCCTATACAAACTGATGGGCGACTTTAATGCGAAGGTAGGTAAAAAGCAGGCTGGAGACCAGGCGGTAGGTGACTATGGCATAGGTTTTAGGAAGAGTAGGGGAGAGTTATTGGTAGAGTTCGCAGAGAGAAATAATTTACGGATTATGAATACCTTCTTTCGCAAACGAGCAAACAGGAAGTGGACATGGACGAGACCCAATGATGAGACTAAAAATGAAATAGACTTCATACTGTGCGCTCACCCTGGCATCGTAGAGGATGGGCAGGTCCTCGGTAAAATCCATTGCAGAGACCACAGAATGGTAAGGTCTCGTATTAGCATATATTTGAAGAGGGAACGGAGAAAACTAGTGAAGCGAAAGCTATTAACGAGTTAGCATTAAGAGGGAAGGTAGAGGAATTCAGAATATCACTGCAGAACAGATTTTCCGCTTTATCTGACAAAGGCGACCCTAGTGTTGAAACAATGAATGATAATCTTACAGCTGTCGTTACAGAGTGCGCCGCAGAAGTAGGTGGTAGGATGGTTCCACAGGATACCAGCAAGCTATCCCAGGAGACTATAGATCTGATTAAGAAATGCCAAAGCATGAGGACGTCTAACTACACAGACAGGATAGAACTAGCAGAGCTATCGAAGTTAATAAATAAGCGCAAGGTAGCCGACTTAAGAAACTTTAGCATGGAGAAAATCGAGCATGCTATGAGGAACGGAAGGTAGCCTAAAACCAGTGAAGAGAAAACCAGGCATAGGTAAAAACCAGATGTATGCGCTAGAAGACAAAAAGGGCAATGTCATTAGCAATATGGATCAGATAGTTAAAGTAGCCGAAGATTTCTACACAAATCTATACAGTAGCGAATGTATTCATCAAGTTATTGAGAGAGGCAGTCGTGCACAGCAATGGGACATCCCGCCAGTAAAAAAGGATGAAGTAAAGAAAGCCTTAGGAACAATGCAAAGGGCGAAAGCAGCTGGTGAGGATCAAGTAACAGCAGATTTGTTGAAGGACGGAAGAGAGAGTGTGCTAGAAAAACTAGCCACCCTGTAAACGCAATGCCTTATAACCTCGGGAGTACCAGAAGCTTGGAAGAACGCTAACACTATCTCAATTCATTCATACGAAAGGAGACCTCAAGGGCTTGAAGAATTACAGACCGATCAGCTTACTGTCCGTTGCCTACAAGGTATTTACTAAGGTAATCGCTAATAGAGTCAGGACAACCTTAGACATCAGTCAACCAAATAATCAGGCACGCGTTCGTAAAGGATACTCGACAATAGACCACATTCACACTATCAATCAGGTGACAGAGAAATGCGCAGAATATAACCAACCCCTATATATAGCTTTCATTGATTACGAGAAAGCATTTGGTTCAGTGGAAACCTCAGCTGTTATGCAGGCATTGCAGGATCAGGGTGTGGAAGAGTGTCATGTGAAAATATTGGAAGATATTTATAACGATTGCACAAATACTATAGTTCTCCATAAAGTCAGCAATAAAATTCCAATACGGAAAGGTGTCAGAGAGAGAGACACGATCTCGCCAATGCTATACACCGCCTGCTTAAAGCAGGTATTCCGGGGCCTGAAATGGGAACAGTTGGGGATAAGAGGTACTGGAGAATACCTAAGTAATTTGCAATTCGGTGATGACATTGCCTTGCTAAGTTACTCAGGAGAACAACTGCAAACCATGATCAATCTGTTAGACAGGCAGAGCAGAACGGTGGGGCTAAAAATTAACATGCAGAAAACAAAAGTAATGTTCAATAGCTTAGCTGATAGCGAGGTGCTGGACGTAGTAAGAGAATATGTCTACTTAGGGCAAGTAGTGACCGCAGATCCGGATCATGAGAGGGAAATAACTAGAAGAATAAGAATGGGGTGGAGAGCATATGGCAGGTTCTCTCAGATCATGAATGGCAGTTTACCAATATCCCTCAAGAGAAAAGTATACAACAGCGGTATCTTACCGGTACTCACCTATGGGACAGAAATGTGCAGGCTAACAAAGAGGGTTCAGATTAAGTTAAGGACAACGCAGCGAGCTATGGGAAGAAAAATGATAGGTGTAACGTTAAGAGATCGGAAGAGGGCGGACTGGGTGAGGGAACAAACGGGGAATAATGTTATCCTAGTTGAAATCAAGGGGAAGAAATGGGCTTGGGCAGGGCATGTAATACAAAGGCAAGATAAGCGCTGGTCCTTAAGGGTAACGGAGTGGATTCGAAGAGAAGGCAAACGTAGCAAGGGACGGCAGAAAGTTAGGTAGGCGGATGAGATTAAGAAGTTTGCGGGGATACAGTGGCCGCAACTGGCAAAGGATAGGGTTAATTGGGGAGACATGGGAGAGGCCTTTGCCCTGCAGTGGGTGTAGTCAGGCTGATGATGATGATACAAAATGTTTAGCATTATAAGTAGTATAAAGGAACACTGATATATAAATTAGGTAGTTCTAAGATAAATGCCTCCATTTGGATAAAACAAAGAGAATTTATTCGCACTCTTAGCGTAAGAGTTTGCGTGTCAGCAAACATATTCTGCACACTTTCTTGCAGTGCAAAACTTCGCTTCATATGCCTATCCTATCAGTAATACAGCAAATATGGACATCGCTCACAAACACCGGAATTGGCAATATGGAATGCTAAATAAACTTCAGTGCTCTGAATGTTAATTCAAGGAAAATGAACATCGCAATTTTTCTCATCTTTTGTCCCGCTGGCGATCTTTTCCGTTTGCGCAAAGCCGACTGGTTGGCCAAGGGTGTTCTTAAGCTTACGGAAACAATTATGCGGAGACGTTTTTGACACTTGACGGCTGACGCGTTTACCTCGTCATAATGCAAACCAGCGCCTGATGTCTCTACAAACTTTTCAGTTTACGAAGATTTCCGCCGAGAGTAATTGGAAAGAACGTGCCTTCATCGCCGTCGCTTTTTTTAGTGTATACAACAAAGCAAGCTCCATTCTCGGCCATTGCCTTCAGCGTGAGAGAGTAATGTATTCCGTCTGGAATATAAAAAGACTGCATTATTCACACCGGCAATAAAACAGAGTAACTTGAACGATCCACTCAGCTGTAGTTTGCGTTCTGGGCGTGTTTATCCTGGTCGTGAAACGTGCCCCAGCGCTTAGTATATGACTCATTTGACGTACAAGTCAGTCTCGTACATTTTGAAGGAGACACCCATTGAAAATGGTGCCAATTTTATCGTCATCTGGGTGCGTAATACGGCTTTATGTTATTAGGGATGGGGGAGAGCCTTAAGCTACCATTGATGTTTGCGTGAAGATTGAATATCTTTTCGCAGACCTCACAAAGGAAGTCAACGCGCTGTTGAATTTACGCCGGAACTCCTCCATATCGTCATCACCGTGATTGCCTACGTTGTTGCGTCTTGGTAAATTGAATTTGAGCGAGGTTAAGGGAACGGCGCTAACTAGGGAGTGTAATAGGTACTTTTAATTGCCTATTGTGTCACCGAAGGCTTACAAACCCAAACAGATAATATTGAATGGACATCCCTGCGTCCGAGTAGCACCATTTGATCCTTGTACCTTCCTTCTCACCAGCAAATACACGTGGGTGTTGAACATGAAAGTTGCTGGCAGGGTTCCGTGAACGTATCTCAGGGACAGAATATCAAGGGTCCACTGTCTAAGCGGAGTTTGTATCCTGTTTCTTAGGACGCATACCTAAGACCATTAATATTTGCCAACACATTTACGACCAGAGAATGATATATTACTAAAGAAACATTTCCACGTGGTAGAAGGTTTATTATGACCTCTTACTATTGGCCATTTCCACGTGATGTACGAGCGCATGACGTGCATAACAGCGGTATTTGAGAGGTGTTTTTTCCGAATAAAATTCAGTTGACAGTGCCTTGCTGTGTATCTGTTCTTGTCCGTCGTCTCTGCGCACTGCCTTGTCGCAATGAATCTTATTAGCCTACATTCCTATTCACTGATCTGCACATCGAAGCCACATTGAGGGGCTCGGTGCACTGTTAATACAAGCTGATTGCCTTGTTTTTAAGTGAATTTATTTCAGTATTCGTAACATTCTATGCATTTTAGTATTACCAGTAGGCGATTTTTTGTTCGAGTAGATTTATGAACATCGCTATTTAGTGACATTAGTCACAGTCTTTCCAAAATGAAAGCAAAAAAAGTTGCACTCTCGTTTGTACCAAATTTACTTGCAAATATTTTTACTTCTGGACACGATACAGCATTGAACTCACATCTAGAGGCTAATGGCAAATGTTCTCTCGGACCAGTTTTCTCCTTTCTTACTAGCTCAATTCTGCCTCTGGGCATTTCATAAAACATAGTCGCACACCACAGTCACTGCGCAGTGCGGTTTATTAAGTTAATTATTTTTATGGCATGGTTGGGACCACAGCGAAGAATGTTGGATTGCGCTATTTTAGTATTGTGCACAGACTACATATCTGGAAATAAATAAAAATGACTCTCTTGCCAGAAAGCGCAGGCTTTACGAGATGTACACAGACAAACCGCAGCGCAATCATGTTTCTAGCTGCACTACAATAATGGCTTTCAATTTTCACTGGTGATGTGATCCTGCATTTGCTCCTTTCTTTTCTTCAATACAGGCCGAGGATATAGTCTTCATGGATGTTTTTGTTTCTTCAGGTGCCGCTGCCATCAGCAGCTTTACTTCACGAAACTGCGCTAGGCTTTTCTTGCTTGAATTATTTTCATCTCCTCTGCTTCGTGTGTTGCGGCACACAACTGTAATTGATGACACAAACGAGTGTTTCTATCTCTTGGCTCTTCCTGCTTAGTTTTAAGGCCTTCATGCTTTTGGAATCGCAGAAGGAACGCATGAAAAAAACATCGATTTAGAACAAATAACGCAAAATGTGGCCGATTCCAAAGGGTAGCGCCAGAGTCTGGGACAATCACCGAATGGTCCAAGGCATGAGGAGACGGAGCTGTTCTCGTTCCCCCGGCGCTTGTTCAGATTCCATTCGGGGTTCCGATATGGTAGCTTTGTGCTCAAGCACGACGGAGTTGAACAGGAATGGAAGCCGATATCATTTAACGCCAAGCGAAACCTAAGACAGCTCGAAATACTGCGCATATTAGCTTCCATTGTTAGGCAAATGTTAGGCAGGCAGACAAAAAACGGATCACATTGAAAAATTCACAGGAATAGAGCCCTATGAGAGGTCGATATATGGCAGTAAATAAAAAAAATACGTGACGAAAATCACTGAGCTGCACCTGACTCTACTGGGTTTTCCTGAGTGGCAGTTAATCAATATAAATTCTCCATCTCAGGTAAATTGCTATAAGTAATAAAGGTTGGTGTTTCTTCCTACTTATTCCGCAAAGCAAGAACACCTGATTGAGCACCTACGCGAAGCGTCATATTATGGGTGTGATTTATGTGCGTAGCTCTCGAGACGAATCGTAAGAGTACACCGCAGCTTTGGTCCAAGGTTTAAGGTAACCATCTCGCATGTGGAAGGCTGATATTTGATTACCACTGCCATCGGGTTCAGGCCAGTTTTTCAGGGCGTAAAATGCTTTCTTTTCGCCTCGTCCTCCACTTTGCCTGTGGTAATATGCTTGCTAAGAAAATGTCTGAACAGACTGTTATTAAAGCAAGTCGACGATTGAATTCGCCTAGAGGCAAATGAAACTCGCGTCGTGAGGTTGAGTCTTCACAATGTGTTTTTTTTTTCGAGAAATGCCTGCTGAATTTCGCATGACCTTCGATAACCAGGCCTTTTTACCAAGCCATCCTCAATGGAAAGCCGTGCACCAAGCCTAAAGACTGCTTTTTTAACTGAACCATAGTCTCCCCGGCAGGGAGCGTTTCAGGAGAAAAAAATTCTATTTTTCTTGGTAATATGACAAAAAAACCGACGTGCCTAACTGCGCTACACATCTATTTGAGCAATCAAATCAATTTTTAATGAGTCAGTCGGTAATACCGACATTTTTTTGCACTTCCTTGCGAATCGGTTAGGAGAAAACTATTCTTTATTAAATGTACAAAGAGAAGAGAAGACAGACTTGCTTCTTAATTTTCTGAAGTCGAGTACTTCTTGAAACCGAAGGTTCTAAATAGCATATGTTAGAATACCGGCGCTCATTACCGAACTGTCAGAAAGTAGCAATCCAGAACAATGTTCAACTACGCATCCCAATCTAATCTGCTGCGCTTTAAGAAGGAATGCCAAGAATAAGGCTGGCTACATTCTTACCCTATATATTTCCAAGACAAATTCTATTGCCGCTTCTTAACCTTAGGTTTCTTAAAATTACTAAAGTAAAAAAAAATAATAGCACAGAACAATTAGTAGATGAATAAATCTTGCGTGAAGAAAAATACGTGAGCTACAAAGAAATGACTCCATGGATCCAAAACAGCAAACCATTATGTCGGAATAGCAAGTGAACGAGGTAACTGATAAAATGCTTACGACACCCCAAGTTCGAGTCAATTGCCCTCGGTTGTTAAACTGTCTTTCAGGTGTTAGCTGCTATCAAATGTGCAGAACGAAATCACCATAAGCACTGCTAATTCCTTAAGTCTCCTCAAAGCGGTAAAATGAGTTGCATTTTAAAAAGGAAGTGGCCCAATATCTATTTCACTTCTGTCTGTTTTTGGGAATAATTTGTGCCATGAAATGCGCCGGGGAAAAATGGCGGCATAGAGCTGAAACTCGTAAAGCATTTTAGTAGCAGAGACTTCGTGGCACCTAAAATATGCTATAAAAATCTCGTTTATGGGCATTTTTTTCACCTCAACCACGCAGCTCCTCACAGCGTTGCATTCCATAAATTCATTAGAGCACTTGTTAGGAGGAGGATGAGGAGGAGGAAGAGGAGGGGGAAAATCGGGGAGGTTAACCGGTAGATGACGAGTTTGCTGCCCTGAACTGGGGGAAACGGATGAGGGGATATAAAGGTGAGGGAGGAAAGGGAGAGATGAGAGAAAGTACCCTGATTCGCTGCGCAATGCCACGAACAAAAATATAAAGACCATCAAGCAATAACTTACCCTCAGTATATTCTGCCTTGTACTTTCCGCAGTCCCCAAGTGGTACAAGCGTAACTGTTACATTCTGTTCAGCACTGCAAGAAATTACAACAGAAAGAAGAACACTGAAAGAGCTAATATTATTGATAGGATCGGATAGCAAAACTTTTATTGTCCAACAGAAAGAGGGTAGCCAGAGGGCTACCCGCCTAGACGACGGCCGAAAGGTCTTGACTCTCGGCGGCGGCTTCGGCCAGTCGGACGAGTTGTAACTGAGTCGCCGGGTCGGAGCTCAGTAGCAAGGTCTCCCATTGATCTTTTGTATTTATACCTTGTCCCTCCCGGGGAGCATGAGGACATTCCCATAGTATGTGGTCCAAGGTGGCCCTAAGTTCGCAGTTTGCGCATGTTTCTGAAAATTGCCCTGGGTACATAAGACTCCAGAGGGCCGGGTTTGGAAAGGTGTAAGTTTGTAACCGGCGCCAGTTGATGGCTTGGTGTCTGGACAAGGATCTATCCGCTGGAGGAAGTCTAGCTCGTTGGAAACGATAGTGTTGTGTAATTTCTCTGTAGGTCACCATGCGATTACTGTTTGTAAAGACCACCTCGCTCGGGTCCGCCCGGAAAGAAAAGCCTCGGGCGAACTCGTGGGCCGTCTCATTACCAGGCAGGGATGCATGTGCTGGTGTCCGGACTAGTGTAATTTTCCGGTCTATTACATGACGGCCTAGAATTGCATTTGTTAGAGGGGAGACCCGGCCCCTGCTGAAATTTAGTATGGCGACTTTGGAGTCACTGATGATGTATCTTGCTTTTGTGCCTACACAGGCCAGTGCTATGGCAGCTTCTTCTGCAGTCTCTGGGTTACCCGAGAGTATGGAGGCACTTATTTTGAGGAGTTGTTTATTATTGACGACCGCGTCGATCATCGTGTTCTTACCATACTCAGCGGCATCCACGTGGACCACGTCCTCGTCTTTGTAGGAGCAGAAGCGTTTCTCTAGCGCCTCTGCCCGCTTGGCCCGGCGCACTGAGTGATGAATAGGATGCATATTCCTGGGTAATGGGGGTACAACTATATTGTCTCGAATTTTTCCGAGCATGTCAACTTTGGTGGTTGTTCTGTTATCTCGGCTCAGATTGAGTTTTTCTAGAATGGCCCTGCCGGTTGTGGTCCCGGCTAAGCGTTCGATTTGGGACGTTCTCACTGCTTCCGTAATTTCTTCCAGGGTATCATGAATTCCTAGCTCTAGGAGGCGGTGAGTGGATGTACGGATGGGCAATCCTAGAGCTTGTTTCGTGCATTGCCTGATAATTCCATTTATCTTTTCCTTTTTTGAAACTTTAAGATCAAGGAAGGGGGCAGCATACGAGATACGGCTTATTACGAATGCCTGTACCAGCCGTAGGAGATTCTGCTCTTTCATGCCGTGTCTTCTGTTCGCAATCCGCTGTATGAGCCGCATAGTTTGTTGCGCGCAGTTTTCCATCTTAGTTATTGCATCACCATTATACCCGTTGCTTTGTATAATCATTCCTAAAATTCTGATTTTTTCAACATGAGGAATCTCCGCCCCTTGAGTTTGTAATTTGATGTTAGGGATGGTTCTAGTTTGTCTTTGATGCAGAGGTCGATAGAAAAGGAGTTCAGACTTCTGCGGCGAGCATTGCAAGCCCCTACGGCTGACATAGTTTTCGACCTCATTTATGGCCTTTTGTAGCGTACTTTCGATGTGCGCGTCGTGTCCACGGGTCATCCACATGGTGATATCGTCCGCATACATGCAGAAATTCAAGCCATATATCCCCTCCAGTCTCGTCGGTAGCCGTATCATGGCCACGTTGAAGTGAAGAGGGGAATTACCGAACCCTGAGGGGTGCCTATGCTGCCCAAATGTATGTTTTGAGACTGACTTTCACCAAAGTGGATGCGCGCTATCCTGCCCGAAAGTAAATTGGGAATGTAGTTGTATGTGCGCTCCCCGACATTTAAAAGAGCCAGGTTTTCTAATATCGCCTCGTGTTTTATATTATCGAAAACTTTAGTGAGATCAAGTCCCACTATTACTTTCGCATCCAGTGACTTAGTGTCTAATATGTCATGTTTGAGCTGTCTCATGACATCTTGCGTGGACAAATGCGATCTGAAACCTATCATCGAATGGGGGTATAAGTCGTTGTCTTCCATGAAATTGTTTAGTCGCGTTTGTATGACATGTTCCATCAGTTTTCCAACGCAAGATGTGAGGGATATAGGCCTTAGATTTTCTAGATTGAGCGGTTTCCCTGGTTTAGGTATGAAAATTACCTTAGCAGTTTTCCATTGTTTGGGAATCTCACCCTTCTCCCAGCATTCTTGCATGAAATTGGTCAGCGCCGTTATAGATTTGTCATCTAGGTTTCTAAGCATTTTGTTGGTTACACCATCGGGTCCCGGGGCTGATTTGGTTTTCAGTTTTAGTATTTCTGCTCGAACCTCGAATTCGTGAATAGGGGCGTCTAGTTCGCTGTTGGATTTACCCTCATAGCGCGCTAAGGAAGTTTTGGTGGCGGAGCCTATATATCGACAGCGAATTGCATCGAGGAGTTCCTGCTCCGAACCTTCAAATTTATAACCTAATTTCTGTAAATTTTGTCGCTGTGTTAATTTACTACCTTCTGGATCGAGGAGGTGCCGAAGGAGGTTCCATGTTTTGGCGAGGCCGATATTGCCCTCAAGCTGGTCGCACATTGTTTCCCAGTTCTGATCGCATAGTCTAAGTGCATATGCCTCAATCTCTGTTGTGGCGCGCTAGGCGTCTTCTTAGATTGCGATTCCACTTTTGTCTTTTTAATCGCTTTTCCATACTAGCTTTGGCCTCCCACATATGAAGAAGGCGGCTGTCTAGTACTTCAAGTTCCGCGTTGTCGTCGAGCGCTTTAGTCGCATTCTTAGCATCCCTGCGGAGTTCCTCCGCCCATTGTTCTATGTTTGTGATTTCTCCCTTTCTCCCGTCCTGGTTACGAGCGTCGCGGAAAGCGCCCCATTCGATAATATGAGGGGAGCGCGTTTGGAGCTTGGCAGGGCCAACGTCAGTTTCCGTGACAAGTATGTAATGGTCACTCCCTAGGTTTAGCAATGAGTTGGACCAATTAGCTGTACCCGCATTCTTCACCAGGGTGAGGTCTGGGGACGTGTTAGCGCACACGCTGTTACCCATTCTTGTGGGGGTGAGAGGATCCGTGAGCAGGGTGAAGCCCATTTGCTGTATGTCTAGCCATAGCTCTCTCCCCTTCGTACAGGGCCGCGGGTAGCCCCACGCAGGGTGGTGGGCATTGAAGTCACCTAGAATAACCAGTGCGTGCTTGTTGCCGATACGCATTACTTTCCTGAAGAGGGAGTCGAATTTAACTTTCTTTTGACTTGGAGTGCTATAAATATTCAGAATGAAAAGACTGCGTTGAGTCTTTTGGCCGGAATAAGTTCGACGAGGACGAGCTCTATGTGGCGGATGCCCGTGTCATGTTCAATGGCCGTAATGTTCCTTCTAACGAATGTGGTAACATTAGGTTTGTCGCCTGCGGCGTTAAAAGCTTGATAACCAATTAATTTTGACGCGCCTCCAGTCTCCTGGAGGGCGATAACCTCTGGGTGGACCTTCAGAGACGCAAGGAGCTGCTGGAGGATTGGCCTTTTCCGCCGATACCCCCGGCAGTTCCATTGCCACAGCAAGTAGTTGTTATTCTTTGTGTATATGGCCATGTTGAATTTGCTGAATGGTATGTTCCACAGTTTTCTGCCATATATTGATGGCTAAGAGCTCATTCCTGTGTCCTTGTGTTACGTCTGTGAGCACCTGTATTGCGGAGAGAATCGATTGAATTTGGTTTTGCATGTTAGTTTCCAATGCCTGAAATTGCGCTTGCATTTTGGTATCCAGGGCCTGCATCTGGGTCTGAATGTTGGTCTCCAGTTTATGGCAGACTTCCTCCAGCGTAAGTTCGGGTTGTGCGCCCTCTAACGATTTTCTCTTGCTGGGTGATGGTAGGGATTTCTCCACCACCATCGTACTCTCCTGGGTATTATTTGGAGGTTTTTCGGCTTCCTGTCGTTTCTTATCTATCTGGATCTTAAGCTGCAGCTGCTTCTTAAGTTCCGAGTTTTCATTTTGAAGGGCCGTAACCGCCCCGCTTAATTTTTCCACCATGCGTTTAAGTTGTAAGATGTCCTCAGACCCACCGGGTGGATGAGTATGGGAGACCTTATCTACAAAGCTCACCTTCTTGTGGTCATCCGGCACGTTGGTCTTCTCCTTGGACGGCATTGACCCTTGCTGATGACACTCAGAGCATCCCTCGATTTTGGGCCGGGCTCCGATGTTCCATTTGTTGCCAGTGTTGTCCCGCCCCCTGGAAGCGGAGCGCTTGCGAGAGCTGGAATGGCCCCTGGAGCTGTAACGACCCCGGGAGCCGGAACGACCCCGGGAGCTGGAACGACCCTGGGAGCTGGAAGGGCCCTTGCAGCTGAGGCGGTCCCGGGAACCCGAGCGACCTCGGGAGTTTGAGCGTCCCGTGGACTGGCCGCTACCACCAGAGCCTGTCCCGAACTCCAGGCGCGGGAAGGAGTCCTGTCGCATGTGAAATCCCCCTTCTGTCCTGGTTCTTGGTCTGCTCTGTCGTCCAGATGCGTTGTTCTCGCTGTCTGTTGTTACCTTGCTCTCACTGTCTTGCGTTCGTTCTTTCCACTGTCGCTTCTTAATTATTTGCGGGGTTCTGTACAGTTCCCGGCACTTCTTGTCTCCCAGTATGTGCCCTTTCCCACATAGGGCACACTTTGGGTCACAAGTATGTTCTCGAGGGGGGTTGCTCATACCACATCCTCGACACTTAATGTTGTCTTTGTTCGGGCATACGTCGGCTCGATGTCCGAGTTGGCCACATGTCACACAGACCTCATATTTGTTCTTGTAGAGATGGCAGCGTAGCGGCATGCCTCCATAATAAATCCAGTGCGGCACTGTCTCATCTTCAAAGAGTAACAACACGGTGCGAGACTCACGGCCAAGTCGCCTGACTGCCATCACCTCCGGGTTACGCGAGCACTTCAACATATCTTGAACGAATTCCACGGTGTGCGAGACCGGAATTCCATGTATAACTCCTTTCCCACAGCCGTCCGGAGTAGCCAGGTAGACGAACGCTTCAACGCGTCCCTCTGGCGTTGAAATGGAGCCGATTTTCAGGTACTTTTGCATCCTCTCCTGGCTGTCAGTGCCTATGAGAATCGAGTTTTGCTTGTGGTTGACGAGTACGATATCTTCCTTAACTTCCGCCGGTTTAAAACCTGCCGCTATCTTCACCGCGTCTGCCACTGTTGCGTCAGTGCGTTCCATGATCAGTTTGAGACCCCATTTCGGTCTGAGCACTATTTTATGAAGCTCGGGGGAGAGGCGCGTCTGCTGCGTGCCAACAGATTGCCTCGCCAGCTTCCTTCCCTCTCTCTTTATCGCCATTATTTGCGCTGAAGCTTTGTCTTGCCTCCCATCTCGGGTCGGGTCGCCAGCTTGCTCTCCCTCCCCTGTCTGCGAGAGGGCCTTGACTTTGGAATAATTAACTTTAAACCAACCTACTTGAGAGTGGAGCTCTTCAGGCTGGATACTCTCTCCTTCCACAGTTACTTCCATGCGAGACATGGCGCAGCTGAGTTACACCGCGACAAGCCAGCCTGTGCGTCCGCTCGGCGGGCGGCTCGAAGAGCCGCTCACCAGGTTAGGCTTAGCAGCCTGGCCGGTTGGCGTGAGTCCAAAAGTATGTAGAAATTGCAAAAGAGGGCTTCACTTGCCGAAAAAGTGGTATCCCGGTGGTCGCGAAGACTTCCGGCGTTGAAATAGCTCAGTAGTTTGCGAGCACAAACGACAAAACCGACGAAAACATCGAAAATTTGCGGAGCGCACATAGGATGCGTCCACTCTCCTCGACGCCGGCGTCCGCTCTCCTAATATTATTGAAGAAGCTTAGGTTGTTGGGCCAGTTTGTGCGTGGTAAGCAGAAAACCAACGGAAAGGACGCGTTCACAAGGAGGAGCGAACGCGTCCTTACCGCTGGTTTTCTACCTGCCTAATATCAATTTGAAAAATTCGTTGGGTTGTGGATATATCATCATCATCATCAGCCTGACTAGTGAACGCGTCCTTTCCGCTGGTTTTCTACTTGCCTAATATCAATTTGAAAAATTCGTTGGGTTGTGGATATATCATCATCATCATCATCAGCCTGACTAGTGAACGCGTCCTTTCCGCTGTTTTCTACTTGCCTAATATCAATTTGAAAAATTCGTTGGGTTGTGGATATATCATCATCATCATCAGCCTGACTAGTGAACGCGTCCTTTCCGCTGGTTTCCTACTTACCTAATATCAATTTGAAAAATTCGTTGGGTTGTGGATATATCATCATCATCAGCCTGACTAGTGAACGCGTCCTTTTCGCTGGTTTTCTACTTGCCTAATATCAATTTGAAAAATTCGTTGGGTTGTGAATATATCATCATCATCATCAGCCTGACTATGTCCACTGCAGGGCAAAGGCCTCTCACATGTCTCTGATATTAACTCTGTCCTTTGCCATTTGCCGCACTGTATCCCCGCAAACTTCTTAATCTCATCCGCCCACCTAACTGTCTGCCGTCCCCTGCTACGTTTGCTTTCTCTTGAAATCAACTCCGTTGCTCGTAAGGACCAACGGTCTTGCCTTCGCATTACATGCCCTGCCCAACTCGATTTCTTCCTCTTGATTTCGACTAGGATGTCATTAACCTGCGTTTGTTCCCTCACCCACTTCGCCCTCTTTCGATCTCTTAACGTTGCACCTATCATTTTTCTTTCCATAGCTCGCTGCGCTTTCCTTAAATTAAGCTGAACCCTCTTTTCTAGCCTAAATGTTTCTGCCCCATAGGCGAGTACCCGTAAGATACAGCTGTTGTAAGCATTTCTCTTGAGGGATATCGGTAAACTGGCATTCATGATCTGAGATAACCTGCCATATGGGCTCCACTCGCTTCTTATTCCTCTAGTTATTTCCCTCTCATGATCCACATCAGCGGTCACTACCTGCCTTAAGTAGACATATCCTCTTACTACTTCCAGCACCTTGCCATCAATTGTGAACTGCTGTTCCCTTGCTAGAGTGTTGAATATTACTTTGGTTTTCTGCATGTGAATTTTTAGCCCCACCATTCTGCTCTGCCTGTCTAATTTTCATTGATCATGCTTTGCAGTTCATGTCCTGAGTGACTTAGCAAGGCAATGATCAGCGAATCACAGATTGCTTATATATTCTCCATTAGCTCCAATACCGAACTGTTCCCATTTCAGGCCCCCTGAATACCTGCTGTAAACAGGCTGTGAATAACATTGGCGGTAACGTGAATACTGGACCGGTTCGACTGTTTGAAAGAGGACAAGAAAATGACTGCCGGCGTAATGTTACTTAGAAAACTTGCTTCACGTTATTTTAAACACTAAGAAAATGTTCAGGGGTTATCCGCTTTGTATATCCTAGGAATAGCCAGTATAACTAGTTGTACAGCAATATTTTAACGCGACTGCTTTAACGCTCCCGTTGTGCACAAAATGTGGCGTCAGGGTCGGTGTAGGCATTGCAAGCGAAAAATCCCACAGGAGCAACGTAGGTGGGCAGACAAGCTCACGTGACCTTGACCCGACTTCACAACCTGCGCACCAGATTGTGAGCAAATTAAACACGGTGGCAGGTGACAGTTTAATTAATGATTAGTCGCGAGGAGCAACCTGGGCCGGAAAAACCGCACTGATGGCAACACCTGCCATCGCAGGACCATCGCTTAACCTCTTCACTACTTAGCCAGGAGTGTTTTGAGGACTTCCAGGGGTATACAAATGTAAAGTCGAGAATGGCCGATTCCGCATATATGGTCGTTTACCCTCTATCTTTTGATACCATTAAGGCGGAGCTTAGCTGTCCTCTACGTTGTATTTTCGCCTTCAGAGTATAGGGAAGAAAACAGCTTTGGCTCAGTGAAGTAGGTATTATAAAGCATGATCAGCGAATGAACGCGACACCGTCCTGTTGAAAGGCTGTGGTCTTTTTAAAGAGGCATTTAGGACAAAACTACCCATAATTTGATCTCAGTAGAAATGGCTTCTGTCATTGCTGATGTTTGTCTAGGAGCAGTAAACGCATTTAATACTCTAAAATTGTGATTAAGAATTTTTCTCACACTTGATTGAAACTCGTGGAGTCTACACCGAAAAGGACAATCGCCGCTTAAAAAATAGGGTCCAGTACGCATTTTGCTCGTGAATCCCGCCGGTAATGGTGACCACTCTACCTGGTTTTATAGCGTCTCTAGCTAATTGAAGCTCGAATAGTGTTACTAGGGAGTTCGTTCTATTACGCAGTCAGCTATCGAAATACAGCAACTACAATATGCCCTTAGTCTTCCTTTGAAGAACATAGGCGCTTGAGTGTCAAGTCCTCTTCTAGCGTGTTCCCCGCCGGGGTTGCTGAGTGATTACGGCGCTCGGCTCCTGTCCCGAAACACGCGGGTTCGATGGAGGTGAAATTATAGAGGCCCGTGTACAGTGCGATGTCAGTGCACGTTAAAGAACCCCAGTTGGTCGAAATTGCCGGAGCCCTCTACTACGGCGTCCCTCATAGCCTGAGCCGCTTTGGCGCGTAAACTGGTAGTAAACTATCCAGAACATTAATTTTTTTATGCGCAGCATACTACTTTAGCTACCACTTCAGCCCTTCACCGTAGTTATGCGCCTCCAAATCACGTGATACATGACGTCACACCACGTGACACGATGACGTCACGACAGTGGAGAAACGGGGGCCCACCTCGCGCCGTCGCTGTGGTTGTGCGCCTCCAAATCACGTGACACGATGATGCCACACCACATGATACGATGACGTCACGGCAGTGGAGAAACGGGGGCCTACCTCGCGCCGTCGCTGTGGTTGTGCGCCTCCAAATCACGTGATACATGACGTCCCACCACGTGACTCGATGACGTCACGACAGTGGGGAAACGGGGGCCCACCTCGCGCCGTCGCTGTGGTTGTGCGCCTCCAAATCACGTGATACATGACGTCACACCACGTGACACGATGACGTCACGACAGTGGAGAAACGGGGGCCCACCTCGCGCCGTCGCTGTGGTTGTGCGCCTCCAAATCACGTGATACATGACGTCCCATCACGTGACTCGATGACGTCACGACAGTGGGGAAACGGGGGCCCACCTCGCGCCGTCGCTGTGGTTGTGCGCCTCCAAATCACGCGATACATGACGTCACACCACGTGACACGATGACGTCACGACAGTGGAGAAACGGGGGCCCACCTCGCACCGTCGCTGTGGTTGTGCGCCTCCAAATTACGCGACACGGTGATGCTTCGCATTCTCCAGGCGTAACCAAGTTAAAACTCAGCCATTTTTTATGCGAAGCATACTACTTTAGCTACCACTTCAGCCCTTCACCGTGGTTGTGCGCCTCCAAATCACGTGATACATGACGTCACATCACGTGACACGATGACGTCACGACAGTGGAGAAACGGGGGCCCACCTCGCGCCGTCGCTGTGGTTGTGCGCCTCCAAATCATGTGACACGAGGATGCCACACCACGTGACACGATGACGTCACGACAGTGGAGAAACGGGGCCCACCTCGCGCCGTCGCTGTGGTTGTGCGCCTGCAAATCACGTGATACATGACGTCACACCACGTGACACGATGACGTCACGACAGTGGAGAAACGGGGCCCACCTCGCGCCGTCGCTGTGGTTGTGCGCCTCCAAATTACGCGACACGATGATGCTTCGCATTCTCCAGGCTTAACCAAGTTAAGCCTCAGCCATTTTTTCCCTTTTTCACTTAAGATCAACCGTACACTAAATAAAGGAAAGCTTAGAAATGTTAGTTTTATCGATGACCCACATTCTGATGGCCTTTGAAAGGAGAAAAATTGAAGTGGGAGTTCGAATACGCTACTTACTACTCAAGGCGTTCGAATCGTGCCCGGAGAGTGTATGTGTATAACGTTGAGTTGTACTGTACTTTTTTGGCCGAATCGCAGCGGACTGAGGAGTTAGTGGTGTGCGTCCTCTCAATAACCACAAGGGTCTCGTTCACTCTCGCCATCTGAAAACATGTAGGTGGACCACTGATCAGATGGCAGGAATTCTTGTCATTAGTCCAAATTCATTAATATAATAAATGTTTTTATGGTTACTTCATATCGAATTATTAGCTTAAATAAGAAATACATAGCTAAAGAAGCACGTTATTTAAGTTTTCGTGCGGCCGCCGCGGTGGCTCAGTGGTTATAGTGCTCGGCTGCTGACCCGAAAGACGCCGGTTCGATCCCGGCCGCGGTGGTTGAATTTCTTTGGAGGAGAAATTCTAGCGGCCCGTGTACTGTGCGATGTCAGTGCACGTTAAAGAACCCCAGGTGGTCGAAATTGCCGGAGCCCTTCACTACGGCGTCTCTCATAGCCTTAGTCGCTTTGGGACGTTAAACCCCATAAACTAAACCAAACCTAAGCTTTTGTGCGTCCCATAAAAGGCAAGTACATGCATGCGCAAGGGAACCTGAGTCTACGGGAGCCTGTTGAAAAACTCGAGAATAAAGAAAACACCCTACCACAAGCCGAAAATAGATAATCCCATTTGTTCCAGCAGAACAGCATCTTGGCAGGCATGGTAGATCCGGAAACTTTTACGGACTAAATCGAAGATAGGTTGTGCGGCATTTAGCAGGAAAGGAAAGCTAGCTGACAAAATGCACGCCTCGCATTTTGTCGCAAGATGTCTTCGTCGCTCTTACGCGTGCGTTTAGGTAATTGATTTTTTTGTTGTCATAATATATTTGTTCTTAGTTTAACTACTTCTCATATTTCGAGCACTTAATTTGTTAAAGTACGATTCAAATAAGTTTTTTTCCAATGCAATGACATGTTTGTCTCATTTATATATTGCTTAATGGCAAAACATTACTCCTGTCAAACGCTGAGCTCTATATTCCCAAAGGTGTCCGAACACAGGCTGGAGAGGTGTGAACGACAACATAGAAAGGCATAGGTATAAAGTATCGCCTTGTAAACTTTTTTTCTACGCATTCATTGGTACTGTGGGGGGGGGGGGGATGCAAACCAACTTCCAAATTCATAACGTTTAATCCAAAACAGCATGTAGCAGGTGAGAGCTGCGCAGAACACCCCCGATAAATTGAGCACTGTGACAATTCCGTGAATCCAAAAAGTGAAAAGGAATGCACTTTTGCAAGGCAATCACAACCAAAATGACATTAAGAGCCATTAGACTCAGGGTCTCTCTTCTATTAATAGTGGTAGGAGTAGTTCATCTGGAGAAGGCGAAAATAGCGGCGTATTCCTTTCAGCTGCTGACATTCAGCACCGGCTACTGCGTGAGGTGCTTAGCCAGTCAGTATAAACATACTGACTGGCTCAGCACCCCGCTCATATTAACTTTAAGCTAAGCACTCGTGCATATTTATTTGACGCGACGTTTTGATCGCAGGACCGATCTTTTTAAAGAGTGATTTGTCTTCGCTGGTGCTTCCCCTTCTCTAGAGTTTTAACACAGAACCGGAGGGCGAGAAACGGAGAAAGACTGCAGGAATAAAAAATATAGAAATCAAAACAAAATAATAAACATGGAAAGAAAACAGTGGCGCAAGACCCGCACGAAAAAATGAAGAGTGCGCAGAACACGTAAGGGATAGGAAAACACAATATCCTGATGCGGCCTCTGTTTTGTTAAGCCCCGCATGCTTTCTTATTGACCGGTGTGTCCAGCTGAGCTAAGATGGTCGACAGCGCACGTGGTCGTGCTGCTACAGTCGTGGAAAAATGCGGCAACTTCTTATTATTGAGGTAACAACCGCCCGGCCGCGACCGCTTGGCCTGTCTCATGCGCATCCTTTCCTGTGGTCGTGGTCCTCCAGTGTCCCTACGACCCGCTCCATCTGAACGACACGTGAAAATATTTTATTCCCACCCGCGTTGATGTGCTCGATATGTACGTCGCTATATTAGATTACTAACGGCTGCAAAACTGATAACCATTCCACCACTGGCTTCTCTCTGTTCTTTATGCTTTACGGCCACCACCCATCCGGTCCCACCGACACAGTTGTCTCCTAAACCCTGCCTCGTCTGAGCAAACCATGTCTGAAGCTTCGCAGAACGCAAAAAACTGCCAACAGATCGTACGTTCGCTCAAGACAGACACTCAGCGGCGTCAAAAGCTGCCATGACGACGACCAGATCCCATCAGCTTTCTCCACTGCCTCACTCACGTAGCATTGGACAGCATCCAATACTCCCGACCACTCAAAGAAATTCCTTTCCATAATACTTTCGGCCCTATCACGTCACGGAAACTACATCTCCAGTTAAAAATACTATTGACCCATTATCACACTGTGCTGATCAGCGCCGACGCGGCCGAGAGACTATGCATATCCAATACCCTTAGCCCACACGACCACCCTTTTATTTATTTTATCGGCTCCATGAATCGCCAAGACGGTTCTATTTATGCACCACGTTCATTGTGAAGAAGATGGGCCTTCCCTCAGCCACATCACCTACACTCAGAGAGACAGCCAAATGAAGCTTATTCACCGTGGACTGTTTTTATTGCTGCTCCCATTGCCAAACATACCCCGGCTGCGGGCATTTCTCTTTTAAAAAAAATATTCTCTTACCGTTGCTGCCTGAGGTTTATTTTAGTGAATAAAAAAGTACACACATATCTTAGAGAGGTAAAAATTTTTCCTAAGAAAAGAAATCTGTTTCACGTACATTCATGATGTCGAGATCACTGGACTCTTCTATGCTTCCGGCATGTTCGGCAGCCGCTGTAGTGATGACTCCAAGGAAAAATGCAATTTTAAAAACCATGATTCTTGCTTTTAGGTGACTGATCTCGAGAGTTCTTTGTAGATGAGTGGAGAGCCTTTATAGTCAGGAACAGGCTTGCGGTTGACGCAGTTCAAGGGTACCCAGCAGTCGGCAGCTTTTATTTTACAATATAAGTAATAAGAAATTGCGAATAGCAATGCTCTCTTCCTTCAAACAGCAGCTGTGAAGTTAAGCCTGGATATACAAGCGAAAAGCTGCAGTTATGCTTTGTTCGACGTCATGGCTGTCGCAGTTCGCGCACAATGCACTGGGAGCGCCACGATAACGGTGTAGGCAAGCGCGTTATATAGCCCTCCTTCCGCATGCGTAGTAACTGTGGCAAACACGCAGCTGCAACGAAAGGTCAAGCGATGACGAGAAGGCGAACGCGCAGTAGGAGCGGCGGTGAGGAGACGGCGCACATGCGCAGTAGCGCGCGGCTGCACCGAAAGGTCAGGCGGCGGAGAACTCGCCATTCGGTTTCACGGCATACGCGAAGCTCGGCTCCGAACATCGTAGTGAAGCTTTTCGCTTCAAAAATAGGATTATGTTGTTTGGCGATTTTCGTTATAAGTCTGCGGTCAACAGCAGTTGTGTATTTCTCTTTAAAGTCAGAGCGCATAAAGCTCACGGGCGCCAAAATTCTTGATATATTTATTTGGCTTTTACCGTTTGAACAAAAATTGCCTACGAAAACATAGTACAAAAAGTACGCGGACAACACAGAATTGGACGGGAATAGCTCCTGTCCCGTCCAGTTCTGTGTCGTCCGTCTCCTTTTTGCGCTATGTTTTCGAAGAACTGTTACTAACTAGCCCAAACCAAGCTACGCTTACATAACAATTGCCTACACGAATTTAAATCGGCGTAAAGAAACAAAGTTGCACGAGGTGGCTGGTGTAAGGAGATTTTAGAGTACTTCCTAAGAGGTGCTCAAATTATAAGGATCACAAGACGCCGCTGAACAATAAACGTTTTACGTTACACTCCCAACTGACAGAAAAATATAACAGGAAGGTTACGAGTGTGTAATGTGAATGTTTCAGAGTTAGCTCAGGTGTTATGGCAAAGAACGAAGTCCAGCTCCGGGAAGGGAGACGCTGGTATCGATCCTTCTCTCTCCCCACTTTGCTACTTGCCAATCAATTCAGGTAACAGGGAGCGCTGCGGACGCCGACGACTGCGCGAAAATGAGGAACGAACTAATCAAAACTTACTTTATAGTGTATGTTTCGTGATGCGGTGAATTCCCGCGCGCGCATGGCTTACTTGTCGTTTCGAACGATATTCGCAACGGACGACGGTGGGCGTTACGATTTCTACCTCGCCGTAGCAACCGTAACACCCATTGTCGTCCGTTGCGAATATTGCTCTAAAAATGCGCTGCTTCCACTACATAGTTAGCCACGCGCGCGCTGGCATTTCATCGCATCATGCCAGTGCGCTCCGGCCCTCAAGCCATGTCTCGAACGCACGTGGAAAAAAAGAAGACACAAAATGAAAAGAGAGCCACCAGATTGCTGCTGCTGCGGCGCCGCCCGGCATTTTGACGAGCTAAAGCACGAAACATTGAAACGAACCAAGTGACATGCCTGCCGATAACAAAGGCCACGCACTGGCTGTCTCGATCCCAGATGCCGCTTGTAGATGGTGTTGCAATGCAGTTTTCCGTTGCTCGGGCTCCCGCTGCGTGTAGCATACCACTTTTGCCCCCGATAGTACGTTGTAGTGCAGGATAAAAAACTGAAAGTGGCTTAGCTCTCGTTAAGCCTGGATATACAAGCGAAAAGCTGCAGTTGTGCTTTGTTTGACGTCATGGCTGTCGCAGTTCGCGCACAATGCACTGGGGGCTCCACGATAACGGTGTAGGCAAGCGCGTTATATAGCCCTCCTTACGCATGCGTAGTAACTGTGGTAAACACGCGGCTGCAACGAAAGGTCATACGGTGGCGAAGAGGCGAGCGCGCAGTAGTAGAAGAGGTGAGGAGGCGGCGCACATGCGCAGGAGCGCTCGGCTGCGCCGAAAGGTCAGGCGGCGGAGCCGGCGCGGCGGCGGCTGCGGCCACCTGCGCCGCGCGTGACGTCGCTCGGTTTAGCGCATGCGCAGCTGCGGCAAATCTTGGCTCCGACGGCTGACGCGAAGCGCGCCTGTGGTACGGGTAGCGAAAAAGAAAAAAAAAGATTGAGCACACAGCGTTTGGTTTGGGGAAAAATATTTTGTATGATATGCTAAAAGAAAGCAACAAAACAGACTCTAAACCTTTCACTGAGAGCACTAACTTGCATCTGTAATTCAGTACTAAACGCAGGGTTTTATTTAAAAAATATTAGTTTACATTATATTTAATTTCAACTGAACGGTTCCGATTAAAAACATTACATGCGGGGAGAGTCTGTGTACTGCAAATGTTGCTGATTGGCTCGTCGTAAACACGAAGACACGGTAGCTCCTTCATTTGCAGCCTTGAAGCAACGAACAGCACAAAAGCTGCCAGATGGCTTTGCAGGCTATTCCAGTCCAGAGCAGCGCGCACCAAGAATTACTCGCGGAACGCAGTACTTATTGATGGCGGCATAAAGCTCTTAGGATGACCGCCATGCATTACAATCATTACTGTCATTCTCGTATATACGCTGCTAGATAGAATCCACATTGCCTGATAAGTAGGAAAAAAATTATGGCGTAACTCGCTTAATTTCGGTTTCCTGCAAAACAAGTTAGCATTAAATCAAATTTACCTGAGTTGATTTACCTAGAGTGTACACGAAAGCGCGATCAAATATGGCGGCCAAGGGGCATGAAGGGCCATGTAATCCAAGAAGGGAGTTTGCAATTAATCCAGCGATTCATATTCCCACGTAAGTGCAACCTGTTTTTAAAAGTATTAGACAACTCAAAAACATTGAATGCAGGCTGTATTGGTTGCCATATGATATGGGAGAATGAATCAAATCGCCAAAATATCAGATAAGCTCCCACCTAGGCCACTTTAGGAACAGTGAAGCAGACGACCGCATTGATGCTCTGAGCAGAGTGTGCTTAAACAACACTACTTGAAATAATTTTCGAACGAACCTTGGTAGCATTCCAAACGTAAACGGGGATTCTATTCGGTTCATTTTATTTGAATTTCTTGACACAGAAAGATTGCTGACTTCTTACCTTCTCTTCACGAAGAATTGATACATGGTTTAACTGAGAACAGTGTTCCCTGTTTAGCCTAAGGACGTGTTATTCGAAGAAACGGACTATAAAAATTCTTTTTGAATCAAGTGTCAAAGTCGAATGCTTTCACGAATATTTGGTATTCCTTCTCATTCAAAAATCCGTGCAAAATTTGTGTTTCTCAATTCACAGATCATGCTGTATAGACTAAGAAAAAAGAGCAACATTTCATTGACGTCAACAGGGTGCAATGCTTTTACGAATACTTCATTTTGTTTTTGTCAAAAATGTATTGCACTGATTTCGGCACTCAAGTTTCTTGTGGCAGTCTTGCAGAAGGTATTTCGCATAAGAAAGAATTCTGCAATCTTTTTGTGTCAGGAAAGTCAAATAAAATGAGCGGAATAGAATCCACGTTTACGTTTCGAATGCTACCTAGGTTGGTTCAAGATTTATTTTAAGTATTGCTGTTGAGGCGCACTCTGCTCAGAGCATCAGTGCGGTCGTCCTCATCACCGTTCCCAGAGTGGCCTAGGCGGGAGCTGATGGGATATTTTGGCATTTGATTCATTTTCCCATATCATACAGCAACAAAAACAACCTGCATTCAAAGTTCTTGAGTTGTCTAAAACGTTTAAAAAGAAGCCGACACATATGTGACAGTATGAAGCACTGGATTAAGTGCAATCTCGCTTCTTGATTTTCTTTAAAGCATTTTTAAAGGCATTGCACTCTTTTGACGTCAATGAAATATTCAATGCTCTTTTTTCTATCTATATAGCATGATCTGTGAATTGAGAAAAACAAATTTTGCACACGATTTTCAATGAGAAAAAATACCAAGTATTCGTGAAGGCATGCGACTTTGACCTTTGATTCGAAAAGAATTTTCATGGTTCGTTTCTTCTTAAACGTGTGGTTAGGCTGGAGGAGGGAAAAATGTTTTCAGTTAAACCATTTATCAACTCTTCGTGAAAGGACTGAAAAATATATTTGCTTTTAAAGCTTATTTGTTTTCTCATTCTGAATATGACAGCAATTGTAGGAAAAAAGCGACGATTTGTTGAAATAATGAACTCGGCGCAGTTCGGCTGCTTGGGTATTTCTTTTAATAATCTGTGCAGCCCATCGGCTGGTATTGCGTAACAGGTAGCTTCAGAGAATACAGGACATTAACAAGCATTTCGAGTGCGCTTCAGTGGGAGTTTCAAATTTTCCAGCAGTGATGTTGACAACTTTATGTGGACTAAGAAATTTTCTGGGCTTGGCCCGAGTAAGAAATTACTATTTATACCAATAATTGTGAAGTTGCTTGGGATGCACAATATACGTGTCATATTGCGAGGAACCTCACCAGCGCATGATACGAGGAGCATGATTGAAATGTTTTGCACTATAAAGATTGGCGATTTTAGGGCTGCTAACAAGCGCAGAAATAAACCACAAATATTGTACTGACGTTACTCTGGCCTGAAATAATTTTATGAAATCGGGTATATAATATATATAGGGCACAGTAGCTGACCTTCAATTCGGTACACACTGAAGAAATTAACTTGCTTTGCCACTCCTCCGTGTCGGTAAGTTGTTTCCTCCATATGTGCCCAGTAAAGAAAACACAGGTTGGAATTGAGGCCCCATCAATGAAGTAGAGAATTTTTCACACAGAATGCAACGATAGGTTCAGTTCTTTTAGGGCGAAATGCAAGAGTACATTACCTTGTGTCTTGCGTTAAATTTCATAACAGAAGAAAAAAGTGATTGAGTTTTAAGATTTGATGGAGGTCAAGCTGATCTGATCTGTTTGCGCGGCAGATTGAAGTTGATGGAGACGACGATGTGCAATGCACAAAGTGAAAGTTTGTTGCACCGCGGCGATGGCATTGTGTTGTCGAGCCATGGCCATTGAAGTCGACCTACTTGAGCCGGCGCGGGATCGAATCCCTGCAGCGTCCCTAATCATATTGTTTATTGGATTCAAGGTAAAAATTAGGGCATCAGCGCAGAATGGGTTTTGCAGCTTTGGTCTTAAAGCTTCTTCGCTCTCAAAGAATGACGTGACTATCTTACCAAGAACTAACGATGCCTGCATATAAGTCTTAATATTCTGGAGGTTTTTGAAGGAATAATTTATAGTAATACACAAAGTGTTTAACTCAAGATTTTCTACCATTTTTTTTAATTGATACATTTAGAAGAGCGCTTTCTTCTGCATGGCAGTGTCAGCAGTGCAAAGCATCAGAACACAGCTAAGACGTGCTAACTAGCAGGCTAGTTCACTAATATTGAATAATTAGCCTTTCAACTATTACTGGTAGGCACCTTGTTGAAAGGCTTGTAGCCCACCGTAAGTAGTATCCACATCAATTTGCCGAATTTTTGAAACACGGTTACTCTCTGCATTGTGGTCTAAATGATTTTGGGGCAGTCGAAGAGTTACGGCCACTGGAAATGTTTCTTTGCTTGTAAGCTTCACGATGGAGCATGTCCATATTTGGTGCCATGTGGTAAAAACTTGTTGGCTTACAGCGCCGAGTGCAATTGCGCCTTCGAAATTCTGAAAACTTACAATGTTAGTACTTGCGGTGGGCTCCACGCATATTAATATTTAAGGAGCCTAACCGTTAATGTTACAAGGTCAAATATTCTGTATAAGGTAACCAGCTTGCTAGTTAGCATATCTTAGCTGTATTCTGATGTACTACACTCCCAACAATGCTATGCCGCAAAAAGCGCTCTTCTTACTAAAGAAAGAATACTTTTTTTTACGAATTCTGGAAACTTTGAGGTGAAACATCTTTTATAGTGCTATAATTTACAATTATATCAGTTGCAGATGCCGCAATTTGTTAAAATGCAAAATTGATTCTACTTTCAGAGCCTGCGTCATTGCGCCAGCCAATTGAGGCATGAAACAGGCATGAAAGACGGCTAAGTCGTTCAGTTGCCTTCTATGCACTGTGAAAATATGTATGCGTGGTGCATCTTCTCGCGATTTGATGAAGTTTAGTTAGCCTATTTAAAACAATATTTCGAATCACAGCCCACAGCTAGTGAGTAAATAAATTTTTCATGTCCATAAAGCATTCTACTTCTACAGTCACGAGTCGTGTAATATGAAGGTCCGTTTAACCTAAGTGAACACTCGGCAGGAATAAATACAAAACTGGTTATCTCGGCTGTGTTATTAATCTATGGGAAGTAAGGGAATGTGTCAGTTCCTTTGCTCTATGAGTGTTCTCAGTGCAGCCATAGCTGTACGGCAAAAAGAGAAAAGAATTGCAGATGATGAAGCATTAGGGCAAAGACAGAAATTCATCTTTTCTCCTATGCGATCTAGATCACGCCATGTTTCTTATTTCTTAAAGCTGTTTTCCGCTCAATACAAAGTACATGGATCTCCGGGTACTGTGAGAATGCGTCAATTCGTCTTGTATAGGAATGTTTTCTGTGCGACCATAGTTATAGGACAATAATGAAGAAAAAAAAAGAATGCAGGTGATAAACTTTAAGGGCGGAGAAAGATTTTTCTTTTGTGCTGTGCGGTTTTGATCGCGCCAAGCTCCTGACTCTCTGGAAGACTGTTTTTCGGAAACATTGCTCAATACAAAACGCATAAACAAGGGGCAGGAATTATGACGATTTCTGCTCATTGTTATAAAGGACAAAACTTATCTAAAGGGCATTTTCCTCGCTTCTAACATATAGCAAATGCAGTGGATCGTAAAACGCACAAGTACATTTTGGCCTTCTCCTTTGTGTCTAAAATTGCAACCGTCGGCACCTTTTTATGGGAAACATTGGTTGCCACTTTCGAATGTTCCTCTCGAGTGAAGGAGGAATTCATGAGAAGGCACGCCAGATGCACCCAAATATTATGTTAACGCGGCAGCGTTAAGGGCCCCATGTCGCAGAAAAGCCGGTGTCGTCGCCGGCGTCGCCGGCGGCGTTGGCCGTCAGCGAAATATCCCAGAAGCTCACTACTTTTCCTCTTCGCTTGGCGCACACATAGTGCAATCAGGCGGCGCCCACTGAAACTTCCTCCTAGCAATGTACGCCACTGCCCCAAACAGATAGCGCGCGACGACACCACCTCCCGCTCGTCTCGTTTGGGCGCAGTGGGGCCGTGCGGGGACGCAGGAATCACGCGGTCAGCGGCGAATAACCCAGTGCACATCCAAGGCGCGTTCACCACGAAGTTTGCGGCTTGCTGCCCGTTCGTTCGGCGCGGAAGCTATGCTGGCGTTCGTGGCATTGGGCGTGTTGAGAGTTGTCCTATAGACTCCGAGTGGTTTATGCGATGAGCTAGGCGTCGTGCCGAATGAGCGATGGCGTTCCGCGGACTCCCTGGCAGGCTGCGACACGGTCGCGTTCCACTCTTAAAGGCGAAGCTTAGGCGTCTTCCAAATTTTATTAAAAACAGGTGGGCCTCCGGATTCATCTGGTTAACATAGCGTCTTCGGAAAAAGTTAAGTAAGCATTTCAAACAAAAAAGTTTTATTTCTCAAGAAGCGGCTCAGCTCCGAAAAGATATCAGTGAACTTCAAGCACACTTGGCATTAAGGCTAGCATTTTGCGGCCAGTGTATATCATCACACATCTTTTTTTTTGTAAATGTTTTCTATGCGTTAAATTTCCTTTAAATTGCGGTTTTTTTATCTCTTCCTAAAGACATTTTGCAAACTTCTTTCAGTTTCTCTTCTTGTCGCGCACAGGCTAGTGACCTTTGGAGCTTGAGGCATCCACCAAGAAAGAGCAGCTGGAGTTCGCGAACTCTTCTTCCTTCTGCTGAATTTGATATAAAATGAGACCACTCAGTGTGCTGTCAATAAGGTGATGACAGTAGATCTCGGTGATGTCTTTTCTGTCTTTGTCTAACCGAATGCACCGCGAATAAGTTTTCAGACAGAACAAGCGCGAAAAATTACTATTACTGCTGGGAAAAGTGGTGGAAGACAGCAGTACCTTAATCCAAAAAACGCGAAGCAGGGAATGTGTTCTTTTCCAAGGTTGTGTTATAGAAAGTGAGAACTGATGGTGCACAATATAGCCTAGTGTGGAAGAAAAGGCAACCACTTCGCCCCTGGAATCCGATAATTCTATCTAGGTGTGTCATGTACAATGCTCTAGTAATTCCTCTATGGCGTCTATGAAACCTTCTCGCCTCAGAGTATATATGTAGCACATACATCCATTCACCACCTGTTCGCAGCAGATAATCAGAGGCCAGGATTTGGAACAGTAGGCAGTATGAGTTAACGGAGGATATCTTAGTAATTTGCGAGTTGCAGGGGACATTGCCTTGCGAAATCATTCTTGAGATCAACTGCAAAATATATTTAAGCAGGACTATTGGTCTAATAATTTAGGGAGAAAACCAAAATACAGTTCGCCACAATATGCACAACCACATTTCTTGCAACTTAAGTGGAGACGCGGGTCTAAAAATGATTAAAAAGTGTTGAAATTTTCATTTTCATTTCAACCTTGAGTACTTGCTTAAATAGATTCAAGGCCTAATTTGACCTTCGATTACTAAAAAAATGACATATTTCGAGAGTTTATCGCACATGGTCCGGTAATTCTTAAATTTAGCCTCAGGTATGAAAATTTATTTCTCAGTAGACTCTGAAATAGTGCTATGCAACAAACGATTGCTGCTGCAGTTCGTCAGAGCCTTTTATGTTACAAGTTTAGAAGCCTTCTTCTCACTGTGCAGTACGCTCTCAAGCGCATTTCTCGCGGCATCATTTTCGTTCTTATCGTCGCCGTGAGTCGCAAGGCCAGCACCCTGCTTTCAGCCCGGTCGAAGCCAAAAGCTAAAGCGTGGAGTCACTTTAAAAGCAATTGTTGTTTTTTTTTTCTATTGGATATGTTAGCTGTTTCATTACCCACTTCAGGAAGTACGGTGTGTGGGCTTAAATGTCTTGGCGAACTGCCACGTGCGATAATCCGTAGCAAATGATCTTCACACTACAACCGTCTGTACGGAGTTCGTGCGCTGCTTATGAACGCTTTTAACGTGCCCATATTTTAGCTCCAAGTGTTAATATTTGGGAAAACCGGTATGAGGAAGTAAAACGGCATATTGAGGTAAGGAATGTGAGGTTCAGTAACTGAGTAGATTGTCCTTTCTAAAAGGAAATAAATAAATTGGGGAAAAAACTTTTCCGCCGATTTTAAAAGATGCTGCTGCACAGTCGCCATTATGACTAACTGCAATTCATGCAGGCATTGGTTGTGGCTGGCAGTAGTCGACAGGGTTTACCTCTCTTGAAGCAGAACCCTAATTTTCCTTGATCTCTCGCTTCTGCGCCAAGGTCCAGCTGGGAACGAGTCGCCAAAAGAGGGAAATGAAAAGAAACACAGCACTTGAGACCCACACCAACGATATCCAGATGCGCCGTACAGGTGTTGTTAGCGTGTGAACTACCAGGCTAAGCCTCAGGCTCCTTAATCCGGCATCTAATAGCGGCACCAGCACCGTAGCCAAGCAGTGACTCGGCCTAGTTGAGGTCACCTCGAACCAGCTCTTCGAGCTGTGGCTCTTGTTTAGCGTGGACGCTCTCCAGGTGCTTCGTCACCTTCGCATTGGCTTACGGAAGTCAGTGTAACCACGGAAAGATCGGCATCTGCAGGCAGCTACTTTTTCTGAAAAGGCTGTTTCAGCTGATTCTGTGCAGCAGGTGTGGCGTGGTAGACTACGCTGTCTTCAACAGGATACGGCCTAGCTTTCACTGATGTCACGGAGTCAACTGCCGACAGGCCCCTAGTAGCATTTGGAACCTCAGTGGCTTCTGTGAAATGCTCCTGCAGGCTGCCCTCGACAATCTGGGCGTGATACCACAGCTTCTCAGCCTGAGAAACGCGCACTGGCATTAATCAGTAGAGTTGCTGAATCTCCGACAGTTTTAGCAGAACTAAAACCAGGCACTGATATATTAAAAACAACGTTCAGTAAGTGTAAGCACAGCGTCGCGATTAAACGGAAGAATCACCTCCATTTCTGAGACTATCCTGTTCTGTGCTGTCAAAGAAGTCAGCTTGGCATGAGCTCCGAAGTCGCCAGGATTGCTGATAACCTTTACACTTACTGCAAGCCACAGGAGTTCATGCTTTATAATCTCCAGTTTCGAGCCATTGTTAAGGAAACGACTGTTTTTCACGTAAAGACCTCCAGAGCGGACGGCGGACGACTTTAGACTTTGGTTAAAGATGGATTTCCTGTCGTCACTTATTTTTCGAAAGAACAAAGGCCACTCAGGTGAATAACACCATGCATTGCATGTAAGACATTGACGAAATTGTAGGGAAGGCATGCTGGGTTCAGGTAGGAAAGGTGCAGTTTTAAGCAGCGTACCAGCAGGTGGACCGGAAGGGCGGGTGCTGTCATCAAATGTCTCATAAGCTCCTCGGCCTACGGATCATTTGCCCATTTAAGAAGAGGAATTGAATAAGGAAGCTATTCAACCTACCGTTTTCGTTTTTATACACTCCAGTAAATTTCTACACTTTGCTGCAGGATAGAATCTTGTACTGTCGTTTTAAAAAAAATACATGGCAGAGTGCGCGGAGCGGCTGCTGCGCCGAACCGCGGCGCTGTAGCTATCTAAGTAGCCATCTACGACGTAGATATCTACGTTGGGGGCTTGTTGCGAGAGTGCCTCGTGTGACGCCGAACTTCACACTCACTCTAGAGCTGGCACTCAACGCGCCTGATGACATCCATTTGTGGCGTTCGTCTGTTTCGCCGTTGGCGCTCTCTTGATGCTACCTTCCTCTTTTCGAGCACGCTCGATTTTTTCCACAAAAAACTTGCTAATGTCGGCTACCTTGAGCAGATGAATTTAGCTCCGACATTTTTGTTCCCTGTGGGGGGGTTAGACGCCTTCATCCTTTTGCGTTCATAATCAGATTTTTTGCCTTTTGAGATAGCTTGCTTGGCAGTCTCCTGTTGAACCAGACTGCCGCCTATCTTCTACTGAGCACTTTGTAACGATAGCTGCGAGATTATCACTCTTAGATCGAACATTAAAGTCGTCGTGCTGAGTTAAAGCCGAATATCTGTTCTGGAACAATATCCTCAATTCCTGGACTACCCCTAACCACTAGCTCGTTAATGAACTTCAGCTTAACTACTTTATTCCATTCCTTGTTCAAATCTAGACTAATTCGAGAGCTTGCCATCCTGTGGTCGCTTCAACACGCATTTCCGGGCCTCCACATCCTGTACAATGCAATGTGAGCACATAGCATAAAGTCTATTTCATTTTTATTCTTATCATTGGTGCCCTTCCACTTCCTGCTGTCTTGTTAGCTGAAGAAGGTATTCATGACCCGTAAATTATTTCTGTCAGCGAGCTATACAAATATCTCCACCTGCTATTCCTAGGAGCTATGCCATGCCTACTGCCTACTGCCCTGTGTTCAGCCCGCTTATCCCCTATCTCGCATTGAACTCGCCGATGATGACAATGTACTGTGTTCTTTAATTTGGTCATTGCCGATTCCACGCCATCATGGAAGCTTTTACGAGCTGATCATTAAAGCTAGATCCTGCGCAGTAGGTCTTTAACACCTTACCTTGTACTGCTTTTAAAATTATGTTTGCTGCCACCCTCTCGTTAATACTGTGCAATTCCTGTTTGTGGCCAGCCATATCTTAATTGATGAGGAACCCCACACCTAGTTCTCGTCTGTCCGCTAATCCACGATAGAATGGTACGTTCCCGCCCGTTAAAGTCTGTCAGCTTCATCTGTCCTCCTAATATCACTAAGCCCTGTGACATCCCATTTAATACCCACTTGTTCTCCTTACAGCATTAGTAGATTAGCCCGACTGGATAAGGTTCTAAAGGTAAACGTTGCAAGTGAGGCTAATGCTCTACCTCTACGCCATTAGTGCCCGTCCCCCTCCTTTTTTTTGATAATATCAAATTTAATCAGGTACATTTTAAACAAGGATAAACACGCTTGGCAAATGATGCCCGATTTTTTAACATGCTTCAAGGACCTCTACCTCTCATCTTTCATTTAACAGGCTTCTCACTTGAATAAGCAGCGTTGAAGATTACCATATCTGTTGCGGAATTTTTACAAAATCATCCACGAAAGTTCGGTGTCATATTGCCTCATTATTTGTAATAGAGGAGCCATCAGTCGCCTGTGATTTCAGTCAGGACGAAACACTTTCAGGAACCTAGGTTTAGGAATTCCTCATGAGTTTGTGCGTAATTTAAAGCGTAAGAAAATCACATTATTGCGAAAGCGGTCGTCGTTCGGCTGATGACACGACGTTCCAGCACACTGCCTCATGGGATCCAATGCATGTGCCAATCTAGCATTGCGCGTAGACTATCCTTGAATGGAGTGCTTCATCGTCTGTCCATCTGGGGAGTGGCAACCAATAGGGCATACACCTGTAGCAGAGAAGTCGGAGTGTCGGGGTCTTCTGCTTGATTCAGGGGCTGCTCAGTATGGCAGTAAGGAATATTCGTCACATTAGCGCACTTGCACTTGTTATTATGATTGAAATAAATCTATTGCGGTGAGATTGAGAAAGAAAAAGTTAGCGTTTAACATGTGGAAGGAAGTAATATTTTCAAGGTCAGTGTCCTTGCCTGGCTGCAAAAGAAGAAATATGTCTACGAGACAGGAAACACTTCACCGCTCCTCTGCATAATATGCATTCTTTTTTAGTTGAAAACCCATGCAGTCCTGAGCTCGACTTCAGCCGCATGAGGCTATCATCTGGCATACATCACAAAATCCGCGAGAAATACTTCAAGTTGTTGGCAAGAAATGTTTGTAGCAAGTCGGAATGAAGAAAAGCATTAATCAGCTTAACGATACTTTCTAACAGGCGTTTATTTTCACCTAGCTTCTATTACAATCTTTACTGCATTTTTAAGTGCGTTATTTCTAGCACCGTTACTTGTACTCGCAGCCAGGCTTGTAAAGTTTAAGGCTAATTCCAGTGCCATTGCATTTGTTGTAGGATTTTCTGCATACTGAAGGAAGCGTATCATTGACTTTTGAAGGAGGGACAAGAATTTCACAGCCTACGTTAGAGAAAAAGAAAAAAAATCGTAAATTTCTGAAGAGTTTAAAAACAGTCGTCACAGATTTTCATTTTGCGAAAATCAGTCAATCTGTTGTTATCAGTATTGAAACTGGAGTGTTGCTGAAGTGAGGTGGTCACTTATAAATGAAATAATCAGAATATAGGCCCGGAAGGCCGTAAGATATAAGTGCCGCATTTCACAACACTACCGGCGAATAGAAAATCGGGCTACATCAGCATGCTGTCTAGATATTTCCTACCCCGGGTCTTTCAGGAAATGGTTGGAAAAATGAGAGAGCAAACACTTTTTAAATAATATATTGAAAGATAACATAAGGCGCACAAAGGCATATGCGTTGCACTATGAATTGCAAACTGCTTCAGAAGGGTATATGCTTGGGCTTGTTGGTTCATATTTGAAAGGTGAAAAACGTAGCGCGAAGAGACGAGGACACAGAAAGACGGACGACACACGGCGCTAACTTCCAACAATGCTGGCTACGCCCATTTACGCTGCCAGATCCTGCACCGCGGTTCGGGCTCTTGAGGACGCCTAATAAACGCACCCCTGGAGTGGAGCAGGCGATGTGTGAGGCGGACATTTACGCCGTTGACAGGATGGGCAAGATCGCACAAAGTGGCGAACAAAGCGGTACATGCCACGCCAGTAGAACCGGAGACGCAGACGCGTGTAGGTTTTCAACACGCCGCCGTGGGCACACTGGGGGTCCGCATGGAAAGCGGCGCAAATGTCGGTGCGTAGATGGCGGGGGATCACTAGGAGCCATTTACGTCCGTCGAACAGGTAATTGCGGCGATAGAGGAGACCGTCCCGAATAGAAAAGTGGCGGGCTTGACGTAAGAGGGAACGGGACGAATCATCAGTCGTAGGACTCGAAAGGAAGTTAATAAGAGTGGCGATCCAAGGGTCTTTCCGCTGCTCGGTGGACATGTCGGCAGTGGCAAGCGAGGACAAGTCGGAAGCAGACACAGGAGCAGGCGATGAAGCACTAGGTAGCGGCGAGCGGGAAAGAGCGTCCGCGTCATTATGCTTGAGGCCAGAGCGGTAAATGACATGAATGTCATACTCCTGCAATCGCAGAGCCCAGCGAGCAAGGGGGCCTGAGGGGTCTTTGAGAGAGGCCAGACAGCATAGGGCATGGTGGTCGGTTACTATACAGAACGGGCGACCGTAGACATAGGGACGAAATTTTCCAATGGCCCAAATGATGGCCAAACATTCTCGTTCGGTAACAGAATAGTTGGCCTCCGCTTTGCTCAAGGTCCGCCTCATGGTTCGAAACCAGAGGTTTGCCACGTCCGTGAGATGAAAGATGACGTTACTCAGCTTGATAGTGTCATCCCACTTGTTATAGCTGCTCACTTGCTCATACGATGACAACCAGTCGTCAACATCTTGGTCGGCAGTGCCACTGAAGAGGGCAGGGTCACGCTGCCGGATGGGGCCAGAACAAATGACGGTGGTTGAGCTGGCAGCCGGTGTTGGGGCACTCTCATCTGGCATGGTTGACACAGGCGGCAGCGTACGGCTCCGGAGTTCCAGGTTGGTAGGGGACGTACCCCGCACCTCCACCAATTGTAGGGGTGCGTTTATTAGGCGTCCTCAAGAGACCGAACCGCCGTGCAGGATCTGACAGCGTAGACGGGCGTAGCCAGCACCAAGAGAGCGGGGCAACTTCGTCGTCGTCAGGCGCATCGTAGTGTCGGCGCATAACTTCGTCGTCGTCAGGTGCAGCGTAGTGTCGGCGCATGGCGGTAGCGGAACCTGTCAGAGTTGGCACACTACAGGTGGTTTTATATCGACATCACGACCAACACGCCTTCAAACCATGTGCTAGCAAAGCGTATCAGCCTGATATGCGAGCTCTTTTGCCAGCAATGATACAGAGGGGGTACTAACACAATCATCTTTCAAAGGTGATATCCATTCCGCTTCTATGATTTCTCGTGTCAACTGGTTTTTGTGCACTTTTAAAACCATGCATTGTTCAAGAAGCGGTATGCAGTGGCACGAACGGCAGTGGGCTGACAACCCATTTCCACGCGTATCATCTATGTCACGCCCATGCTCTCGAAGCCTATCATTCAGCCATCTGCCGGTTTGCCCTACATACTGCTTGCCACAGGAAAGAGGAATCTGATAAATGCCATATTCAATACAATTGACAAACTTTTTCCTATCTTTTATCGAACAACCTACACCCTTTTTAGATTTTTTGAAATGTTTCGTACACAGATGACTCAACTTCTTAGGCGCTGAAAAAACCACTCTGGCTCCCGGACGTTGCGCTATCTTTTTAGATTAGGAGAGAGCTTATGAAAATAAGGAATTACGGCAACTTTTCCTTTCTTACTCATGGCTTCCTGGTTATCCTGGCCTTTTTTATAGCAGACTTTCTTCAAAACACCTTCCGCCACAGACACTAGGACATGGGAAGGGTATCCAGCAATCTCAAGCCTCTTATACTGCTGAGAAAAACTTTCATGCATGAGGTGCGGGCAAGACTTCTTCAAACAATTACAAAATGAAAGGCTAGCAATAGATCTTTTTACGAGCTTAGAATGGGCTGAATGAAAAGGTAACAATGGTTTTTCGCCACGAGGTTCGAACATCCAGCACGTCCGGTCATGATGCATTGTGATGCTGATGTCAAGGAATTGGATAACCCTGTATTCACGTAGTTCAAACGTTAGTTCAAGAGGACTAAAATGGTTACAAAAAAGAGTGAGGACATTAAGAACGTCATCCATAAAGGAACTGTCATTACTGTTAAGTACAATCAGAAAGTCGTCAACGTACCTAAAAATCTTGACCGCTTCTTGAACAGTGCATGGTTTTAAATGTGCACAATAACCGGTTGACACGAGAAATCATAGAAGCGGAATGGATATCACTTTTGAAACATGATTGTGTTAGTACCCCCTCTGTATCACTGCTGGCAAAAGAGCTCGCATATCTGGCTGATACGCTTTGCTAGCACATGGTTTGACGGCGTGTTGGTCGTGATGTAGATATAAAACCACCTTTCTTTCTAAAATATACCATTGTTGGAAGTTAGCGCCATGTGTTGTCTGTCTTTCTGTGTCCTCGTCTCTTTGCGCTATGTTTTTCACCTTGCTTCAGAAGTTTTTCTTGTTTTAGGGCGTGTAGTTGTGCGTTTCGATAAGGGTTTATGAATACAATGTTAGCCTATTCTTTCCCATAACTTCCAAATTAGTAGTCTAAAGTAGTTAGTTACTTTTATCAGTAGCGAGATGCATAGAAGCTGACTACCAAAGGTTTTGGGTGGTCGATGTCATAATGCGTTCTCTAACTTAAGAACGACTGCGTATGTCGTTTTTTGTCTAAATTCAAAGTGCGGCCACGTTATCAGTATTGGAACGCCTGGGTTGTGCTACGCTGTAGAGTGGCAACCTAATATGTGTAAAGAAATATTTATATCTGAATAAAAAAGTTTTCTCTTTAGTTTATCAGAAACAGTAGAAAGAATACCTGTACTTAAAACACTGTTTTCACAGACATATTTTCGCATCTGTTTACATAACAGCTATTTCAATCTCTACTCAGCTTACCATACGCAGGGGTGCCAATACATCTCCAACTTGCCGCTAAAAACATCGTTCGACATATTTAATACTGAAGAAACAGCAAAAATCAGCGCGCATGATGCACTGGCACCTATATTAACGATATTACGTAAGCTTCAATGCGTTGGCTTTACGTTTACGAAATTTCAACCTCCGAAGTTTTCTTTTTACTACTGCCGCCTTCGAGCTCTACATTAGCGCTATGCCAACGGTTTGGCCCAGAGCAGTGCTCAAGCTGGTGGAATCAATTAGGGTGGTGAGCATTTTGCCACTCGACTTGCCAGTTGATATCGCTGTAAAACCGTGGTGCAGACGGGCGCCATATGTCATCTAGACAATCATAGGTTTGTAAGATTATACAGCACAGAATAATCAGAGTGAACTTGCCTTTCTCACCGTCGCTTTTCTCAGTAAAAATCACGAAACAAGGAAAACTTGTGTTCATAGCCTTCAGCGTGAGATTGAAATTTATTCCCTCTATGGTGTAAAAGAAAGAAGATTGCTTTAGTCACCACAATAATAAAATAATAGAAATTACCCAGCCCACTGAGCTGCTATATTTTAGGGGCCTTTCTAGTCTGCTCACAAAAATGTACCAGCCAGTTTTTTATTTGCTGCAACAGGCACTCATTAAAGATGGTGCGCATTTCACGCTTTTCTGGTCGCTTGAATTTTTGGCCCTTGTGGCGCCAGTTGGAACAACAACAGAAATGATCCGCTCGCGCATCAGTGACAGGCGAAAACAATGGGATGTGCACTTAAGCTCAAACTTAATGTATGACGCGATAGAGTTAAGGGCTAACGTCCATATAATCGGAATTGGTTTGGTTTGGTTTGGTTTATTGGGTTTAACGTTCCAAAGCAACTCAGGCTATGAGGGACGCCGTAGTGAAGGGCTCCGGAAATTTCGACCACCTGGGGTTCTTTAACGTGCACTGAAACCTCACAGTACACGGGCCTCTAGAATTTCGCCTTCATCGAAATTCAGCCGCCGCAGCCGGGATCGAACCCGCGTCTTTCGGGTCAACAGCCGAGCGCCGTAACCACTGAGCCACCGCGGTGGGGCATATAATCGAATGAGTCATTCTCAACTGAACATTCATTTATTCCTAAGACTCCTCATATAATCTTTCAGGAGTTGTGCAGAGGTTAAGTGATGCGCCACTGCCCTGCGATGGCAGGTGCTGCCACCGGCGGGACTTGAGAGACCCAGGCTGCTCTTCCCGAGCAACCTTTCACCACCAAACATAAACTGTCACCTGCAACGATGGGCAGTTTACTCACAATCGAATGGGCAAATTGAGATCCTGCCTCAACGTCACGTGGCTTACATTGGCGGCCTGCCCCCTATGTTGATTTCGCGTGGATTTTTCGCTCAGGGTCAACCACACCGGCGCCTACAACAGATGTAAGCGACGACACTCGCTCTTCTGCGACGCGAGCTCCTCAACGCTTTTGCTTTAATACTACGAATGTTTACAAGCGTATCCTCCTGGGATCCCTGTTGCTATTGTCATCACAGGACTCGCATTTCGACTTAGCTTTGCGGTCTCCCGAAAACTAACCCGCAGCACATTAGGCATGGCTGAAGTACGTAGTGAAAATATGTAGATCTTTGTCTCATTAACCATTCCGTTTTTTTTGCTCAAGTTTTAAACGTTTTAAAGGCTTCCGACATGCCTTACACGATACGTTTCAAAGATAAAGCCCACTGCCGCTTTGAGCCGTATGTTTCTCGATATTAAGTCATTCTCAATAAAACCAAAAACCAACAGAACAATTTGAGAAAATTCCAGCCTTAGATTTTTTCATGGGTTTTAGGTATTCCATTAAAAAGTATTTTGAACAAAGTGGTTTCAAATATATTCAGTCGTCTTAGCCCAATAAGCGGCAAGTTTATAATCAATATATGGCACATGATTGAACTAGAAGATTATGTTGCGCAACACACAACAAAACGAACAACTCATCAGCCTTCATAGAGTGAACACTGTCGGTGAAAGCCAAAAAACAAACATTTCATGTCGTGCCGTCCACCACTTTGACTGTACTCAAGGGAATACCCTACTTGGAAGTTTATGTATAGCATAGCACTGGTAGTTTTGCAACATCTGCACGAAAATATTGCGTCAAGCATATAAATTCAACATTTAGCTAAAGATTTTTTAGCTACAGGGACTTCCGCATTTATTTTCAAGGAAGCGAAAACTTTCAAGATGCGCTGTGTATTGCTGGAACATGGCGAAATACTTAGTGCATTCAAATAATAACTTACTACTGTCATTGTATTTTGCCTGGTATCCGCTGCTGCCTTCAGGTTTTACAAGCGTAACTAGAACATTCTCTTGCTCACTGTAAGGAATTAGAGGATAAATATTAGCACTGTATGGCCCCAATTATATTTAAAAATTCATAGCTTCGTGAATAAAACTGAGTGTTCGCGAAGGTTTAAATGAGAAGAAATACCAATCGCGTTATCTTCTACATCAAGAAAATGCTTAGGGATCAGCTTTGCAGCTTTCTCTTACCTAGTAATATTGATTCCATCTATAATAATCGTGAGATTTTTTTGCCTACGGAGAGGAGACGAGACAACTGCCACGTTGAAGCGAAAACTACTTGAGGGCAGTATTTTTGGGAAGAAAGATCAGCGAATTAACATGAAATCGTAATGCTCCAAGCACCATTTTTCTTAAAGGAACATTTAGGGCAACACTATCCATCATTTCATCTTGGTAAAGTAGATTTTGTCATTGACGATATTTGTACAGGAGCAATGGGCTCACCTTTTGAGAAAAAAAATGAATTAAAATTTTCCTGCCACTTGATTGAAACTGTGAGGTCTGCACCGACAAGGACTCTATAATGACTTGTATAAAGCTAATCACAGTGGAGCCTAGAATACGATCAGGGCTTTAAAATTGCATCGAAGTCGTATGTTAACTGTGAAACCGTCCGGTGATAGTGACAACTTCATTTGATTTTTATTAATTATCTATCTTATAAAAGCTCCATTCTTAGGGTGATTGAAGGCTTCGTTCTTGGATGACGTCAGCTATTGAAATAGATCAAGTGAAATACGTCCTTAGTCTCCCTTCACAGAATATAGGCGCGTGAGTGGCAAGTCCTTTTTAAGGAGTAAACTTTCCTGCTTCGGTTTGGATATACGGTGCACTAAAACAGAGAGAAAGCTTAAAATTTCAGCTTCATTGGTGATGTGTTCTCATGGCGTTTAGAAGAAAGAAATGAGGTGACAGTTCGATTATTGCTACTTACTACACATCTCCTTGTTTTTTGAGGCGTGCTGTTCGTGCCCGGAGAGTGTATTGGTATTGCGTTTGGCTGTAAGTTACGGTTTTGTTGACTGATTGGCAGCGAACCTCCAAATAGTTCGTGCTGTGCTTCCTCCACAAAACCGCGAGAGTCCCGTTCCTTTCTGCCACCTGAAAACATGAAGATGGATCACAAACTCTTGTCATTAGCCCAAAATGAATTAGTTTATTAAAAGGATTTAACGCCCCATTACTGCGAATTTCCTGCAGAATAATGAAATCAGTAGCTAAAGTATCGCGGTTTTTAAGTCAGTGACTGTAGACTAATAAGGCAAGTATAAATATCATCATGGAATAAGTAGCATATTTCATTTAATAGTATTTATAGGTATCACAAGTAAAAGCAAACTAATTTGCGAATTACTCTTGGACGATCGACCTGATAATAGTTTATGAAGTAGAACACGCAAAACCAACTTGATAATTAAAGAAAGTAACAGAATTCACAGCCCTGTATTTATTTTGCAGTTTACGCGTATTCTGAGTTGAGCCATTTTAGGTTGAAGCTCAATTTGAAAATAGAGATTGATAGGTGACGCCAATTATATTGTAAGTTATTTAAACTAAAATAATAAGACTCATCGAAAACCGCTAACCAAGCACCCGGCTGCATTTAGCAGCTGTCTTTTGTGATAGGAATCGGACCGTGGCAATTTATCAGTTTCTCACGCAGCCTTTTCATATTATGTTAAATGTTGCTGATTTAGTTGTTTTAATTTTTTAATACTTCCTTTGACTGAAGGGACAAATTTTGTTTTTATTTAGCTTGAACTCCGAATTGTATTTATTTTCTAGCGACTATGGTTACACAAATAAGCAGCAATTTTGTAAAAAAATGTAATAATGAAACGTGTTTGTGAGCAACCGTCATGAAATATTGGCAACAAAATGAGTAGTTGACCAGTAACACTAAAACATGTGAATGAGAAGAAGCCTAGACACATGATAATTGTCTAGGGGACCGTGTTCAGAAAAACTCGACACATTAAAGGACTTGGTAAAAACCGAAAGCAGATAATACATATTAGTGCAACACTACAGCAATTTTGCGGACATGCTGGAACAGAAAAAAATTTTACTGTGCTCTGCAGCGTTGACCAGCAAAGTACACCTATCTAACAAAATGTTCGGCTTGCTTTTTTTTTTCAAAGTTGCGTCGTCGCTCTTGTGCATAGTCTTTCATAGTTTATGCTTTAGAATTATTGTATTCATTTTTTCGCAAATTTTTCTGATATTTACAACACTAAGTCATTTATGGCATTTCAAAATTCCGACTTTTTCGTGAGTACAGTGGGTTTGTCCTTTTTTTATATAGCTTATTGTGAAAGCGAAATTTCTGTCAGATTTCTAACGCTATGTTTTCCTATCAAGGCCAAGCTTTTCAGCGTTTGTGATGCCCTGCTACCTTCCAGAGCGTGGGGCGTACAACTCTGAGCGGTGTGAATCGGAAAACCTGACTGCTCTAGCTGGACGAGCAGTGATCTTTTTGGCCGATTTTGAAGCCCATCTCACCCCTCTGAAGCAATTCTTGGCACGCCTGAATAACGCCGGCTTGCAGCTCAACTTAAAAAAGGTAGATTTGCTGCTCAGGAATTGCAAGTTTTAGGTTGCCTTATGTCAAATGAGGATTTCCGCCCCTACACTGCGAAATTTTAGGGTGTGACTGCTTTTCCGAAACGTACTTCCTAAAAGAAACTGCGCAGCTTCTTCGAGTCAAGTTCCTATTTTAATCCTTTCATCCGCAGCTTTGCACAAGTACTGCCCATTTAATGAAGCTCCTCAAGTGCGGTTGGGTACGCTCAATTACGGCCCCTAGTACCTGGCTTGCCAACACTCTAAACAACTGCCTCATTTTGCCGATGCCGAGGTGCAGCACTACGCTGTCCGCCTCGCACCTTCCACTGCGCTGCAACTGATTTATACGGCCTTGATCCGCACGCACCTGCTGGCAACCACTAAATTCTTTTTGCCGCTGGTAACCTCACGGGAATTGCTGAAACCGGAGCGCTGCCAGCTGCTTCAGTTAGTGACCTGGCATCCTTTGCTTAGTGCGGAGGTACTGTTCTGATGTGAAAACCCAGAGCAAAATCTTGCGATGTTTGTATCCCTGCTGTGTTTGCGGTTTTGAAATAAATTAATATAAAGAGTCAAATAAATATCTGCGAGCAGGATTCGAACCCGCGGCGGCGCCAACAGATCAGCGGCGCTGAGCACTCCGCGAGAACAGTCGGTTGCCGCCGCAGCCGAACACACCTCATGTTGAACCACAACCCTCTCTCGTGCTGTGAATTGCACATATTCTTTCTTTATTTCACTTCATTTTCTCACAACAGAGAAAAAAGGAGCAGGAGCTAAAGGCTCATAGCCTGACAGAGGCTGCTGCCCCAGGTAGTGCAATTTGGCATTTCAGTGCAAACTTAATAAAAAGAAAAGATAGACAGGGAAACAGCTCTCAATTACAAAAACACATTTGAACATATAAACATTTCAACATATAAAAGTGAACATATAAATACGGAATTAGACGACACTTAGTAGAATTTAAGGGAAAAAATAAACACTAAATGCGCATCTCGGCACTCTGCAAAAATCTCTGAAAAAATTGGAAGGACAGATATGGGCCTGAAGTTATTTACTGAGCTATCATTCCCACCTTTATGAATAGGACATACTCTAGCTATCTTTAGGCTTTCGGGAAATATTCCCGTCTCAAGCATACAATTGATAATGTCAGTTAAAACTGGTGAAATAATGTCGGATACATATTTCTTGATCAATGAATAATACTGCCAAGCTAATGTTGGTCCTTTGAGCTAAGTGGCGGTAGTTAGAGAGAGGTGTGTGCTGCTTGCGCTAGCGTGGCGACGTTGAGTCAGAAACAGGGCACTATAGAGCAATACCCGTTGGCGCCGACAACAATGCTGCAAACTGGCGGCACTGGAGGATAGCCCGACGCCGGACAATGGGTAAAGGGCATTGGCGATTAAAAAGTTGAACACTCTCATAACTTTTTCCCTGCGTCAGTGGGCACCTCAGTCGCGCTTGCAGGTACATGGCGGTGGTGTCCACGTCAAAAATTGTGCCTTCGCACATTTCCTGCTAAGCAAGGCTAAACCGTCTTGCCATTTTTTTGGCTGCGCTTCATTCATCGACGCGCTGTTCGTCGTGAACTCCTCTGTGACAGAGGCTGCATCTTTTTGCTGGACGTCGGAAAGCGTTGCTCGCCGAGCGCAGTGTACACCACCAAACATTCACCGTCTACCGTTCGCAAACAAACGTCTAATCTGAAAAATTTAATTGCGTGGCCGGTGATTAGGTGGATATATACGTCGCTGTGAAGCACACGAACTGAGAGCTCGTACCATCCTGTAATACTTCGTGTTGAACACTGGTTATCCTCCAACACAGGTTTCACTCTATTCATTCTGCTGTACAGCCGGCATTCATTCGCTTCCATCGACAAAGCTTTCGGCTAACCCCTGGCGCATCAGTTTGTATGAAGCTTCAACAAAGGGCTGTCCACCAAATCGCACGACGTCTCGCGAAAAAGACTATGTGGCATGAAAACCATCGCCTTGACGAGGACCAGATTCCATCAACTTTCTCCCCTGGCTCACTCTTGTCCCTTAGAATAGATTCAATACTCCAGTCCTCTTAAAGAAACTTCTTTGCGAGAACAATGTCCCCTACCATCTCAAGGAGCCCACATCTCCAACTAACTACATTATTCACCCACTGTCGCTGTTTGATGATCTCCACCGACTCGGGAGCCAGACTGTGCACATAAAACTCCTGAAGCCGCACCCAGACTACTTTGTCTTCTTGGACCCACGACTCGACAAGATGGCTCCATTACTCCTCCTCTGTCATTGTGATAAAGATTGGCACTCCTTTTGCCGCATGGCCATCGCTCAGAACCACAGCCCGCTCAGACTTACAAAACGCACAATGTTTTCACTGCTGCTCCCATTGCCAATAGACCCCTTTGAGACAAGTTCTCGTTTAGGAAAAAATGTATTCTCGTGCTGCCTGGCTGCTTAACGGGTCGGGGCCCTTCCGTAACTTTTTAATGTGGACTTTAAATAACAAAAAATCACGCAAATCATACAGCTGTAAAGATTCTTCTTAAGGAAAGGAAGAAATCTTCTTTACATACCTTCATCATGTCCAGATCCTTGGTCTCATTTTTGCTTCCAGCAACATCAGCAGCAGCAGCAGCAGCTGTAGTGATGGCGGCAAGGCAGAATGCAAGGGAGAAAATCATGGTTATCGGTCCTGGGATCCTGATCTCGACAGTGCTTCTTAGGTGTGCGAGAGCCTTTTTTATACAGAAACAGGCAAGGGATCGATGGAAGTTCAAGCGTCTACAGTAGTCAGCACCCTTTATTACAATAAAAATACAACAATTTGCGAATATCATCAAGCTTCTCTTAGAAAGAGCAGCTGTGAAATTGCATCAGGGTGCTTTTATCAAAGGGGGAAAAATAAATTTATGTTATTTGACAATTCGGCTATGAGTCTGTGGACGGATGCGATAGTTTTCTTTTACCGAGAGCAATTTTGCATCTGATTACACTTATCACGGTGCATAAAACCCATAGGCGGAATGACACGTAATTATATTCATGTTGCTTGTGCCGTTCAAAGAAAAATTTCTAACAGTAAAATGAAAAACAACGTAAAAAAAGATTAGCATTTCTGCAGAAAGGCTTGACGTAAGGAGACTTTGGTATGCTTTTAAGAGGAAATCAAGTAAAAAGTAACACATGGCACCACTGAAGAATATATATTTTTGACATGAAACTTTATATACGTAACGGCTAGGTAAAAAAGTACCAGGATGATTACGAGTGTGTAATGTAAATACTTCACTTTATGCTGTGCTATCACTTGAAAAAAAAAGAAGTCTGGCGATGACAAGCTGAGCTTGTGCCCATCGTTCTCCGGCTGTGGATATCAAACCAGCCACCTCCCGCAGTGAAAGCGGGCAGCGATATGGCAGTGGGCCGCTTGTCGCCTGCCAGCCTCGTGCCCCCTCCTCTGTCCATCTCCTTCGTGTTTCTAAATGCTGAGCGGGGTATAATCAGACCTCCACTTTTCCACCCGTTACCGCGCAACCTATCTTCCTCTCCCTCTTCTCTCTAAATGGCAAGAGAGGGCGCCTTCTCTCCCCACTTTGACCCCTGCCAAACATTTGACATCCCAGGTGGCGCCGCGACCGCGCTGCCGATGGCGCAAAAATGATGAACTAGGTATTATGAAGTAATTTTTTTACACATGTTTGAGTTGACAATTTTGAGACAATCATGAAAAACTTCGCTGGCAGTTTAGCATTTATAAGCATCAAATATTGTGCGAAAGCACGATTTTTTGCAGGCGGACAGCACAGCCATGTATCTGAAAGTACGATTCTGTGTACACTGAATCGAAGAGCTAGTTACACGTATTTTCATCTTTTTGGCCGTGAATGCCAAATTAACCAATCTATGCCTACGTCTTATCCGAAACATGGTGTTTCTGCACCAATATTGGGAACTTCAACGCGCATTGCTCCAGTACCGTGGTACTGCCACAGCTTTGGCCTCGCCAACTTATGCGGCGCACATAGCTCTGTCACTACCACCACATAATTCAAAGCTCTTGCGCAGTTGCCATCGAAACTGCTTTGTTTGTGCCGCAGTGGTTTCTAACCCCCGGAACCAGTATTTTATTCTTATTTATTTATTTATTTTCTCGGGAACAAACCCACGAACATCACAAGATCTTGGTGGCGGCTTACCCATCAGAACAGTTCTTTCGCTCTAAAGATGAAGGAACACCGGACCTTTATTTCACACATTAGCGTGTGGAAAAATGGAATTGCTCTGGGAATTGAACAATACAGAATGGGGAAATTTCTTGAGAAGCCTATGAACAGCCATGGAGAGAGGGCGGTATGTTTTTAATGTAATCAGAGTGTAGAAAGTTTTCTTTTTCTGTCCTCCTGAAAATACAATTTCTTGCCAAATGTGCCCAATAAGGCGCATACGGAAGGCCAATTGCGTTTTGGAGAGCTTCTTCTCGTCCGAGCAAAACCTAATGCAAAGTGATAAGTGATGCATCTCCAGGTATTTGTCGCGTACGGCGAGGACCATGTGGAACCAAAGGAAATGGATGAATACTCGTCAATTCCAAAATATTCACCGGCGTTCTGACGTGTATTCAGATTGATATGCCTAGTGGCTTGTCAAGAAACAAGAAGACACGATGGGACGCAAATGAAATAGCGTCAAGATACGTGTAATGTATCGTAAAGCAAATCCGAGTGAAGTGCTGCCCTCTTTTAATGCATTTGTAATACAGTCCTTTTTTTGTACGAAAACCCATTCTATTTGCATGTAAGGCCAGCACCTTACAGCGCTCCCAGCGAACTGGTACGACGCGGGGCATATTTCGGTTAACCTCCCTCCTCGGAAGGTCAGTGTCCCGGACCATTCTCTTGAAGGAAAAGTTGCCAAGGAAAGCTACTCTAATATCATGCAACCCAAAAGCCGATTTGGCAACTGAGTAGTCCTCTTCTTTTTTATCAAGTTTGCCTCGGCCGGTTCCCAACACATCTTATCCCTGTGAGTGAACAACACGCCGGTTCTGTCTAAATGAGGCAGACACCTTTGAAAATTCCTGCACTGTAAGGCGACGTTGGAAGACATCGTATTGTTTATGGCCCTGTGATATTGAAGCAATCACCCGGTCTGGCCGATAAGTAGCCGCCGCGAAATACCGTGAACGTAATGAAGGGCTACGACCTTCTCGCGCATTCCATAGCCTTTGTAGACTTCTTTGTAGGCTTCTTTAACTTCTTTGAGGAAGGTGGCCTAAACCTTGTGGGAGCAAGATTCCGACAGGAAAGCTGCGAGGCAAGAGGTCGAAATGCCTGCCTTATCGAGCAGAGAACTCAACCTTCTTTAAAAACGTCATGTCACTTCAAACTTCGCGCCTGAGCCGATGAACACGCGTTCTTCAAGCACTTCACGTGCAACGCGCTTTTCTTGGACCTTTTCCGTCATCATTCTGATCATTCAGACAAGTATGGCAGGAAGAAATAATGTCATTAGACACTAAGCTTCAAACAATGTGTTTGATGCTTGGCTGACAGAATATTTGCTTTCTCTTTTTGCAAGTGCTCTTCAGTCGTTAAAAGAATTCAGAGGGACACGTAAGCTCTGCCTTAAGGGCACGACAGCTTGAATGGCTTAATGATCAGAAATGCGGAATTTTTCATTCTCGCCTTTATATTCACAGACCCTTCGCAGTACCCATACCACTACTGGCACAGTGGAGCAGTGTCTAAGCGATGCGCCAGTCACTTGCGATGGCAGTTGCTGGCATTGGTGAGGCTTGTGCGACCCAGGTTGCTTGCTCTTCCCGAGGAACCTCTCGCCACCATTCACTAATTGAACTGCCACCTGCTAGAATGCGCAGGGTGTTCACAACCGGGTGGGAATGTTGTGATTACGCCACAAGGTTACGTGACCTGGCGGCCTCTCTGCCTACTAGGTGGCTTTTTCTCTCCCTAATTTCGAATTTTTCTGATTTTTCCCTCCCGGTGAGCGATGCCACCGACCGAGGACGTCGCCCGATATTCTGCGACACGACTTCCTTAACGCTCTCGTGCTAAAGAACTCGTTCTGTGTTTTGTCAGTGCACATTCAGGAACCCTCACTGGTCGAAATTACCCTCGAAAGTTCTAAAACTGTGCCCCTCTTAGCCCATATATGCTGCTTTGGATGTTGAGCCTGAAGTACACTCTTTGTCAAAAGTAACCATGCTGCATGGTTTACTTCTAGCTCATGCAGTGGAGCCCTTACAGCTACGCTGAAGCTGAAATGGTCGTTAAAGGTAAGGACTGGGGGTCTTCTTACCTTCCAGCACCTTTGGATCTTTAAGAAAGCCACGAGGGGTCCACTATACAAGCTAGAAGAAAACTATGCAGCCTGGTTACTTTTGACAAAAACGGTACTATACGATACCATGACATGCCGCAGCCTATCATATCATCATTACCACTGTGATACACGCCGCTTTCCACAAATTCCTCGACTGTGTGGTGTGCACACCACACAGTCGAGGAATTTGTGGAACGCGGCGTGTCGGCAGTGGGGCGTCGGACATCGGAGCGCTTGCGTGCAGCCCCGCGTTGCGCGTGGGCGCGTGCGAGTGGTGTGCGCGAGGCAGGCACGAGGAGCGTAGGGCTACGTGTCAGCAAACCGAGGTGTTGAGGAAGACACCGTAGCACAAGTCTGGTCGTTCGAGCGTGGGAGAGGCAGCGGTCGGACGTTAGATCCGTGCTGCCGGTGACTCCCCTTGAATCATCGACGCAAGACCATTAAGCCTCATTCAAGCGTGGAGGTGGCAGCCGTCAGATTTCGGGCCTGTGCTGCCAAGGCTTCCTTGGATAGGCTGCGCAAGCCTACGGTGTTTGCGGAACGCCGTCGACAGGACCCGGCTACAAGTTGTCCTGCTGCAGTTGCCCAGTTCTTGGGGGCGACTGACAAGAGTTCGTCAGCGTCTCCCGTGTCATCTCCGTTCCTCATCTCCTGGCTCTCTACCACCGCCTCCCAGGACGCAACGCCAGCGAAGCATCGCAACTCGCCAACGCGCGTCTATGTCACCTGCAAGTCCTTCCCGCTCCAACTGGGACGCTTTGTATCCGGTGAACTCTCTCCTTTTTGTCTCTAGTGTTGTACGCGTTTCTAGTGTGTTTTCCTTGATGTTTTCGGATCTTTTATTGGCTCCTTTCCTGTAAAATATAAACACGGCTTCGTTTTCTTTGTTTGATTTCTTTGTTGTTTACTTCGAACCTGCAAGCGAAAGCGTTCCCCTCCAGCAGTCCGGGACGCGTCCACCCGATACGCGACAATTTGGCGCTGCGACAGGACGAATGGGTGTTTTTTTTTCTCTCCTTTCTTTAGTCTGTAAAAAGAAAGATGGCAACACTAAAGGAGTTGGTTGAATTAGGCGAAAAGATGGCGTTGAGAGATGCCGAACTGCGTTGGTGGGTCTCCGCTGAGCAGGAGAAGGAACGCGCTGCAGGTGAAGCTGAACGCGCTGCACGTGCAGCAGAACGCTAGGACGAAAAGGCCCAAGCAGAAGCCCAACGCGAGCATGCAAAGTTGCTAGCAGAGGCTGAGGAGCGTAGATTGCAGCTCCAATTAAGGCTTGCAGAAGCTTGTGGAGGTAGCCGAGAATCCGCACCGGGGCCTATAGCTGCGGTTAGCCCTCATAAGTTGATCCCGCCTTTCGATGATCGCAAAGATCACTTGGATTCATACCTGAAACCCTTTCAACGTATCGCAGAAAGGCACAGCTGGCCTAAAGAGAAATGAGCTACAGCACTCAGTATGTGTTTGACTGGAGAGGCTCTCCGTGTGTTCAGTCGACTATCTCCAGCAGATTCAATGGATTACGATAAGGCGGAGCTAGCCCGGCGACAACATTTTCGGTTCACAGCAGAGCGTTATCGCGAAAGGTTTCGTGAAAGCAAACCGCTTGATAAAGAAACAGGCAAGCCATACGCAGCACGCTTGCTCAGTCTTTTCGATCGGTGGGTCGAGATGTCGGGAACGGCCACAACGTACAATGATCTACGTGACTAGGTGGTGGCCGAACAGTTCATGAGGAACTGCCATACTCGTCTAGCAATTTTCCTGCGAGAAAGAGTATGCAAGACGCTGGACAAAATAACTGAGGCAGCACACAACTTTCTAGAGGCTCAGCGGCAAAGAAAGCTGTCTGAGTTCAAAGATCCTTTCGAGATGGGCGTTTGAAAGAGAAGGATGCTAGATCAAATAGACAGCCAGTGAGGTGCCAGATTTGTAATCGTCTAGGACATAAGTCTACCGACTGTCGCTCAAAGCCAAAGCAGCTTTATTGCGTTTATTGCCGAAAAACAGGACATGAAGTAAGTTCTTGCTCAAGAAAGCAAGAAAAACAAAACCAGTTGCCCTGTTGCGTTCAGCCAGAGTGCGCTGCGCCTGAAGCGATGTACACAACAGCAAGTATGCTTGATCCTGCTGCGGATAAGGTGGTTCTCGGGCTTGTCCGGGAAAATCTTGCAGACGCACAACAGGTGCCTGTCCTAGAGGGAGTGCAGGAGGAAATTAAAAAGTAGGTCAGGTCGTGCGACACCTGCCAAAGGACGTGCCCTTCGAAATTGCGGTACTGATGGCATCAGAACTTTTTGAATCACTCAGAGAATTTCGTTCCGCTGTAACAGGCTCGTTTTTGCGACGCGAGAACGTAAATTCTATCACATTAAAAATAAGCGCTTCCACATTGAACTTGGCGCGGCCGAAGTCGGAGAAAGAAGAGGGCACTATTAGCACAACCTAGTAGCGCGAGTGAAAAAGGCAATTTGACAGCAAGCAAATCAGCATCACGGAGGCAAAAGTAATGTCCCCCAGACTTCTACCCGTGCCCTTCAAAGTTCTGACCAGACTGCTCCGGTTTCCGAAAAAGGTTTAGTTTTTCTCTCTGATTCATTCAATTGCAATTGCAAATCCGAGAATCAGACCCCGCTCTTTGTGTGATCAAGAAATCAGGACGACCACAACAGCAGCTGTAAAGGGTGCTGATGGTAGCATCAGAAAGAGTATCTGTGCGGTGTTTGGCTCCTGCCGTCTTATATTTGCAAATCAAATTGCACTATCAAACTGCCGTTCGTTGTAATAAAGAAATCCAGAGCAGGAATCTTCCTAAAATTTCTTTTCTTGGCAAATGCCATGATTCAAAATCATTTGTGAATCTGTGCAGTTCACATCCCTCTCCTCTCGGTGGTAAAGTGTCAGTACTTTGTAAGTCCTTTTTATCTCACTATTGATCAACTACCAGCGGCTCCCTGTATTTTCGCCGCGAACGAATCATAATGCTTTGAAATGATCTTCACAACACTGTTCTTGTCCGCCGCTCTTGTATGTTGTTCAGTGCTTTGGTTCAGCACATCATAACCTAGTACAACCTTCCGAAATCTAAGTTGTAACGAACGTGTCGTAAACAAATTGTATCACAGTATACTTTGTAATGCAACATAAAAAAACGAGAACACCACTTTTGATTCACAAAAAAAATATTTTATTGGGTATTCTATAAGAAGGCTGCAAAAGCAGACTTGAAACCATCCATTGAGAGTAGGGGCTGCCGCCTATAATTCAAAAGCAAATAAACAGTTGTGTAAAGCAATATATTATTGCTACCTGACTACAATTATTTTACCTGAGTGATTCCGACTTCAGAATACATGTGGGGAGAGCCTCTGCGCAGCAAGTATGGGTGAGTGGCTCGCGCTAAACATTGAGATTAGCCCCCTTCTTAAGTTGCACCTTGAAGGGAACAGGACCACGGAATTATGCCAGATGGCTATGAAGTACGTTTATGTGCTGAGTGCCGGGTACGCAGTATTGTTCGCTGAACACAGTAGTGTTAACTCATGGTGAGGTCGCGGTCTTCGGATGAACTATTTGCATTATTATCAGTGCTATCATTTTCCTATATATGCTGCTGGTTGCAGCCCATATTGCCTGATAATGCTGAATACATTTAATCACGTAGTTTGGTAAATTTCTTTTGCATACAATACTTGGTATAAGTAAATCACATTTATCTGACTTGATTTCCGATATTTCGTTGGCAATCGACACGATATTGCGACCAAACAAGGAGGCCAAAGGTCAAAGGTCAATGAACCTTAAGGTTAGTGATTAAGGTTAATTGCACTTAATTCCGTGCTTGATTTAACATACACAAGCGACTTTTTTTTAAGTTTTAGGATGGTCAAGAATTTTCACTTCAGGCAGTTATCGACGGCATGTTATTTGAGAAAAGGGATTATATGCGACCAAAATGCGATCAGCCCGCGCCAAGCGCAGTCTGGCAACGTGGCGGCACACCTCTGCATTGATGACTTAAGAAAAGTGCGCTTAAAGAACATTTATTAAAACGTTGTTAAACCAATAACGGTAGCACTCTCAACTTGAATGTTAATTGTATTCTGTTCACTCCGTTTGCTTTTCGTGACCAAAGAAGAGTGCTGACCTTTCTCCTTTTCGAAATACCTTCGGCGAGGCTGCCAAAATAAATGTCAGTGCCAAAAACAGTGAAATACATTTATTTTACAAAAACTACATGACATATTCATAAAGTCAATGCAGCCTGTTGACGTCAATAAAATGCTGATGATCTTTATTTTCTGAATAATTATAGCATGATCTGTGAATTTAGAAACACAAATCTTGCAAGGCATTTTGAGTCAGAAGAAATATCAAATATTCGTGACGCATTCGACTTTGACCTTTGTTCATATGGATGTTTGATTGTTTATTTCTTCTCTTTGCATATGGTTAGAGTGCAGAATACACAGCTGTTCTCAGTTAAACCATGCACCAATTCTTCGTGAAGGGATTGAATAATATACTGGGTTTTAAAGTTCAATACTTCCTTTTTTGTTCTCAAAACGGCAATTATTGTAAAAATAAACAAAGGATGAATGGTTGAATAAATGAACAAGGCGTAGTTTGGCTGGCTGGACATTTTTTCGTAGTATGATATTGTCGGCAGTGTGTTGCTGCTCAGCACATGTTCATGAATTTGATATTATTTGTGTGGTCGTTTGTTAAAGAACCGAGAATCCAAATCATCATGTACTACGCTTCTAGTGCAAAATAAACGCGAGGTCACAAATTAATCTGCAGCTCTCCCACGGGGTGTCTCGATTCCCGATGTGTGGCTCCGGCACTGACACAGGCATTTGCGTGTTCAGTGCGTGGGCTTTTGCGGATGTTAGTGGCCGATTCGGGCCCCGCCATCACACCAGGGCAGCAAAATATAACGAACACTTTTTAAGAAGCAATCTAGACTGCAGACTGCCACCGTGATTTTTGCAGAGGCGAAGCCAGCAGAGGGGGCGACAGGATCCGCCAACTGCCCGTCGATGAAGGAAAAGAAGCTCCTGGCTTGTTTGACAGAATAATTGCGCACGTGTTTTGGAGGCTGATTTCATGTGTTCACGGCGTTATTTTGTAAGGAAAACGGTAAATCTTCCTTGGTATGAAAATTTAAATGATTTTCCGAAGCGGCAGCTCTCCCGCCTACGGAGAAGGGAATTTCGGCACTTTTTTTTCAAAGAGTGACACGGCTAGCCTTTACTTGAGTTACCATCAACGAAACAGATTAACGTGCTACTGTTTTTTCTTCTTTCATGACTACAATTAACCACAAACGAGCTCTATCATTAGTTCATTTGTTTTTGGTTTGGTTTGGTTTATGGGGTTTAACGTCCCAAAGCGACTAAGGCTATGAGAGACGCCGTAGTGAAGGGCTCCGGAATTTTCGACCACCTGGGGTTCTTTAACGTGCACTGACATCGCACAGTACACGGGCCTCTAGAATTTCTCCTCCAAAGAAATTCTAGCCGCCGCGGCCGGGATCGAACCCGCGTCTTTTGGGTCAGCAGCTGAGCACCAAAGCCGCTGAGCCACCGCGGCGGCTCATTTGTTTTTAATAATTTTATTGTTTGTGCGATGTCGACAGTCGTGAGGAGTGATTTGTTATCGCTATCCTTACTCTTTTTGGGTGCATCTTAGCCTCTGTACTAATATATTTTGATGTGCATTTGTAACAATTTGTTTCGGCATTTTTGCATTTGTTTTTTCATCTTTTTATCCTTCTTGATTTTCTTTGTAGTCTCTTTCGCTTCGCGCATAAAATTAAGAATAGTTCCCTCTGCTTGATTAAGACATAAGAAAGATGCAACTGCTCAGTTCGACTGATTGAATGGTCGCTATTAGTTTTGCAGTATATACGAATTAAGAGATCTGCTCCCTGACGTTTTTTCGCTTCCCTTCTTCATTCGATTTTGGACAGTGATGCCTGTGAGAGACCTTACCGACAAGAAATAGAATGCAGGCCTACTTCAAAACAAATTTGACTCACTCAACGCATAATATCTTGACCAGAATGCACAGAACACTGCCTAAAGGTCGTAATTTCAAATTTTCGCAAGAACACACACTCTATCGTATTTCGTTTCCAGCATTCCTCTCGGAGAACAAGACGGGCACACGGATATTTTGCATATGGCGACAACAAGCCGTCGGTCGTTTTCTTCTTGGCCTTTGTGAAAGCAACCGCATTCGCATAGGGCGTGCATGCAGAGAGAGGTACTGGCGCAGGAAGGCGTCAGACGTGAATGGATGTGTCCCTGAGAGGGCGCCGGCTGGCTGTGAGCATTGTGTGAAGGCACAAAGAAGCAGACAGGTGAGGTTTGTATATGGTTTCTTGTAGAGGCAAGAGCAAAATGAAAATGAAGGTCTCATCGGTCAGTGTTCAGCGCCTCCTGTTTGGATATTATTAGAATCTGTTTAGTTAATTGTTGTGATGTCCCGTAAGAAACAGGGAAATTCCTTTTAAACCGTTGCAGTGTTTCAAAAGGCAGATGCGCATAGCGATAACAATTGTATGTTCTCGGGTGCATTTTCAGAATATGAAGCCGGCATCAAAAAATAATCTCCATTACAGCGAAACTTCGGACGACTCCGTGGCTTTGATCAACTAGCTGGTATGAAGATCCCACATAGCCATCCCCGCACAAAATAAGTGCGTACTGAAGGCAAGCAAGAATTTAAACAACGCGATATGCATTTCCACTGCTGTGAAATGTAAATATTAATTGATCGAAATACTCTGTCGAATGTGCGCTACCGCACAGATTTATCTTCAGAAAATCCTAGGTAGGATATCGAGTTGCAAGCAAGAGCACCGTGAGCAGATATCATTGTTGATTATAGTGGAGAAATTCGAGTAATTTTACCGACTTGGTTTAAATGTCTCACAGTCAATATTGTTGAAGACCGCGCAAAAAAACACCATATGAGACACAAAACAAAAGCCTAGCAGTGCAGATCCTGGTTTCCTTTCCTGATCATCCGATCTCTCGGTGGATACCATAACTAAAGCTTGAAAATGAATAGACGTAAACAACAATGCTAATCTAGAGAGCGATATCAATGCGGCAGTTAATTTGAAAATTTTTTTGTCGTGAAGAGATTTATGCGTTTTCTTTCCTTCAGTGCCCTTTATTTAATATTCTAGTGGTTCACTCCGCTGTTCGAATACCTCCATTTTAAGTAAAGGACATTGGTATTAGTAGTGAACCCTTTCCTTCACCGACCTTTCCTGTATTCATTAGTCTCTCCGTCTCTCCTCCTTGCTTTCGTCACCGTCGGACTGTCCTTATAAACTCATCGTTTTTTTTTTAAATGCAAGCAACACTTGAAAAACGTGTACTTATATATCTGCACGTGGCTGACCTTTATATTTCTTATTTCATATGTGAGACAGGCACTTAAAAAGCGGCCTTTTGCTTGACGACAAAAGTGTCGGAAAACTCCACCATCATAAAAGGCGGGTGGTGGCGGCCGCTTAGATTGACATTGACAAAATGAAGCACATCTTACGAAGACGCCTACGTTAGAAGAAAATTCTGGTACATTTCCTAGCAGGCAGCTTATTTATTTGTTTATTGATACCTGACATTTAAAAGAAAAATACCTTCTAGAAGGGGCTGCAAGAATGTAAACAGTTGAGTGCACTTCAAGAATAAAAAAAGGAGGAAAAAATTCAACAACCACCTTCTCCGAAAGCACAACACTTTGACGAATACGCATTAGATGGTCTTCTGCAGATCAATCATACCAAAGGGAACTGCGTTCAGACCGAAGTATGATTCCGCCAGAAAAAAAAAACGCCTAAACGCAAAAATCAGAACTTCAGATTGAAAAAGAATGGATTGAAAAGTTAAAATAAATCGTCAAGCAAAAGTTCCAAACGGTGTCGTCCAGGGCTGAGGGCAAGACGTTCTAATCACGAGATGTTTTAGAGCTCAGCTCTTTGGCGCCCGTTTCTGCATTTCGCAGCGTCGCCGTCGCCGTTGCGTCGCCGTCGCTGTCTTCGCCGTTCTCCGTGTAACCAGCAGTGGACACTTCAGTCGCGCTTTAAGCTGCAAACCCATAGAGCGGGAGCTTGGAAAGCAAAGGAAACGCGCACAACTGCCCTCTTGGAACAGTGGACATCACAATCGTACTTTAAGCTACGTGCCTATAGTGACAGATATGTGCTGCATGCTTTGGCATTGGCAAAGTTGTAGCATTTTAAGGAAAGGATGTTGTGGGCCAGTGGACGCCTGAATCGCGCTTATAGTTACGTGGGTTAATGAGAGAGAGATGTAGGCTTCAGGCATTGACAACCTTGTGCCAGAAACGCGGCGCTGAAGCCGTAGCCCGTTGGCTTTCAATGTGTTCATTGCAGTTGGCATTGACAACGTTTTACACTCAGATCATTTTAAGGAAACGAAGTAAGCATAACTGGCTCCAGGGGTCAGTGGACGCCTGAATCGCGCTTATAGGTACGTGGGGTGATGAGAGAGAGATGTAGGCTTCAGGCATTCACAACCTTGTGCGAGAAACGCGGCGTTGAAGCCATAGCCCGTTGGCTTTCAATGTGTTCATTGCAGTTGGCATTGACAACGTTTTACACTCAGATCATTTTAAGGAAACGAAGTGAACATAACTGGCTTCAGGGGTCAGTGGACACCTGAATCGCGCTTATAGGTACGTGGGGTGATGAGAGAGAGAGATGTAGGCTTCAGGCATTGAAAACCTTGTGCCAGAAACGCGGCGCTGAAGCCATAGCCCGTTGGCTTTCAATGTGTTCATTGCAGTTGGCGTTGACAACGTTTTACACTCAGATCATTATAAGGAAACAAGTGAGCATACCTGGCTCCAGGGGTCAGTGGACACCTGAATCGCGCTTATAGGTACGTGGGGTGATGAGAGAGAGATGTAGGCTTCAGGCATTGACGACCTTGTGCCAGAAACGCGGCGCTGAAGCCATAGCCCGTTGGATTTCAATGTATTCAGTGCAGTTGGCGTTGACAACGTTTTACACTCAGATCATTTTAAGGAAAGGAAGTGAGCATTCCTGGCTCCAGGGGTCAGTGGACGCCTGAATCGCGCTTATAGGTACCTGGGGTGATGAGAGAGAGATGTAGGCTTCAGGCATTGACAACCTTGTGCCAGAAACGCGGCGTTGAAGCCATAGCCCGTTCGCTTTCAATGTGTTCTTTGCAGTTGGCGTTGACAACGTTTTACACTCAGATCATTTTAAGGAAACGAAGTGAGCATAACTGGCTCCAGGGGTCAGTGGATGCCTGAATCGCGCTTATAGGTACGTGGGGTGATGAGAGAGAGAGAGAGAGAGAGAGAAACAACTTTATTGCCATAGATTGGCGGGATTTAGGGCAGGTGGGCTTGGTGTGGCCCCCAGGTGGGGGCGACTTCCTGGGCCCACGAAATGAGTGCCAGTTGGATGCTCTTGTCTGGCCTTCTGAGGAGTTGGTTCCATCCGTCTTCGGAGGGAGCTGGCAGTAAGGTTCGAGGGGGCGGATTTCCCGCGCAACCCCAGAGGATGTGAGCCTGGGTGGCGATTTCTCCCTGGTAACAATTTTGGCAGACGGGGTCGTACTCCCCGTCTGTGATGAGTGAAAGTCTAGAATGGCTAAGGATGGAGTGTGTCTGCAACCTGCGGAGCAAGGTGGCTTGCGCTCGATTCAAGTCGGGGTGTGGAGGCGGGAACTGGCGTCTCATCTCTCTGTAGAGGTTGGTAATTTCGGCAAAGGTCTGGGGAGCCTCGCCAAGAGCGTCTGGGTCCGTGGGGCCGGCCGCGCGGTTGGTTAGTCCTCGGGCTAGTCGGTCGACCCCTTCGTTTCCAGAGTTTCCCGCGTGGGCGGGTACCCAGACCAGATTGATCTTATGGTCGGGAGTGCAGCCGCGAAGGATGCGTGCAGCGGGGTGGCAGATAAAACCTGCCGAGTTATTTTGTATCGCTCTTTTGGAGTCGCTGAGGACTGTGCGCGTACGTGGGTCAGCGATGGTCAGAGCGATGGCGGTTTCTTCTGCCGCTGTCGGAGAGTGAGCTACTACTGTGGCGGCGGTGACGATAGTAGATTGTGGCGTGTTTGCACAAGCCACGTATGTGTTTGCACTTTGCCGTGCAGCATCTACGTATATTGCGTGTTCGTCAGCAAGGTATGTGGCATCTAGTGCTTGGGCTTTCAGCTGACGGCGCGTATCATGGCGGCCAGGTAGCATGTTTTTGGGGATTGGTTTTATAACTAGGCGGCTATAGACCCCTATCGCAATGGGCGTCGTGGGGTGGACGTCGCCTATGGGGTTGATGTTGAGACGGTCAAGTATGAGCCGCCCGTGTTTAGTGCGTGAGAGGCGGTGGATTTGGGCGGTCTTGTGTGCCTCTATGAGTTCTGTGAGCGTGTTGTAGATGCCGAGTTGGAGGAGGTGCTGTGTGCTGGCGTACTGAGGTAGCCCCAGTGCCGGTTTGTACGCTGAACGTATAATGCTGTTCACAGCTTCCTCGTCCTTCCGGCGGAGGTGATAGTAGGGGTAGGAGTAGACTATCCTGCTAATGAGGAAAGCTTGCGTGAGCCGACAGAGGTCATCCTCCTTCATACCTCTCCGGTGGGTGCTGATGCGGCGGATAAGGCCGTTGATCTGATTGGCTGTGGTGCGGAGGCGCTGAATGGCCTCCGAGTTTTGCGTGTTGTTCTGTATTAACATACCCAGAACGCGGATGGTGCGGACCGGAGGTATGGGATGGGTGTCGACTTGAAGCACAATAAGTTCTTGCGGTTCGGGTACGGGCAGGCGAGCTCGTTTGTCCCTGATGAGTAGTAATTCGGACTTCGTGGAGGAGCATGTGAGCCCGTTCGCCTGTACAAAGGAGTGTACTTTATTGATTGCTGTTTGGAGGGAGTTTTGGATTTCCCCGTCAGAGCCAGAGTTGGTCCACAGGGTAATGTTATCGGCATATATTGAGTGTTTAATGTGAGGTATCTCTTCCAGGAGCGGAGGGAGGCCTCTCATTGTAGTGTTGAAAAGGAACGGAGATAGGACTGCTCCTTGTGGTTTTCCTCGGGTGCCTAGTGTGATCTTCTCGCTGTGGAGGTCTGCAATGTGAAGTTCTGCTGTGCGGTTATGAAGAAAGTCGGCGATGTAGTTGTAAGTGCGAGTGCCTACATTCATTTGTGAGAGGTTTGCCAGGATGGAAGCATGTGACACGTTGTCGAAAGCCTTGCTGACATCTAGGCTTAGGATGGTTCGTGTAGCTCGGATGGGTCTCGGATCGAGGATGTCGTGTTGGATTTGCCACATAATGTCTTGAGTGGAGAGGCCGGTCCTGAAGCCGATCATAGTGGGGGGGAAAAGGTCCTCTTGGTCTACGTGAGTGTGGAGTCTATTGAGTATGACGTGTTCCATGACCTTTCCCAGGCAGGACGTGAGCGAGATGGGCCGGAGGTTGCCCAGCTCGAGTCGTTTGCCTGGCTTAGGTATGAAAATCACTTTGGCATGCTTCCAAGTGTCTGGAAGGCGACCCTCACGCCAGTGTTGGTTGGAGAGGTCCGTGAGTGCCTCGACGGACTGATCTTCGAGGTTACGAAGCATCTTGTTTGTGATGTGGTCGTCGCCAGCGGCCGCGGTGGTTTTAATCTGGTTGAGGGCGGCGCGGACTTCTCCTGCCGTGATGTCGGCGTCCATGTTGGTGTTCTGAGCACCTGTGTATCCTGAAGGGATGGGAATTTCAGTGGAAGTATTGATGTATTTGTCTTTCAGGGTAGCGAGAAGTTCCTCATTTGTTCCCTGAAAAGCGTGTATGACACGGGTGAGGTTCTTGTGAGATGTGGATTTGGTGTGAGTTGGGTCCAGTAGATGTCTGAGCAAGAACCACGAATTTTTGCATCCTAACTGGCCGTTAAGACGGTCGCAGGTTTGATGCCATTGCTCCTGACTCAGTTTGATGGAGTAAGCTTCGATCTCTCGCTCGAGGCGAACGAGACGGAGCTTGAGGGGTCGATTGTGTTTTTGGCGGAGCCAGCGAGCGCTAAGACTGCGCTGGGCCTCCCACATGTGTATGAGTTTGGCGTCGGGAGAGGGGCCATCCTCGTCCTGGGTAGTCGTGGAGGTGGCAATGGCGGTGTCTTCGAGCAGCGAGTTTGTCCATGTGTCCAGGTCGTCTATGGGGGCTGAAGTGCGTTTGGCGCGCACGCATCGGAAGGCGTCCCAGTTAGTGTGCCTGATTGTTCGGTTGGGGGCTTTGCTGTGTGTAGCCGTGAAGGTTGTGTTGAGAACATAGTGGCCGCTACCTATGTTCATGCCGAGGTTTTCCCAGCGTGCGTCTGGGATGTTGCGGGCGAAAGTGAGATCGGGGCAGCTGTGCTGTGAGACACTGTTTCCAGTCCGAGTAGGCCTGTCGGGGTCTAGGAGTAGTGTCAGGTTCAGTGTTTGAGCTGTCTCTCACAATTTGGCTCCCTTACGACCGCATGCTTTGCGGGGGTAGCCCCACTCGGTATGCGGCGCGTTGAAGTCACCTAAGATGAGTAGCATCCCTGTTTGTGCAGTCGCGCTGGCCTTACGAACGAGGGTTGCCACTCGTGTGCTTTTGTCGCTAGGGGGGCTGTAGACGTTGAGGATGTGGAGCGGGGCTTGTGAGCGGCTGTTCGGTAGGACCTGTACGAAAGTGTGCGGAACCTCGGGGTAACTAAGGTCTATATGATTAGCTGCTAAATTTCGGTGGACCAGGATGGCGGTGTTGGGCCGGTGGTCTGGTGTCGTTTGTTGGTTATATGCGGCGTAGCTGGTAAGTTTCGTGTCCATGTAGGTTTCCTGAAGTGCGATGATGTGCGGGGTGTGCGGCTGGGCCTGCAGGGTGTGCTCTAAGGCTCGCCGCTTCGCCTTGAAGCCCCTGCAGTTCCATTGCCAAACTGTGAAGGGGGAGCTAGCCATCGCGTTTCCCGTAGGGTTCGGTGCGCTGTGATAGCACGACGGGTGATTTAAGAATGCCGCCTGCACGTGAGCGCGCGGTTGCACTCTCCGACGTAGCGACAATAATGGGTGCTGGGTAGTTAGGAGGGGTTGTCGACTTTAAGGGGGTTGCGGATGTCGGGGGATTCGTGAGGGTATCGAGCCTGGAATGAAGGGTTTGGATGTTGGCTGCCATTGTGGCGCAGCTTTCTACTAGACGGTCAATGGTGGGAGCGAGTCGAAGGAGGGCACCCTCGAATTGGGCCATTCGCGTATCAGCTGCCACGAATTTGGCATCTATGTCTGCTTGTGAGGAGGGGGGAGGTGCTTTACGCTTCGTGCGCTTAGACTGCTCAGTGTCCATGCGTGCATCACCTACGGGGTCGGATGTGGGATCGTGAGCCACCTGCTGCGGTTGCAATTTGAGGTTTGCCTGTGCTGATTCTAGGCTATGAATTTTAGCGTTTGCTTTGGCCAATTGTAGCTGTAGTACCTTGACCATGTCTGAGAGAGAGAGATGTTGGCTTCAGGCATTGACAACCTTGTGCCAGAAACGCGGCGCTGAAGCCATAGCCCGTTGGCTTTCAATGTGTTCATTGCAGTTGGCGTTGACAACGTTTTACATTCAGATCATTTTAAGGAAACGAAGTGAGCATAACTGGCTCCAGGGGTCAGCGGATGCCTGTATCGCGCTTATAGGTACGTGGGGTGATGAGAGAGAGAGATGTTGGCTTCAGGCATTGACAACCTTGTGCCAGAAACGCGGCGCTGAAGCCATAGCCCGTTGGCTTTCAATGTGTTCATTGCAGTTGGCGTTGACAACGTTTTACATTCAGATCATTTTGAGGAAACGAAGTGAGCATAACTGGCTCCAGGGGTCAGTGGACGGCTGAATCGCGCTTATAGGTGCGTGGGGTGATGAGAGAGAGAGATGTAGGCTTCAGGCATTGACAACCTTGTGCCAGAAACGCGGCGCTGAAGCCATAGTCCTTCGGCGTTCATTGGGTTCATTGGCACTGGCGTTGACAACGTTTTACACTCCGATCAATTTAAGATAAGAAAATGCGCATAACCGGCGCCTTAGCTAAGCGGACGCATGAATCGCGTTTATAGGTACGTGGACTTAGGAGAGATAGGATAGGATAGGATAACTTTATTTAGCTTTGCACAAGTGCTTTTATGCGGTCAGATGAGTCCATCCGCAATGGTCGCTTGCCCCTATTCCACGGCTCCGCTGGATGCTGCCGTCAGCTGAGCTCGCCGTATCAAAGCGATCTGGTCATCGCGGTAGTCGCTGGAGAGCAGACCCTCCCATTGCTCCGCACTTGGGTTTGGTATAACTGGGACGACGTCGACTTTTTATGTAATACAGTGTAGGTTTTTCAAAGTGTGGGGTGAATTTTACTTAGCGTGTTTAGATTTGTGACAGCTTCCATGTGACAGCTTCTTCGTTGTTTAAGGATTTGTGCGGTGGTGGGTACCAGATCCTGCTGCCTTTGTAGTTGTTGAGTATGGCGGAGTACACCTGAAGTACTGGCAGGGACTCCTCAAGGTCGTTGACGTTGGATGCTGGGTAGTTAGTATATCCTCGAGCTATCCTGTCCGCCTCTTGGTTTCCTGCCACCCCCGTGTGCCCTGGTGCCCAGATGATCTTATGTTTGATCGGCTTGTGTGGTTTTGCATGTGTTTGTTGCGTCTTGCAGTCTACAGAGCGGAGTATGCGGAGGGCGCTGTGACCTACTCTGCCGCAAAGATAGTTGCGGCAGGCTGCTTGTGAATCAGTATGAATTGTTAGTGACCGCCCAGTCCGATAGCCCTCCGCTGCCGCTAGAGCGGCGGCCGCTTTTTCAGCCTCAGCTATCGTGCAGTCTTGCAGTGAGGCGCGGGTAATCTCGTGTATTTCCGAGTTGACTACACTTACCACTGCGTTGTTGTTGCCTTGTCCCCTTGTCATGGCGTATGTGGCAGCGTCCACATAGACTGTTGTCTGAGAGAGATGTGGGCTGCATGCGTTAACGCTGACAACGGTGACAGAATTCTCACTATCAACCAATAACTGTCACCTGCCGGGGTGGCAAAGAGGGGGGGGGACTTTAATGTACGTACATATAAAGAGAAACAGGAATTTCTTACCACTTATTCGGGAGAACATCCCGGTCCTCTTGCTTGTAACGCCTCGCATGGTTGTGACAACCTCACGAAATACTTGCATAGACCTTGTCTCTAAGAACCAGGCATTGGTGCACCAAGACGAGCATATATCCATTTCTTCGGCCACAAAGCTTCCTTCATGACAATCAAGAACTGTCAGTGGAGTCTTTCTTGAAGACGGAAATTGTGTGAAAATGGCTTCCCTCAATCTATCAAAAACCAGAAACAGCTGTTGTGCTGCGCACAAATTTCCCATAAAAAAAAAACTAACGTAATAGATAGCATTCTTTGGTTACAAAGGAATGTGTATAGGTCAATGTGTTTACGCAAGGAAATGCACCTTTCTAAGGGCAGTCGACATGCCTAGAAACGTAAGTGGCCTATGTTATAAGACGCTACTTTAAGCATCGATCCAGCCTCCTCCCGCAGTGAAGGCGGACAGCCGTATTAGATTATATAGCCACTTGTCGCCTGTACGCCTCGTGCCCCCTCCTCTGTCCATCTCCTTCGTGTTTCTAAATGCTGAGTGGGGTATAATCAGACCTCCACTTTTCCACCCGTTACCGCGCAGCCCATCTTCCTCTCCCTCTTCTCTCCAAATGGGGAGAGAGGGCGTCTTCTCTCCCCACTTTGGCCCCTGCCAAACATTTGAGGTCGCAGGTAGCTCTGCGACTGCCGCTGCAGGCGGCGCAGAAATGATGAACTAGGTATTAAGAAGTAATTTTTTATACATATTTGACTTGAAAATTTTGAGGTCATCATCAAAAAACTTCGCTGGCTGTTTAGCATGAAATAAGCATGAAATATTGTCCGAAAGCACGATTTTTTGCAGGCGGACAGCACAGCCACGTATCTGAAAGTACGATTCAGTGTACACTGAACCGCAGAGCTAGTTACATGTATTTTAATCTTTTTGGCCGTGAATGCCAAATTCATCTATGCCGACGTCTTATACCGAAACATGGTGTTTCTGCACCAATATTGGGAACTTCAACGCGCATTGCTCCAGTACCGTGGTACTGCCACAGCTGTATCCAGGCCAACGCATGCGGCGCACATAGCTCTCTCACTACCGCCATATAATCAAAGCTCTTGCGCAGTTGCCATCGAAACTGCTTTGTTCGTGCCGCAGTGGTTTATAACCCCAGTCACCATTATTTTTATTTATTCTTATTTATTTATTTATTTTCTCGGGAACAAACCCGCAAACATCGCAAGATCTTGGTGGCGGCTTACCCATCAGAACAGTTCTTTCGCTTTAAAGATGAAGGAACACCGGACCTTTATTTCACACATTAGCATGTGGAAAAATGGAATTGCTCTGGGAATTGAACAATAGAGATAGGGGAAAATTTCTAGAGAAGCCTATGAACAGCCATGGAGAGAGGGCGGTATTTTTTTAATGAAATCAGAGTGTAGAAACTTTTCTTTTTCTGTCCACCTGAAAATACAATTTCTTGCCAAATGTGCCCAATAAGGCGCTTACGGAAGGCCAATTGCGTTTTCGAGAGCTTCTTCTCGTCCGAGCAAAACCTAGTGCAAAGTGATAAGTGATGCATCTCCAGGTATTTGTCGCGTACGGCGAGGACCATGAGCAACCAAAGGAAATGGATGAATACCCGTAAATTCCAATATATTCACCGGCGTTCTGATGTGTACTCAGATTGATATGCCTAGTGGCTTGTCAAGAAACAAGAAGGCACGATGGCACGCAAAGAAATAGCGTCAAAATACGTGTAATGTATCACAAAGGAAAGCCGAGTGAAGTGCTGCCCTCTTTTACTGCCTTCGTAATAGAGTCCGTTTTGTACGAAAAACCCATTGCCTTTGCATGTATGGCTAGCACCCTACAGCGCTACCAGCGAACTGGTACTACGCGGGGTACATTTCGGGCAACCTCCCTCCTCGGAAGGTCAGCGTCGCGTTCCCAACACATTTTATCCCTGTGGGTGAACAACACGCTGGTTCTGTCTAAATGAGGCAAACACCTTTGAAAATTCCTGCACTGTAAGGCGAAGTTGCAAGACATCGTATCGTTTATGGCCCTGAGGTATTGAAGCCATCACCCGGTCTGGCCGATGAGTAGCCGGCGCGAAATACCGTGAACGTAATGAAGGGCTACAAACTTTTCGCGCGTGCCAAAGCCTTTGTTTCTCAAGGCTTGAACACATTCCCTTCTTTTCGAGGATTCTTTGGGATATCTAGGCGAGAGGCTCATACAAAAATGTACGCTTCTTTAACTACTGCACTTGTTTCATGAAGTTGGACTAAACCTTGTGGGAGCAAGATTTCGATAGGAAAGCTGTGAGGCAAGAGGTTTCAATGCCTGCCTTATCGAGCTGTGAACTCAACCTTTTTTATAAACGTCATGTAACTTAAAACTTCACGCCTAAGCCGATGCGGCACGCGTTCTACAAGAACTTCACGTGCAACGCGCTTCTCTTGGACCTTTGCCGTCATCATTCTGATCATTGAGACAGGTATGGCAGGCAGAATTAATGTCATTAGACACTACGCTTCTTATCATGTCTGTGATGCTTGGCTGACTGAATATTTTCTTCCCCTTTTTGCAAGTACTCTTCAGTCGTTAAAAGAACTCGGAGGGACACGTAAGTGTTTAAGCGCTGCGCCAGTCACTTGCAATGGCAGGTGTTGCCACCGAGGGGGTTGTACGACCCAGGTTGCTTGCTCTTCCCGAGGAAGCTCTCACCACCATTCACTAATTGAACTGCGACCTGCTAGAATGCGCAGGTTATTCACAACCAGGTGGGGATGTTGTGATGACGCCACAAAGTTACCAGACCTGGTGGCCTCTCTGGCTGCTAAGCGGCTTTTTCTCTCCCTAATTTCGAATTTTTCAAATTTTTCTCTCCCGTCAGCGACGCCACCGACCGACGACGACGCTGGATTTTCTGCGACACGAGTTCCTTAACGCTCTCGTGCTAAAATACTCGTTGTGTGTTTTTTAGTGCACGTTCAGGAACCCTCACTGGTCGATATTACCCTCGAAAGTTCTAAAATTCTGCCCCTCGTAGCCCATATATGCTGCTTTGGATGTTGATCCTGATGTACTATACGATACCATGACATACCGCAGCCTATCATATCCTCATTACCGCAAGATACCACACGAAACTACACAGCGGTACTATATGATACTACCACACTTCACCACTCTATCCTGTTCTCAGTCGATGCGCATATGCTTCTTTCGACATGTTTGTGTACAAACTAGCCTAAAACACTCTTATCTTGAGCTGCAGTGTTATGAGAAACTCATTACAAAATTCATTCTGTCCACAATTTGGTATTGATTGACAGTCAGAAAGGAATCGCTGTTCTAGGCTTTGAAATCGGCCGGGGTGCTGCGTGATATGGAGTTGGTATTGGCAGGCGGAATAATGTGGAATAAAGGGAACTGGTGAGTAGAATCGTGTGACCTAATAACGAATTGGAAGAGCGGGTCAGTTTAGTATAATCCTAGATGATAATCAAGTGCAAGGGGCACGAACACTCTAGTCCTCTGAACTTCGAAATTGCGGCACTGATGGCTTCAGAACTCTTTGAACCACTCAGAGAATTTCGTTCCGCTGTAACAGGCTCGCTTTTGCGACGCGAGAACGTAAATTCTGTCACATAAAAATAAGCGCTTTCACATTGAACTTGGCGCGGCCGAAGTCAGAGAAAGAAGAGGGCACTGTAAGCGCAACCTAGTAGAGCGAGTGAAAAAAGACATTTTGACAGCAAGCAAATCAGCATCAGGGAGGCAATAATAATGTCCGCCAGACTTCTGCCCGTGCCCTTCAAGGTTCTGACCTGACTGCTCCGGTTTCCGAAAAAGGTTTAGTTTTTCTCTCTGATTCATTCAATTGCAATTGCAAATCCGAGAATCAGACCCTGCTCTTTGTATGATCAAGAAGTGAGGACGACCACAACAGCAGCTGTAAAGGCAGCTGATTGTAGCACCAGAAATAGTATCTGTGCGGTGTGTGGCTCCTGTCGCCTAATATTTGCTGATCAAATTGCACTATCAAACTGCCGTTCGTCGTAGTAAAGAAATCCAGAGCAGTGATCTTCCTAAAACTTGTTTTCTTGGCAAAGGCCGTGTTTTAAGATCATTTGTGAATCTGTACAATTGCCATCCCTCTCCTCTCGGTGTTAAAGTGTCAGTACTTTGTAAATCCTTTTTATCACACATGATGTTCTCACTATTGTCCAACTACCTGTGGCTCCCTGTGTTTTCGCAGCGAACGAATCATAATGCTTTGAAATGATGTTCACAACACTGTTCTCGTCCGCCGCTCTTGAATGTTGTTCAGTGCTTTGGTTCAGGACATCGTAACCTAGTACAACCTACCTGAAATCTAAGTTGTAACGAACGTATCGTAAAGAAGTTGTATCACAATATACTTTTTTTTCAACATAGAACAACGAGAACACCGCTTTTGATTCACAGAAAAATATTTCATTGGGTATTCTATAAGAAGGGTGCAAAAGCAGACTTGAAACCATCCATTGAGAGTAGCGGCTGCCGCCTATAATTCAAAAGCAAATAAACAGTTGTGTAATGCAATATATAATTGCTACCTGACTATAGTTATTTTACCCGAGTGATTGCGACTTCAGAATACATGTTGGGAGAGCCTCTGCGCAGCAGGTATGGGTGAGCGGCTCGCGCTAAACATTGAGATTAGCCCCCTTCTTAAGTTGCACCTTGAAGGGAACAGGACCACGGAATTATGCCAGATGGCTTTGAAGTACGTTTCTGTGCTGAGTGCCGGGTACGCAGTATTGTTCGCTGAACACAGTAGTGTTGACTCATGGTGAGGTCGCGCTCTTCGGATGAACTATTTGCATTATTATCATTGCTATCATTTTGCTATATATGCTGCTGGTTGCAGCCCATATTGCCTGATAATGCTGAATACATTTAATAACATAGTTCGGTAAATTTATTTTGCCTACAATACTTGGTATAAGTAAATCTCATTTACCTGACATGATTTCTGATATGTCGTTTGCAATCGACACGAAACTGCGACCAAACAAGGAGGCCAAAGGGCAAAGGTCAATGAAGCTTAAGGTTAGGAATTAAGGTTAATTGCACTTAATTCCGTGCTTTATCTAACATACATACGCTACCTTTTTTTGAAGTTTTATGGTACTCAAGAACTTTTATTTCAGGCAGTTATCGGCGGCATGTTATTTGAGAAAAGGAATTATATGCGAGCAAAATGCGATCAGTCCCCGCCAAGGGCACTCTGGCAACGTGGCGGCACACCTCTGCACTGATGGCTTGAGGAAAGTGCGCTTAAACAACATTTATTAAAACGTTAAACCAATCAAGATAGCACTCCAAACTTGAATGTTAATTGTGTTCTGTTCACTTCATTTGCTTTTCTTGACAAAAAAAGATTGCTGACCTTTCTCTTTTTTGAAATGCCTTCGGCAAGGCTGCCATTGCCAAAAAAAGATTGCTGACCTTTCTCTTTTTCGAAATGGCTTCAGCAAGGCTGCCAAAATAAATGTCAGTGCCAAAGACATGTTTTTTTACAAAAACTACATGACACATTCCTAAAGGCAATGCACCCTGTTGACGTCAGTGAAATGATCAATGGTCTTTTTTTTCTGAATCTATACAGCATGATCTGTGCATTGAGAAAGACAAATTTTGCACAGAATTTTGAGTGAGAAGAAATACCAAATATTCGTGAAGGCATTCGACTTTGACATTTGGTTCAAATCGATTTTTTGTGGTTCGTTTCTTCTTTTTGCACATGGTTAGGGTACATAATAGAAAGCTGTTCTCAGTTAAACCATGCATCAACTCTTCGTGAAGGGATTGAATAACATACTGGCTTTTAAAGTTCAATACTTCCTTTTTTTAATCTCAAAACGGCAATCATTATAAAAAAAAACGATGAATTGCCACTACGGCGTCTCTCATAGCCTTAGTCGCTTTGGGACGTTAAACCCCATAAACCAAACAACCGAATTGTTGAAATAATAAACAAGGCGTAGTTTGGCTACCTGGGAATTTTTTCTTTATCCGCACTGCTGACCAACTGGTATCGCATATGGTTTGGTCTGACAGAATGCTGGGCATTGACAGCATTTCAACTGGCCTTCAGTGGCGCTTTCAAAGCATTCAGCGGTGATGTTGACAGCTTTGTGCGGATAATAAAATTGTCTGGATGTGTCCCGAGGAAAAAAATTGGTGGGGGCTTAGCTTTGATTAAGCCTTGTAGGTTGCGAAAGCGAGCGCAGCGCCTCTAACGGAAGGAACGCGGCGCGCCGCGTCTAAAGGTCACGCGTGGCTACCGGCCGCCGCTGCGCGACGACTCGACTTGGTAGCGCATCTCTCACCTTCGTATGACGTCACGTTATGACGTCACTAGGAATGGTATGACGTCGGAGATCATTCTAAAGGTCACGCGTGGCTACCGGCCGCTGCTGCGCGACGACTCGACTTGGTAGCCCATCTCTCACCCTCATATAACGTCATAGGTCATCTAAAGGTCAAACGTGGCTACCGGCCACCGCTACGCGAAAAGCCGTTCTTGGGAGCAGTGTTGATTTCGCAATAAAAATTCCTCTCATACCTTTAGATGTTAAGTTGTTTGGGGTGTAAAGTGTAAGTGTTAAAATTCGAGCAACCTCAGCAGCGCGTGATACGGAAAGCGTGATGAGAGACAAAAAGTAGTATTTTACACAAAACAGACAAGATTTTATGACTTCAAGCCTGACTATAAATAACAAACTGGGATATTACTGATGTTATGCTGGTCTACTAAAATTTTATAAAATCGGTTATATAAAATTTATGTGCGACATAAATGGGAGACCTAAAATTCTGCACCCACCACCGAAATTACATTTCTTGGGTGCTGATAGCGTGGGGAAGCTATGTTTTCGCTGTCTCTGCCCAGTAAGAAAACCTGGAGTTAAAAGCTGTAGAGTAAAGCTGAAAACTCTCTCTGCAATACAAAATAGGAGCTGTATGAATAGAACAGTAGCGCAACTAAGACGAACAAAAGAGAGGACCACACAGGACTAGCGCTAATCATATAAGGAAGAGAGGTGTATCTTGTGTTAGCGATACGTCGGTGAACCTCTTCAAATCGGAAATGGCGTATCTTGAAAGGTTCTGTAGATAGGGTTGTGTGGAAACTGGTATCTCTCTGCACGTGTCCTGGTTTTCCTTATATTTGCTGCGTTGTTAGTGAATAAAGTTATTAGCGCTAGTCCTGTGTGGTCCTCTCGTGTGTTCGTCTTGGTTGCGCTACTGTTCTTTTCTTACAACATGCACCATCTAGCCCAACAAAAAGTTTTTCTAAAATAGGAGCTAAACTAGTGGTGCTTTAAGGTAGTTAAACCGAGCGCATGTGCGAAAGCATGCGTTTAGCATGATTGGCTAATGGTCTTGCTTTGCTGGGTCCTCGGCTCGTCTGGCGGCCGGTAAAGCTTTGGTCGAGGTTAAGCTGATTTGATCTGTTCGCGCAAACGACAGGTGATAAAGACGATGATGTACTTTGCGCAGCAGGAGTATGTGTTCCAGTTTGACACGAGGCACGATCAGCTGTGGCGTTGTCATGGTGTTTTGAAGCCGTGTGCAGCGAAGCTGACCTGATCGAGCAGCCTCGCGTTCGAATCCCAGCCACGGAAATATGTTTTATATAGTTATTTATTTAATGTCAAGGTCAATATGAAGCCTTATGCGGCGAACCGGCTTTTACACCATTCGTAGCGGAGCACAGCATTCGCTGTGAAAGAAAGGTGTCATTATAATACGGGCAAGTGAAGAATTCTTGAGTAGGTGTTGTATTGTCCTGGAGGATTTTTAAAGAATATTTTATAGTACATAAAGCGTGTTTAACCTAAGACTTACCACATTTTTTTTCTAAAATATACTCTTCATTTAGAAGAGCGCTTTCTTCTGCATAGCGTTGTCAGCAGCGTAGTACATCAGTATACAGTTAAGACGTGCTATATAGTAGGCATGCTAACTACTTTTGTAAGGTTACGCTTTAGAAATTACTGTTAGGATTCTTCTTTATTGAGGGACCTGTAGCCCACCGCTTCGATATCAGTAATCAGAATTTTGAAAACGCGGTTACCCTCGGGACTGCGACCCAACGAATTTTGTCTAGTTCGAAGTGTTACGCGCCCTAGTGATGTTGCTTTGGTTGTAAGCTTCTCGAAAGCTCGTGTATACGAATATTTGGTGCGATGTCAAAGTTTTTTGGTGTTCGGCTGAGAGTTTAATTAAACGCTGTTTTGAAATTCTAGAAACTTGTACGGGTATTACTTTTGGTGCACTACACGCCTTTCAATATTTAAGGAGCCTAGCATTGAAACTTGTAAGGTTAACTATTCAATATCAATGAACCAGCCTGTTAATTAGCACATCTCTTCTGTATTCTTATGTGCTACACCGCTGACAATGCTATGTCGAATAAAGCGCGCTTGTAACTAAAAAAACACCTAATATTACAAAATTGATGTCTCAGGTGAAACATCCTGTACATTACTAAAATTTATAAACATATAAGATACAAAAATTTTTAAAAGTTACTGTAATAAAAATTGGTCTAGTAAAAATGATTCCACTTTCAGAGCATATGTCACTGCGGCAGCCAAGGGAGACATGAAATGGGCACGAAAGAGTGCTTAAGAGTTCTGTGGCCTTCTATGCAAGTGAAATTGCTTAACGTCACGCGGTTTGACGAAGTTTAGTGACCCTGTCTATAATAATGTTTCGAAAAAGCCCACAGCAGCGAAGTAGATGAATTTGTCATATCCATAAAGCAGTCGTGTTCTGCAGTCAAGAGTTCTGCGTCATGAATACATACTTAACCTCACTGAACATTCTGCAGGAACCAATGCAACATCGGTTGCTATCTTGGATGTGTTATTAATCTCCGGGCAGTGAGAGAATGCGTCAATTCATCTCCTATAGGAGTATTGTCACTACGACCATAGGTACGGGAAAAGAATTAAAAAAAGAATGACAGGTGATGAACCCTTAGAGCGGAGACAGTTTTCGTCTTTTGTGCTCTGCGGTATAGATCGCGCCAAGCTTCTGACTCTCCTTAAGGCTGTTTTTCGCAAACATTGCTGCATACACAGTGCATAAACAAGGGGCAGAAATTATGACGACTTCTGCTGACTGTTATAAAGGTTAAGGTTAAATGTTACCTGAAACACTTTTCTCTCGCTTCTAACAAATAGCAGATGTACTTGATCGTAAAATGCACAACTACAAGTTGGTCTTTTCCTTTGTGTCTAAAACGGCAAGCGTCGGCAACTTTGCATGATCAGCATTGCCTGTCAATTTAAAACATTCCTCCTGAGTGAAGGAGGCGATCATGAGAAGGCAGGTGATAGAAACCATTACACCACATTATTAAAAAGGGCCTCAGCACTCATGTGGTTAGCGTAGGGGGTTCGAAAAAAAAACAAGTAAGCATTTTAGCGAAAACTTTCCACATCTCAAGAAGTGCCTCAGTCCCCAAAAGAAATAAATCAAATTCAGGCACTCTAGGCTTTAAGGTTAACATTTTTCTCCCGGTTTTAACAGCTGACATTTCTGTTTTCTGCAGAAGTTTTCTATGCATTGAATTTCTTTTCAGAATACGATTTTTTTGTGTCCTGTACAAAGACGTTTTTAAAATTCTCCCTTTTTCTCCTTTTGCTCCTCACAGGCCTCTGACCCGTGCAGCTTGAGGCATCCACAAAGAAAGAGCAGCAGGAGCTCGCGGAGTCTTCTTTATGCTGCTATATATGATATGTCAATATGAGCACACAGTGTACGCTCAATACGGTGATGACTCTTCTGAGCTTTTCGTAAACGAATGCACCACGAATAAGTTGACAGACAAAACTAGCGCAAAAAAATTACTCCTACTTCTGCGACAAGTGGAGACTGCAGAGACCAAAACACGCAAAATTAACACTCTCGAGTTCACTATTACGAAAGAAGACAGCAGTACCTCAACGCAAGGAATGTGAAGCAACAATGAGTACTTTTTCAAGGTTGTGTTAAAGAAGGCGGAAAGTGATGGAGTACAGATTATAGATGACACATAACTTAGCGTAGTGTAGAAGAGAAGGCAACCACTGTGGTCCTGCAATGCAATTATTCTACCTGGGTTGTCGCTTACAATGATCTAATAATTCTATTATGGCGTCTATGAAACCTTCTCAGGGAGTATATATGTAGCATACAGGCCATTCACCATCTGTTTACAACAGATATTTAGAGGCTTGGATTTGGAACAGTTGGTCATAAGTGTTAACGGAGAATATCTTAGTAATCTGCTAGTCGCAGATGATATCGCCTTGCGAACTAATTCTTGAGTTGAACTACAAAATATAGTGGCGGATGAAATGGGTTTTGTACAGGTGAGGGCTCGATGAAACACAGCTTGCCGCAAACGACTCAGAGCCCAGATCAGTCTGCGTGCGCCTCCCTCTTCTTACTCCAAGTCCTCAGTATGCCGCTACGCGGTGTAACACTTCCCCAGGTGCACACGATTCTCTTCCACGAGAACGACAGGCCGATCGACGATGGCAGCGCTTCGAGCGGGCCAGATGAGCGACTTGTGTCTTTTGGGAACGGCGTTTATCCGTCGTCACCTTGGCGATGACGTAATTCACGACATTCAGTCGATCTAACACGACGAAGGGGCCATCATACTTATACAAAAACTTCTGATATAATCCTCTCCTGCGAACTGGCGTCCAAAGCCAGACAAAGTCTCCAGGAGAGTAAGTGGCAGCACAACGAGGTAGGTCGTAGTATTCTTTTGAGCGGCGTTGAGAGGCCACTGTACGTAAACGGGCTATACGACGGGCTTCTTCGGCACGGCAGAGTTATTTAGTTATTTTTCATTTATTTTGAATTGGCGTTAAGCCTGGCAAAGCATTGCTGGTCCAGGCATCCTCTCTCTTTCTTTTATGTTTTTTTTTTACCTTTTTTTTTAGAGGACCAATAGAAGGGTAAAAGGGCAACGGACGCGTTGGTGTTGAGGGAAAACGGCAAGATGGTATCGAGGAAAACGCGAAGAGTTCGGGCATATAGCAGATAGAAGGGAGAATACCCGGTGACCTCATGATTTGCCGTGTTAGAAGCGTACGTCACATATGGTAACACTGCATCCCAGTTGCGATGGTCAGACGAGACGTACAGGGACAACATATTTTTCAGGGTGCGGTTGGTGCGTTCGGTGGTACCGTTGGTCTGCGGGTGGTACGGCGTGGAGTACCGGTAGTCTGAACCACAAAGGCGTCGCATTTCTTCCACGACATCTGCAGTAACTTGCCGTTCACGATCACTTATATAACACAGGTGCGCCGTGGCGAAGAATAACAGAGTGTAGAAGAAACGACGAAACATCATCAGCTTTGGCGGTAGCGATAGCAGCGGTTTCCGCGTATCTGGTAAGATAGTCTACGCATACGATCACCCATCGGTGTTTTGGCCGCCGCGGTGGCTCAGTGGCTATGGTGCTCGGCTGCTGACCCAAAAGACGCGGGTTCGATCCCGGCCGCGGCGGCTGGAATTTCTTTGGAGGGGAAATTCTAGAGGCCCGTGTACTGTGCGATGTCAGTGCACGTTAAAGAACCCCAGGTGGTCGAAATTTCCGGAGCGCTCCACTACGGCGTCTCTCATAGCCTTAGTCGCTTTGGGACGTTAAACCCCATAAACCATAAACCAACCAACCCATCGGTGTTCCTCTAAAAACTTTGGGAAAGAGCCAAGCAGGCCAATTCCAATCTTTGCAAAAGGGGAAGTGGTAGGTTTGACGGGCTGGAAAGGACCGGCCGTCGTGGTGGCTCGTGCCTTAAGGTGTTGGCATTGTTCACTTGTCGCAACGTACTGCTTGGTGGTCTTTTAAACTTGCGGCCAATAAAAACGCTGCCGAATTCGATGGAGGGTACGAGAGAAGCCTAGATGACCAGATATGATGTCATCGTGCATAGCGTGCAAGACTTGCGACCGGTGACTTTTCGGGACGACGAAGAGCAGGGCAGCACCATCGACAGGGTAGTTCTTCTTGAACAAAATACCATCTTTGATAATAAATGGGGTTGAATCTATTCCTCCTTCTGCCGCTTCTATAGGGGCTGCATTGAAAGGTCTCTACGGTGCTCTCGGTTAAAGGTCGCCATACTGGGGAACGTCGTCTCGAACGAGGCTAAACACCCTTCGAAACCGTCATCATCATTGGCTGAGGTTGGCAACGGTTGGCGTGAAAAGCAGTCTGCGTAACAATGACGGCGCCCACTTTTGTAGCAAAGTTATTACATTCTTGTAGGCGAAATGCCCAGCGAGCCAGACGAGCAGATGGATCGTAAAGTCCGATGAGCCAGCATAGAGAATGATAGTGATCATCATAATCATGTTCATGCATGGATCCTATCCTTGATATCGACGACTCAATGAGATATTTTT